>NW_005871310.1:1472059-1614594 GCF_000147115.1 Myotis lucifugus | reverse complement strand
GGGGGGGGGGGGGGCGCCGCCCCCTGTCACACACAGAGCAGGGCCGATAGGGGGTGGGCGCGCACTGTCACACTCAGGGCAGGGCCCGATGGGGAGGTTATGGCTCTACCTGTCACACACAGAGCAGGGCCGATCAGGGGGTTGGGGCGCCGCTCCCTGTCACACACAGAGCTGCAGGGCGATCAGGGGGTTTGGGCGCTGCCCCCTGTCACGCTGATCCGGTGCCAGGAGGCCTCGCGTCTCCGCTGATCCCAGTGCTGGGAGGCATATTACCCTTTTACTATATAGGATAGAGGCCTGGGGGCCGGCTGGTTTGCCCTGAAGGGTGTCCTGGATCAGGGTGGGGGTCCCCACTGGGGTTCCTGGCCAGTCTGGGTGAGGAGCTGAGGGCTGCTTTCAGGCTGGCAATTGACTGAAGCTCCCAACCATTCCTTTTTTTCTTTTTCTTTTTTTTTTTTTTTTAATTCTGGTCCAGCTTTAGCTCTGGCTCTAGCTCTGAGGCTTCCGCTGCTATAATCGAAACAATGTATAACTCTAGCTCTGAGATCCCGGCTGGCTGAAAGCTTTTTTCTGGGGTTTTGTTTAGCTTCTATATTTGCAACATAGTTTCTTAGAGTTGTAGCTCAGAGGCCGGCAAGTCAGGTGGGGAACGTTGCAGTCTGCAGTCACTGGAGCAAGCAAGCCTCATGTTCGCTTCCAGCTGCCTGGCTGCCGGCCGCCATCTTGGCTGACAGTTAATTTGCATAAGGATATGCTGATTAGCCAATGGGAAGGGTAGCGGTCGTACACTAATTACCATGTTTCTCTTTTATTAATGTAGATATCTACACTAATAAAAGAGAAACATGCAAATTGGTGTTACTCCGCTACGCCCACCAGCCAATCAGACGAGTATGCAAATTAACTCAACAAAGATGGCAGTTAATTTGCATATACAGGCGAAGAGTGAAGACTGAAGACAACGTAGAAGGAAGCCAAGTGCTGCAGAAGGGAGCGAAGCTGCGTAGAAGCAAGTGGGGTGGCGGAGGCGGGCAAAGCCCGCCTCGGCAGGTTTCGCTCCCTTCTCTGCTTCACTCCAGCCGCAGGAAGCCCTATTTTTGCAGGAATCTTCCTGCAATGGGCCTCTATATATATATTTGTGCACTCGGGGGGCGTCCCTCAGCCTGGCCTGTGCCCTCTTGTAGTCTGGGACCCCTCGAGGAAAGACCACCTGCTGGCTTAGGCCCGCTCCCTGGGGGGATTGGGCCTAAGCTGGCAGTCAGACATCCCTCTGGCAGCCCGGAAGCTTCGGGGGATGTCCACTTGCCAGCGGGGAGCAGGCCTAGCTGCAGTCGGACATCCTTAGCGCTGCTGAGGAGGCAGAAGAGGCTCCCACCACCACCGCTGTACTGGCAGCCGTCAGCCTGGCTTGTGGCTGAGCAGAGCTCCCCCTGTGGGAGCACACTGACCACCAGGGGGCAGCTCCTGCATTGAGCGTCTGCCCCCTGGTGGTCAGTGTGTGTCATAGTGACCAGTGATTCCCAGTTGCTCTGCTGTTAGGGTCAATTTGCATATTATCCTTTTATTAAATAGGATATATATATTTATTTATTTCTTTGTTTGTTTATATATATTTGTAATTAAACATATTAAGTGTAGATTTGCTTTTTAACTTTTGATGAGAAGAAGCCTTTATTTTGAATCCAGGCGATGATTTTTCCCCCTTTGAATTTTTTTGGTGAAGACCTCTATTGTTAATGTTTTGTTGAATTGGATGCCTTAAGAAGTGCAAAGAAGCCAGTTCATCGTTTTGGTAGACTTTTGCTATAACAATTCTAGTGGAGACCACTAAGTTGTCTAGGGTTTGCACAAGTAATGGAAATTCTCTGATGATCCAGAAATCACTTGTGAGCCGGTTATTTTCCTTCTGCTCGCATACCTTTAATGGATTCTTCAAGTAAAAATGGAATTGACTAAAATAGATGTCTCTGGTTGAGACATCATTAATGGCCCCTGTTGAGCCACTGGAGAAAGAGGAGCTAGAGGCTACAAATCTGTCTCCTGCATAGGTTGCACAATCAGGGCCCGGAAGGTAAAGGACTGATTTCATATATTACCCTGGCTCCTTATCCCTTTTAAGGTTCTGGAGGAAGTTTCTGAGGAAAGAATTTATGTGGGGTAATTTGAATTCTCTGGCTTCTTCCCATAAAGTTTAAGCAACTTTCTCATTTTTGGTTTACTCCATGAAAAATACTAAAAGTTATATGGGTCTTTGGACACTCTGAATACTAAGTGAAAACAGCCCTTTTTTAAAAAACAGAGACAACTCGTCAGTCTATGCTGGGCTTGGCGTTTTACACTACTGTTAGGCTCCGCTTGGGCCCAAGGCCTCAGTGTTTCTTATATCATTCAAACTTGTTTGATTTTCTGGACAAGTGGGTACAATCTGCAGAAGATGCTGGATAAATTACTAACTCTTGCTCTTTTGATTAGCCCAGAATAGAGATTATTTTAATGATTTGTATTCTTTAACTTTTTTTACCAGGAGACTGGATGACAATATTCGAACTGTTGTAAGAGGTCAAACAAATGTGGGACAAGATGGCAGGCAAGTAAGTAACTTATTCTTCCCTATTCATTATGCTCCCCTAATTTCTTCAGAACCCAACTACCAAGTGACCAAAGTGTTGAACTGCCTCCTTACAGAGCATTTTCTTATGGATCTGTCCCATACACAGCAGGAAATGTACATGACTTGTTCTACTAGAAATAGGGGTAGGCTGCCCAGACCAGCCATGAACTCTCTCACTCAGTGTTCCTTGAGCCACGGGCATATCAGCACATCTCACCCAGGCCGGGACATGCAAGCTGAAATGAGAAAACAGAAATCATCTTATCTTTATCTTTTGTGTGCTGTGTCTAAATGTGGTTGCTACTTTTATCTAGCTTATCTAGCTAAGTTGTTGGGATTTTGGTATTACTTTTGTTACTGCAAAAGATGGCAGTAACCTATGCATCAAAAGACACTATCAACAGCCCTAGCTGGTTTGGCTCAGTGGATGGAGCGTTGGCCTGTGGACTGAAAGGTCCCAGGTTCGATTCCAGTCAAGGGCACATGCCTGGGTTGCGGGCTCAATCCCCAGTAGGGGGCATGAAGGAGACAGCCAGTCAATGATTCTCTCTCATCATTGATGTTTCTATCTATCTATTTCTCTCTCTCTCCCTTCCTCTCTGAAATTAATAAAAATATATTAAGAAAAGACACTGTCAACAGAATAAAAAGGAAACCTACAGAATGAGAGAAAATATATGCAAATCATATGTTTGATAAGGGATTAATATCCAAAATATATTGAGAACTCCTAAAATTCAACAACAAAAAACCAAACAGCCCAACAGTGGGCAAAGAACTTGAAGAGACATTTCTCCGAAGAAGATACAAGATTAGTCACTAAGTACATGATGCTCAAATCACTAATTATTAGGAAAATGCAAAGCACACCCAGTAGGATGGCTGCTATAAAAAAAACAAAACAGAAAACGCCCGGCCAGCATGGCTCAGTGGTTGAGCATTGACCTATGAACCAGGAGAACACGGTTCAATTCCTGGTCAGGGCACATGCTGGGGTTGCAGGCTTGACCCCCAGTGTGGGGTGTGCAAGGAAACAGCCGATCAATGATTCTCTGTCATCACTGATGTTTTTATCTCTCTCTCTCCCTCTGCCTTCTTCTCTGAAATCAATAAAAATATATTTTAAAAACAAACAAACAGGAAACAACAAGTGTCAGCAAAGCAACAGGACTAAAAATCATGCAAGGACTAGGAAATAGGACCAGTTTTAGGATATGGATAAATTGGAACCCTTGTGCACTGTTGGTGGAATGTAAAATGATACAGCTGTGTGTAAAACAGTATGGAAGTTCCTCAAAAAATTTAAAATATAGAATTACCATATGACCTAGCAATTCCACTTCTGGGTATATATACCCAAAATAATTGAAAGCAGGGTCTTGAAGAGATACTTGTATAGCCACGTTTATAGTAGCTTTGTTCACAATAGGTAAAACGTAGAAGCAAAGTGTCCATTGACAGATGACTAGGTAAGCAAAATGTGGGATATGTATACAATGGGATATTATTCAACCTTAGAAAGAGAAATTCTGACATATGCTACATGGATGAACGTGAAGACATTATACTAAATGAAATAATCTTGTCACAAAAAATACTATATGATTCCACTTATATGAAGTAATTAGAATAGTGAAAATCATAAAGACAGAAAGTATAATTATAGTTGTCAGGGGCTGGGGGAGAATGGAAAGTTACTGTTTAATGGGTATAGAGCTTCAGTTTTACAAGCTGAAAAGAATTATGGGATGGATGGTGGTGACGGCTGCACAAGAATGTGAATGTACTTATTACATTCAATTAAAAATGATTAAGATGATAAATTTTATGTGTATTTTAACACAATAAATTTTAAAAATCAAGATGGAAATAAAATTCATATATTACAAAAAAATAGTAATGTGACCTAGCTACAGTTCCTCGTGCCTAGTAACGAGATTGATTTCAGGAATTTTACATTTCCTTAGGATCTAGCTAAGGAGGGCTGTTGGAAGGGAATGAAGGGAAAAAGTATATGGGGAGGAGGTATTCTTCAATGATTCAGAGGCCAGATGTTATCTACTAACATTTCCCTTTTCATTTGGATTTTATTTTTCTGTTCAGGCATCATTTTTCAGAAATTGCTATCTAACAATGACGTGCATGTCTTTCCTAGTCTTCTTCTCATACAGTGTCTGGTTCTCCCTTTCCAGTACTAATTCAGTGAGGTCGGTGTGCATCTTTATAATAGTAGCTTCAATTCTGTTATTTGTCCTGTTTGACATTTTTTAGTACAGCTGATTCCTTTTTAAAAAATATTTGTATTGAATTTCATGGGATGACATTGATTAATAAAATTATATAAGTTTTTCGTGTACAATTCTGTAATGCATCATCTGTATATTGTATTGTGTGTTCATCACACAGTCAAGTCTGCCGTCACCATTTATCCCCCTTCACCTATTTCACCCAGCCCCCCAGCCTCCTCCCCTCCAACAGCTGTCAGTACAGATGATTTCTTAAAATGTTAATTATGCTACCCAGATTTTTGGAAGGTGGGTGGAGGTTTAATCCTGTGTAGAAATTTCCTCATCTTATATTCCTGTTCTCTCTACTAGTAGCTGACATGTGTTGAGTCTCTTTCTTTTATATTTTCAGTTTATTCATTTCTCTATTTTTCTTACATTCTATGACTTTCTTTTCCTGTTAATAATCACCTTCCGTTGGTCCATTTGTAAGTAGTCTACCTTCTTCCTTGTTGTCACCATCACTATTTGTGTGTAGACATACTAAATTCCTAAAACTGGTCCTATTTCCTAGTCCTTGCATGATTTTTCGTCCTTGCTGTTTTGCTTTATCTATTTAGGTTTTTCCAATGAAGCTTTGCTTCTCTGGCAGGTGAGGCCTATGTAATCGGGGCCCTTATAGTAGGAGATGTCATGTCATCTGGTCATGTCATCTACCTCTTCAGAAACCTCAGAGGGCTCTGTCTACCAAATTAAACCCAAATTCCTTTGCTTGGCATTCAGGGCCTCAGTCTACCTTTCCAATGCTGTTGCCTGTGTTTCATTCATACTGAAGACTTAGTATTTTCTGGACTTAGGATGTGTCCTTCCTTTTTTAAAAAAATATATTTTTATTGATTTCAGAGAGAAATGGAGAGAGAGAGAGATAGAAACATCAATGATGAGAGAGAAGCATTGACTGGCTGCCTTCTGCAAGCCTCCCACTGGGGATCGAGCTCGAAACCCAGGCATGTGCCTTTGACTGGAATCGAACCTGGGACCCTTCAGTGTGCAGGCTGACGCTCTATCCACTGAGCCAAACCAGCCAGGGCAGATGTGTCCTTCCTTTTGCTTAAAATTCTCTCTCTCCTAATAGCTTAATTTCAAAATCTTACCTATTCCTAAGGCCCAGCTCAAATACTACTTCTTTCATGAAATTTTGATTTATCTTAACTAGACAAACCAAAGGAATCAGAATTTTAGAACTAGAAGGGATTTGGAACTTGTCTGTTCCATTCCTCTCGTTTTACAGATGAGAAAATTGATCCCAGTGTCCCTCAGTTAATTAGATCTATTCCTTCCTGCCCGCAGACTCCCACAGCCCCCTGCTCGGACTTTTCATTTGGCTTTCCTGGTCTCCTTGGACGTGCTAGTGAACACTTCTTGTCCCATTGACTAGTGTATAAGCTCCTTGAGGCAAGAACTGCATCTTTCTCATCTTCACACTTCTCAGAACACATAGTCCATGTGTGATAACAGTTTATTTAACTGTTGTTTAAAACTTGATTTATATATGACTAGTTGCACCTTACTACTCTTTGAAATAATAATGCTACTGTTTATTGTGATTCAGCCTGTATTTAGAATGGCTCACTAGAAACCTTAATACACAAAAGAGAGTCTCCGGTATTTAAAATTCCAAGATTGTGAAAGTAAAGTAAATGATTCATCAAGACTTTTTGTTGGGTCATGCTGCGCAGATACACATCCCTTAGTTAGTTATGTTTTAACCTGTGGTCACAAACTAGCAGTGCTGGCGAGTCCGGCCCAGAATTAGACAGCCTGCAGGAATGCCGGCCTCCCCACCTCCCATGTTAATAGGTTACAGGTTGCTGTAGAGCAAAGCAGGTCATATTTCAGAGAGTAAGACCACATTTTCAAGAATGTTTAGATAGCATTTCAATCTGTGATGGAATTTTGTATTCGTCTCCTCAGAATCCAGACAAAAAGGAAGCCCAGAAGAAATAATTGCTTTTCCTGTCATCCCCTCCATCTGTCTTTTCCAACAGTTTGTAATGCAAGTTGAAGGAGAGACTTTTTTCTCAGGGAGCTTTTGAGTCCTATCCTTGTCAGCTCCTGAGGGTGAAAGCCTCGCTGTCCAGCCCTGGCTGCCGGGTGGTTTGCTAAAGGGAGACTCTGTTTGACTGGCACAGACTGGGGAGAATTACGGATGTTCCAAAATACTGAGTTTTATAGGTCAAGAGGCCCCAGGTTTTCCCCTTTGCTGGGGCAGAGGAAAAGTTTCCTTTCAGAACTTATTTCCTAAGCTTCTGAGGAACACTCGGGAGGGGAGCGGTAATATGGACAAAAGGAAGTTTTCCTTTAATAAATTTCATCTTGATTGTGTTCAGTCAGAACAGATGTATAAATAAGGGGAAAGTATTCACTTTACATTTATGGTGTCTTAAAAAGACATTTTTAGCAGAAAACATTCTTTTTGGAAAGCAGTATTTCTGACTCAAAAATTATTTGTAGGAAGGGAGTAATTTAGAAATTAAAGACACAGTGAAGCAGTTTCTTTAGTTTCTTGACATTTCTGAAGTGCCAGCTGCCTGGTTAGCCCTCTGCTGCACATTTTGGAGAGGCTTGGATTGCTGGCCACCTCCTGCGTGGGTGGACTTGTGCTGGTCTAGTCTGTGACCTCTTCTAACCAGACTGTGATGCTCACACAGAGTTATTACAGCACTGGATTCTCCCCATTTTTATCTGTTGAAATCATCAGGCAAAAGTTTTAATTAAATGCCCACATGTTTGAAACTTTGTGGATGAGTCAATTCAGCAAGTACTTGATCTGATATGCAGTGAAACTTATCCAGCTTCCCAAGAATTAAAATGGACAACTTGGAAGTAGGTAGAAAGAGAGGTGACTAGTGGAGTGGGTTAGAAGAAAAAGTTGGCATGTGAAATTTCAAGAGTAGCCAAACTTTGACCAGTTCCCAGTAAGATGAGAATCACCAAGAGAGGATCAGCCACTGAGCTTCTGTCTCTTCAGTGGGGCTTGGCTCCAGTGTAAGAGTTGCATCAGAGCAAGACGAATTAGTTTGGGAGGGGAACAGAATTAGTACAGTAGTCCCCCTTATCTGTGGGCGATACTTTCCAAGACCCCGAGTGGACGCCTGAAACACAGATAATACTGAACTCTCGCCCCTTTTCACTTAAAAGAAGCGCTTGACTGCTTCTTTTGGCATATTTGAATTGCCAGCATCACTCCTCTTTCGGGCCACTGTTAAGTAAAATAAGGGTTACTTAAGCACAAGCACTGCGATACACCGTCAATAAAGCGGAGCTAGCACGTACAGTGTGAATATGCTGGACAAAGAGATGATTCACACACCAGGCAGGTGCGATATTTTATCATGTTACTCAGAAAGGCATGCAGTTTAAAACTTATGAATTGTTATTTTTTAATATATTTTTATTGATTTCAGAGAGAATGGAAGAGAGAGAGTTAGAAACATCACCCCACTGTGGGTCGAGCCTGAAACCTGGGCATGTGCCCTGACCAGGAATCATATCCTGACCTCCTGGTTCATAGGTCGATGCTCAACCACTGAGCCATGCCAGAAATTGTTTATTTCTGGAATTTTCCATTTAATATTTTCAGATTTTAGTTGACAGCAGGTAACTGAAACCATGGAAAGCGAAACTAAGTAAGGGGGGGACTGCTGTATCACCATCTCCAGCTCTGCTCACAGAAACTTTGATTTGGAAGAAGGTAGCGTTAGGTAATTGTATCCAGTGTTCCACTCAGTTCAGGAATCCTTTCTATGGCATCTCTGACATTTCATTATCCTGCTTCTGCTTGGACACTTGTGGTTTTGTAGAGGTTTAATTGTAAGAAACTTCTTTCTTAGACTGAACTAAAATAGTAAAATACACCTCATTGTAATTTCTCTTTGATCTTAGTTTTGCCAGTAGAACTGATGTAAATCTAATCCCGTTTCCTTATTACAGCCTCTAAAATTGAAAATGGATATTATGTTCCTTACTGAGTGTTCCTTTTTCTAGCCTAATCATTCTTAGTTTCTTCAACTTTATGATATGATTTCCAGACCCTTTATTATCCTGGTTGCCTTGCAATTTGTCAACCTGCCTCTTAAAATGAGATGCCTGGCCAGGAGTAGACATAGTGCGTGAATATACAGTGGGACAATTTCTAGACTGGGCTTGTTAACTTGGGGACTGGAAGTTCAGGGGGTCTGTCAACTGAAATTAGTTGTAAAAGTTTGTCTGATAGACGTATTTTTGGAGAGAAGATTCATTGATTTTTCTAGATTCACCAAGGAGTCTGTGACTCTTTAGAAGTTAAGGGCCATTGATTTAGGTACTGTTCTTCCATTTCTTTGGATTGGGTGAAATTTTTGGCTGCCATATTACACCATTGGCTTCTGTTGAATTGGCAGTTATCTGAAACTCCTAGGTCAAGAGTTGGGAACAGATTCCCACAGAGCTAACAAGTGGCTTCACAGGCCAACGTGCACCCATAGGCATCCATTGGCGTGACTGTCCTGTCGGAAGGGGACAGCCACAACTCAGCTCTGTGGAGTTGTTGTCATGTCTGAATGCAAACCTGGAGTTTCCAGGTCTATCAGTGTTTCAAGAGAAGCCAGAAATCCAATTTTTATGTGACTCTCCCAAGTTTTAAATGTTGGCTTAGGGTTTTTTATAAATACTGTAAAGGCCAAACAAAACACATCTCTGGGCCAACAGTTTGCAGTATCGGCCCAAGGCCTTATGAACTGCTTTTAAACTCTTCCCTTCTCTACTTCTGTAAGAGGTTCTTTGAAATTAAGTACTGGACTTTATGTGACTCACACTTGATTTCATCTTGCTAGTTTGCTTGATTGTTCCAGCCTATTGAGACCTTTTAGAACTTTGATAACCTTCCCATTTTCTCATTACTGGATTTTCCAGACATGCCTTCTATGTCTTCATTCAAGTTGTGGATGAAAAGGTTGAACAGGATGGGTTCAGAGCCATATGGCATGCTATTTGAGACTTCTCGTTCTTCTCTTTCTAATCCTCATTTAATACAAAATGCCAGGCCCGAAAACAAAGAATTTCTTCCTGTCGTCAGTATCTGTCCAGGGCTGTGTTTCTTAATTTGTTTCTTAATTTTTGCATGTCTTCACTTTCCTCAGAAAATGAGGCTCATCATACTTGCCTTCTCTTTTCACAGAGATATCATAACGATTTATTAATTAGCTCTGGCCAGTGTGGCTCAGTTGGTTGAGCATCTTTCTGTGCACCAGAGGTTCGCTGGTTCAATTCCCGGTCAGGGCACATGTCCAGGTTGCGGGGTTGGTCCCACTAGGGGTGCATTTAGGAGGCAACCAATTGATGCTTCTCTCTCTCTCTCTCTCTCTCTCTCTCTCTCTCTCTCCCCCCTCCCTCCCTCCCTCCCTCCCTCTCTCTCTAAAAGAAACCACTGAAAATATTAAAAAAAGATTTATTAATTAAATCAGCAAAGCACATTGCCTTCCAAGGAAAAAGTGTTTTCTGCTTCTCATCCTCAAAATGAGCATATCTATTTTGGGCATTAGAACAGAAATAACTATGCTCTCCCAGACGCTGCACTAGGTAGATGGTAGGGCTTCACAGCACAGCATCGATCTTCATTACGTGCGACTGTGACTCCGTAATTGTCAGCTCTCTGGCAGGAGGACTTGAAGTCTTTCCCTCCATCACTTTAAATTTATCCTTTCTCTCATCTTCTCTGGGAGGAAAACGAAGCCCATTGATGGAAGAAAATAAATGGCATCATTACTAAAGAGACCATAAATAGTTCAGGGGGAAAAAAGGCAACTGTCACTTGCTTCCTCTGGGAACATACTAAATCTAACACAACCGATAACCAATGTCACCCAAATAAACTTAATAAAAATAAATAAATAAAGCAATTGAGCTTTTCAAGTATGACTCAAATTTTTCCATTAGTGATCAAGAATGATTAGAGAGTTTTGTTTCCTTTTAATTATTTTGAATTCTATTTTTCAGAATGTCTGCAGATAACATTAAACTTCAGAAATTGCAAAGGCCTGAGAATGACCTGGGAGTGCAGGAAGAGTCAGTGGGGTAGTTCTGGGGTTGAGTTGTAGTTCAGTCTTCGGTATGGGCACGGTGCTCTTGGTTCTGATTGGGGCTCTCCACTGTTCCCCAAGGGTTTCTTGCATCTGGTGCAGAGATCGAGGTTGGCATGCTGTTATTTGACAAGTCAAATCCAAGTGGATGTTCAGTTTGCCTAGAGTTCTAGTGCAATATTGACTGTAGCTGAGGCAAAGACTTCTAGAATGTCCATTATTTAGCACTGCAGTGACTGGGTGCAGTCTTGTCACCATGCCTCATCCTGCTGATTGCACATGAGCCTTGATAAGCACTTTTTGGCAGAGTGACATATCTGCTGCATATTGGAAGCCTTTGCCACTTGTCCTCCAAATCTCTTCGTTTTAGATAACCTATAAGGAATCCAAACAGTTATCTTCTCTCTCCTCTCTGTATAACACTGAGCATTTTATTTGCATCTCTAAGGATTGGGGTAATTGGGCAGTGTCACTAATGTAACATTGGGTGGCAGCCTGGTCAAGTGAAAACTTGGGCTTTGAATTTAAGTTGTGGCTCTGTCATGCTCTCTCTCTGTGACCTTGGGCAAGTTACTTAATTTCTCTGAACCTCAGGTTCCTCATCTATGACATGGAGATAATACCTACTTTGGGGTGGTGGGGATTGGAGTTTATTTAAAAACACCGACCCCTAGCTGTTAATAGCTCAGTTGGTTAGAGCGTTGTCCCATACACCGAAAGGTCTCAGGTTCGATTCCCAGTCAGGCATATACCCGGGTTATAGGTTTGATCCCCAGTTAGGGTGCATGCGGAAGGTGACTAGTCAATGTTCTTCTCTCTCGTTAATATTTCTCTCTCTCTCCCTCTCCCCCTCCCTCTCTCCTTCTCCCTCTCCCTCTCTCCCTCTCCCTCTCTCCCTCTCCCTCTCCCTCTCCCTCTCCCTCTCCCTCTCCCTCTCCCTCTCCCTCTCCCTCTCCCTCTCTCCTCCTTTCTCTCTAAAATCAATAAAACACACCTCCTTGGGTGAGGATTAGAAAAAAACAAAGCACAGAGCACAATGTTGTGCTCAGTTGTGCTCAGTACATGGCAGTGATACTGCTGCTGCTGATTGTGGTGTAGCCCCCGGGAAAGGTCAGTGTTCCTAATTCTGAGCATCCAAGCATTTGTCCAGTTCCTGTGGCTTTTCCATCAGCTCCACTCCTTTCCACCCCGACAGCCCTGCTTTATTTATTTTTTAAATATTTGTATGTATGTATATATTTATTTAAATCCTCACTTGAGGATATTTTTCCCCCATTGATTTCTAGAGAGAGTGGAGGGGGTTTAGAAGGGGAAAGAGAGAGAGAAACATTGACGTGAGAGAAACATTCACTGATTGCCTCCCTCACGTATCCAGACTGAAGCGAGGATCGAACCTACAATCCAGGTACGTGCCCTTGACTGGGAATCAAACCCTCGACCCTTTGATCCAAGGGCAGATGCTCTAACCACTTAGTAACACCAGCCAGGGCCCTACTGCCCTGCTTTAAAGCAACTCTAGGTTTACTTGATCTGAAAGCCTCCTTACTGTCCCCAGTGTGCTGTTCTCTGAATGAAAATTGTAGCACAGCTTCCCTGTGTCCAAAATATCTGCTATTGCATCAGAGGCAGTGAAAGGCTCTGTTCTCTTGTCTTGTTCTCAAGACCTGCATCAGATGCTGGCCACGGCTGCCCCTCGCTCAGAGGCTTGAGAGATGGGTTTGAGCAAGGGTGAGGGTTATCAGGTCTTCATGTTTTTTCCTACAGTGCCCACTAATCTCCACATCAGCACCTCAAAAGGTTGTTTTTTCTGGTCTTCCATTCTGCCTGCAATTTTTCTCATGAGCACCTAGTAGAGGTCTTGGCAAAGATCCTGAGAGTAGGTGCAAACTGCCATATGTGTGCAGGTCTCAGCACTTCTGTACTGTTGCACTAATCCCACTCTTGGCTGCTGGTAATTTATTAAAATTTATAGTTGATTCCTTCTTGCCTGCTTGCATAGCATCCCTGTCTTCATCTTACGTTCTGTCACATATGAGACCTCCTTTGGTGCTCCCATCCTTCAGCAGCCTGTCCTTCCTTCAATCTCAGGATACCTGCATTGCCTTCAGCTCTTCGATGGATTCAAGAAAAGCTGTGATTTTGCAGTTTACTTATTTATTTTTCATTGTTAATGTAACAGCAACATTCTTTCCAGCTTTCTGCATTGTAGCCAGAAGCACAACTGAGCAGTGGACTTTAATACAGCGGAGTACAAGTTCATTAATAAGATTTCAGATTACATAGTTCACATTCCATGTTGCCAGTGTTTAAGAATCTACCACTTTTCACGTTTTGGTGTAGTTTCAAAGACCATCTTTTCTGACTGTATACAGGATGGGGCAAAAGTAGGTTTACAGTTGTGAGTACTTGAAACACAGAATTTATTCTTGTATTATTTATTAACTATCGTATTGTTTTCTAAGAAACAACTGTAAACCTACTTTTACCCTACCCTGTATCTGTGTGAAACCAGATTTTCATCTTATTTTCAACCAAAACAACATATCAACAGATTTAATACAGAAAGCATATATGAGATTTCAGCTGGCATCTATCAAAACAGACTCTAAAGATGTTTGGAGAGACACAAAACAGTGCCAGTCTTCTCAAGAAATTTATTTTTGGGGGGAGGGAATGTAGTTATTATTCACATAAATATGTTACTTACATTAACATGTAATGGGTTTATTATTGTTATTTTAAAATGGATTAATAGGTAAACATTTTTAAACTTCTCAGTTTTAATTTCCAATATGATATATATTAATAGATATAGCCCAAATAAATAAGATGTCTTTGGGGCCTTCAATAAGTTCCAAGAGTATAAAAGAATCCTTAGATTAAAAGTTTTAGAAAAGCTCTTTCTGAATAGTATTTCAGTGTTGAGTAGGGATGGCGGGCAATTTGTTCTTGATTTTAATGACCATGACTCTAGTTAGTATATTTGTTCACTCACTCAGTAAATATTTAATGAGTGCCCTTTGTATGTTGGACACTATTATAGGCATTGGGGGTAATGCAGTACACAAACCAAAGAGCCCTTTCTTTTAGAGCTGACACCGAGTGTGATGTTTTCTTGTTTCCAGATTCTTTGACTGTGGCGTTATCTTCATGATTTGGGCTCACTAAGCCTGTTTGCCCAAAAAATAGATGTTGAATTTTATAAAATGCTTTTTCAACTTCTACTAATATGATCATATGGCTTTTTCATTTTGTTGATTAGCTTCTTATTTCTTAATATTTAACCCTCAAATAACTGCTGGGTCATTGTGGATTGTCTTTTTAATGTATTGTTGAATTCTGGTATTTTTATCTGGGAAATTCATTCATGTTCAAAAACTTAATTCCTTTTTGATGACTGAATTGCATGTAAATATCACACTTTGTTTATCCATTCATCTATCTGTTCATGGACACTTGAGTTATTTCTACCTTTTGGCTGTTGTGAGTTGTGAACAATACTGTAATGAACATTGATATACTAATATCTGTTTGAGTTCCTGCTTTCCATTTCTTTTATTATATACCTGTGCATAGACTTGCTGGATCGTATGGTAATTTTTAATCATCTCAGTATTTAATCTCTTTGGAAACTTTCTTTCCATATTGTTCTGAGCTTTAATAGATTTATTTTTCCACTAGACACGCATTCATTCCTATTTTGTCTTCATTTAGTCCATACAGACTGTGTTCCAGATTAGCTATAGAATCTTAAAGTTCTTGTGTTAAGTGCCTAATAGTAGTGATGCTGCCTCCCCCCAGAAAGGAAAACTACCATAATTATTTCTTTGCATTATTAAGTTCAGCAGTTGGACTATTTCCTTCCTGACCTTAGAAACATACCAAGTCGCACTTGTGTGCAATGGGATTGTTGAAAATGGTTTTAGGAAAGTAGTGTGCCAAGAAGGAACACTGAAGTTTATTATTCTTCTGAGCCATCTCCATCTAAATTGGCACTCTTCAGGAGCCAAGAAAGAAGGGCAGACATAACTTTGCCATCTGCTTGTTTCCATGTTAAAGGCAGTCACAAGTTTAAACTAGAGCTTCTCCATCTAAAGAGGAAAACACCATTCATCACTACTGTAACTGCTCTGGCTGTTACCCAGCATACTCCTGCTTTTAACTGCTAGTAGTTAGTAATTTTGGAAGGAAAATTCCATCCTTAGTTTGAGGTTGCACATTAGAAAAACTGCAGTATTACTGCTGACAAGGCAAAGCTTTCTGGGTTTCAGGTCCTTGACACAAGAAGTCATTCAGATATGTTTAAACAATGGATGGGAATTTGAAACTGTCTTCATGTAAGAACTTGATCTCTTTTTTTCCCTCTCCTGTCTCTTTCATCCATGGAAATACAGGATTTCGAACAGCATGAATTCAGTGCTGTGGTTGTTTCTCAACATTTCCATTTATAAATCTGTTTTCAGTAGCCTGTAACATAGCTATGAAATTTCCATTGCTCTAATTTGCACTCTGAGATCTCCACTGGCGGGAGATTAATTTTGCAAAAACTAGAAATAATGCTTTTTTTTTTTTCAGTCTACTTGGTTTGGTGTTCTATAGTCATCTAGATCAGTAATTTTCAACCTTTTTCATTTCATGGCACACATAAACTAATTGCTAAAATTCTGTGCCACACCAAAAAATATATTTTTGCCAACCTGACCAAAAAAAAAGTATAATTTTGGTTGATTTACCAAAAAGAAAAGAAAAAAAAGTAATTACATACCCTTTTTGCTCCAAAATGACTTTTAAAAAATATATATATATATATTACTGATTTTTTTACAGAGAGGAAGGGAGAGGGATAGAGAGTTAGAAACATCGATCAGCTGCCTCCTGCACACTCCCCACTGGGGATGTGCCCGCAACCAAGGTACATGCCCTTGACCGGAATCGAACCCGGGACCCTTGAGTCCGCAGGCCGATGCTCTATCCACTGAGCCAAACCAGTTAGGGCTGGTTTAGCCTCTTGTGGTCAGGTTCCAGTACAGTTGTCAACCCTGGAGTTATCCAGATCTCTAGAATTAAGAACATATTCTTATAAGACTAATATGTCTTTCTTGATTAATTCACTATAAGCAAAGACACATTTTGAGTTTCTTTGTTAGAAGGTACATTTTGAGCCATCTGTCTTAATCTATAATGCTAATTAATGTTTTATTACAATATAAATGTACATTCTACAAAATATTGTTGCAAATATTATTTTTCTTGATCCTCACAAAGATGTGAATTCAGCCATGTAGATGTTATTCTCCCTGTTTTGCAGATGAAGAAATAGGCTCAGATAGGTTCTGTGACTTGCCCCAAATTTCTGACTCATAGTATGCTACATACTTGATTCTCTTTATACCAAATTCTCTTTATAACAGAGGCAAACTTAAAAAGCAGATTTTGGAGGGAGCTACTTTTTTCCATTATAGAATCTGAAAAGTTGACTGGCTCACAAGGGAATTCTAGCAATGACAGTGACCCATGACCTCATTAACCAGCTGGGTCCCTCTCAGTATAAACAGCCAAAAAGAGCTCAATGCTGAGAGGAGACAACTGTGTTGACTGCACACCTTAGGTACTGAAGAGAATTAAGTGAAATAGGAGGAGAAAATCACTTAGATGAAACCTCAAGGGTGTCCATAGCCTGAGGGCTTTTGGTTCAGAAGCCTCGCTAAAAATAAGGTAAAGATATACCCAGGCCCTAACCGGTTTGCCTCAGTGGATGGAGCGTCGGCCTGAGGACTGAAGGGTCCCAGGTTCGATTCCAGTCAAGGGCATGTACCTTGGTTGCGGGCACATACCCAGTAGGGGGTGTGCAGGAGGTAGCTGATCGATGCTTCTCTCTCATCGATGTTTCTAACTCTCTATCTCTCTTCCTTCCTCTCTGTAAAAAAATCAATAAAATATATTTTTTAAAAAAAGAAATACCCAGATGTCACCACAAAAGGACGTTCTTTTCTAAATGAAGACCCATAATATAGATGAGAGTTACTAAGTGACTAAAGTGAGAAATAATATAGTAAGATATGGGGGATCAGAATTTAACTTGGCAGCTGGGAAATCCTACTATTTAGGGGAAGTAGTTTTTTTGTTAAACTTGTACAAATTGTTCCTTTAAATGTGCCCCATTTCCTAAAGTATTGACTTCCCGTATGTTTTATTCAGCAAAAGCAGCTGAGACTTTTGCTTAAACATTTTCTTCTCTTTTGCCATTTGGAGCTATTGCTTTAAACGCAGTCATCCTCATGGGTTCCATTTCATCAAAGGAAGCTGTGCATGAATGCATTCACCACTCCCACCTATTTCAGGGCTAAGATATTTTAAGTTATGGGTGATAACAGATATAAGCAGAACTTTAAAATGTAAATGTTTAGTCTTGTTTGGGCACTGCTGAATTTGTGCGCCAGCCTCATCTTGTGATTTTAACTTCTGGCTTGTCTCCCAAAAACAATAAAAATGAACTCTTTGGTTCACATGTTCAGTGGATGTGGTGTGCAGAAATCATAAATAAAAGTAATTTAGGTGGAACAGAGCATTTTAACAAATAAGGTGAGAATTACTCCTTTTGCTCTTTACATTCTTTTGGTTCACAAACTTGGAAAGAAACCTGTGCTTTAAATAAAGGCCTTTTATACTCAAGGTTTCAGAATGGGCTATGGAGGAGTTAGTATTAACACCAGTGATTCCCATTTGATGGATTCTCGTCTGGCATTTGACCAGGGCTACCAGTTCTAGAAGGTACCTGTTGTGTTCGAGGACACAGGGAAGCAGGAGGCTGTGCACATGCAGTCATCCACAGCTCTGAGATTCCTGTAGCCTCTGCTACTGTTTGGCACCATGGTGGGGAATGGCCTTCATTGTTATTATTGCTAAGTCCTCTTAGAGCACTTCTCCAGCTGGTGATGCCCCATTTCCATAGCAGCAGCTCTAGAGGTACCATGGTGGCCAGGAGTATCAAAAGAAGGAGCATTCTATAAATAGAATCTACTTACCCCTAGGTATCTACCTGCAGTAGATGTCACAGTAGGGGCCACTGTTGAGAGCTCGTCAGAGCTGGTAGCCCTCAGCAATATTTTTGCTCTCTTGAGCAGTCAGTCCCTTGCTTTCCAAATAATTTTGGCATTCATTACTCAGACCTATTTATATTATTCTTATCTGACAGTTTTATTTGTTCCTTACATGTATTCCTTACAAGCTCTTTAAAGACGTGTGCCCAGTTAGTGATCTTTTTCTCTCAGTATCTAACACAGTACATATAGTAGGCACTCACTTTTATTGAAGGATTGAACTAAGGATGGAAACTTTTTTCTGGAGAATGTCTTGTTTTCAACATGGTTTGAAGAGATCATCCCCCTGATCCATGAGCCATTCTTATGCATCTTCGTGCAGATGTTGAACGTAATCAGCTTACTTTACAAAGCTCTACAAGATGGGTCGAGCTTTGGTTCTTATCTGAAATATAGCATTTTGTCTGGGAGATCTGAGAATAATATTAATAGTTACCATTTAGTGAGTCCCTTTTATGAGCTGAGTTCTCTATCAGGACTCTTTGCAGAAGACAAATTCCCAATTCAAAGTGTCCTAGGCAAAAAGGGAGATTATTTGGAAGGCTCTTACGTCTTGTTTTGAAGGAGAAGTTGAACAGTTAAATGTTGAAAGAGTAGTGTTGCAGCTGGATTTGTCAAACAACTGAAGTCCAGGATTGGAAAAATGCTCAGGATTATCTCTACCTGGAGACCAGAGCCCTCCCCTTACTGAGGAACCTTGCCACAATCTAACTCAATTTCACATCTTGGGGTTCCCACCATCAGAAGAGATGAACTCTTTCCTGATTCATTCTGGAAAGTCACAGGAAAACTCTATTTGGCCCAGCTTTGGGCCTGGACTGGGCTCGGAGACAACAGATTCCATAGTAACAGGGTGAAAGGGAAGAGTCCTGGGAAGAAAGGAGGAATACCAGGTAAACAATCCCACAGTGCTCGTTACTAACCCCTGTGTTTTCCTTAAATGTTTTTATTGATTTCAGAAGGGGGGGGGGGCGCGGATAGAAACATCAATGTTGAGAGAGAATCATTGATCAGCTGCCTCCTGCACGCCAATCAAGCTCAAAACCTGGGCATGTGTCCTGACCAGGAATCGAACCATGACCTCCTAGTTCATGGGTTGATGCTCAATCACTGAGCCACACTGGCCAGGCAGCCCTGTATTCTTTTGTAACAAAAAGCTTTTGAGGTAGGGTCTCTTATTCCTGTCCTTGAGAAGTACTGTGGCTTGACAGAGATCAACAGTATTTGGCAAGACCAACAGTCAAATCCATCTACTGGTTAAAAAACTCTTGCTTTTAACTAATAGAATGCATTGCTTTTCCAAGCAGTAGGCAGGGAACAGGCAGACAGTTGTAAAGTTGGACAGCAGAAATGATGGCAGAAAAGTGGGAAAATAGAATTTTCTTCCCAGCAATCTTGAGAAAGAAGAACAAAGTTGGAGGGAATCACAAAACTATACTGCAAAGCCATTGTAATCGAGACAGCCTGGTACTGGCACATGGATAAGCATATAGATCAGTGGAGCAGAACAGAACATTGATGTTTCTATCCTTCTCTCTCCCTCTGAAATAAATATCTCAAAAATTTATCCATGCCATTATGATCAATTAATATTTGACAAAGGAAGCAAGAGCATACAATGGAGTAAAGGCAGTCTCTTCAATAAATGGTGGTGGGAAAACTGGACAGGTACATGCAAAAAAGAGAAACTTACACCCTATACAAGAATAAACTCAAAATGGATAAGAGACTTAAATTGTAAATGTTAGTCACAAAACGGTAAAAATCCTAGAAGAAAACATAGGCAGTAAAATCTTAGACATCTCACATAGCAGAATTTTTGCTGATACATCTCCTAGGGTAAGAGAAACAAAGGAAAAAATAAACAAATGGGACTATATCAAACCAAAAAGCTTCTGCACAGCAAAATAAACTGTCCTCAAAATGAAAAGGGAACCTACTGTATGTGAAAACATATTTGCCAATGATACATCTGAAAGGGGTTATTTCCAAAATATGTAAAGAACTCATTCAATTCAACTAAAGGAAGACAATCCAATTAAAAATTGAGAGAATAGACACTTCTCTAAAGAGGACATACAGGTTATCAAGAGACATATGAAAAAAATGTTCACTCTGGCTGGTTTGGCACAGTGGATAGAGCATCAGCCTGTGGACTCAAGGGTCCCAGGTTCGATTCTGGTCAAGGGCACATGCCTGGGTTTGCGGGCTCGATCCCCAGGAGGGGGTGTGCAGGAGGCAGCCAATCAATGATTCTCTCTTATTATTGACTAGAGGCCTGGTGCACGAAAATTTGTACACTTGGGGGGGTCGCTCAGCCCGGCCTGCGCCCTCTAGCAGCCCGGGACCCCACGGGGGAGCGGGCCTAAGCTGCAGTTGGACATCCTTAGCACTGCTGAGGAGGTGGGAGAGGTTCCCGCCACCATCGCTGAGCTCACAGCTGTCAGCCTGGCTTGTGGCTGAGGGGAGCTTCCCCTGTGGGAGCACACTGACCACCAGGAGGCAGCTCCTGCATTGAGCGTCTGCCCCCTGGTGGTCAGTGTGTGTCATGGTGACTGGTCGTTCCACTGTTAGGGTCAATTTGCATATTACCCTTTTATTATATAGGAAATGTTTCTATCTCTTCTCCCTTCCTCTCTGAAATCAATAAAAATATATTTTTAAAAAATGCTCATTGTCACTAATTGTCAGAGAGATGCAACTTAAAACGACATGAGGTATCATGTCACACCTGCCAGACTGGCTACCATAAATCAATCAACAAACAACAGGAATGTGGGGAAAAGGGAACCAAGTACATTGCTGGTGGGAATGTAGATTGGTGTAGTCACTGTGGGAAACAGTATGGAGATTCCCCCCAAAATTAAATATGGAATTTTTATTTAATTCTGGGAATATATCCTAAGAATCCTGAAATACCAGTCAGAAAAAAAATATGCACCCCTATGTTCATAGCAGCATTATTTACAACAAGAGACCCGGCACATGAAATTCATGTATGGATATGGTCCCTAGGCCTGGCCTGCGATCAGGGCCATCTTCCCCAGCTGCCTGCAGCCGGCCATGCCCCCTACCGCCACCCACCTTCGGTTCCCCATTCGTCATCAGGTGATCAGTGCCTGATGGCAAGGGGAAGGGACCAAGAGGTCAGCTGTTCCTGCCCGCTCGCCAGCCCCGCACCTGCCTTGGGTGGCCATCAGGCAATCGGAGCCTGATGGCCGGGGAAAGGGACCAAGTGGTGGTCAGTGCGCCTCATAGTGACTGGTTCAGTGGTCGTTCTGCCATTAGGGTCAATTTGCATATTACCCTTTTATTATGTAGGATAGAGGCCTGGTGCACGGGTGGAGGCCAACTGGCCTGCCCTGAAGAGGTCCCTGGATCGGGATGGGGGTCCCCCCTGGGGTGTGGGGCCAGCCAGGGTGAGGAGCAGTGGGGTTTGCAGGCCGGCCACGCCCCCGGCTTTGTCAGGAAGGACATCTGGAATGATGTCTGGTCTAATTAGCATATTACCCTTTTATTAGTGTAGATAGCTGAGATCTAGAAACAGCCCAAGTGCCCATCAGTAGATGAGTGGATAAAAAAGCTGTGATACTTTACACAATGGAATACTACTTGACTGTAAAAAAAAGAAGGACCTCTTACCCTTAGAGACAGCATGAATGGACCTGAAGATTATTATGCTAGGCTGAATAAGCCAGAGAAAGACAAATATCACATGATCTCATATGTGGAATCTAATAAACAAAATAAACTGATGAATAAAATAGCTCCAGAGACATGGATGCATGGAACAGATGGACAGATCTCAGAGGAAAGGGGGAGGGGGGAAGGCAGAAAGAGATTAACCAAATAATTTATATGCATATATGTATAACCCATGGACACAGTCAGTAATGTGGTGAAGGCCTAGGGTTGGGCGGGAGCTGGGTGGAGGGGGGCATAAGGGGGAAAGTGGGAAACATCTGTAATACTGTCAACAATAAAAATAAATTTTAAAAAATGCTTACTTAAAAAAATAAAGTCTCTTAGAAACTGCCTGTGGACTCACAGGATAAAGACGCATATAAGAACCAGAGGGGATGTTAATTTCTCAACGCATTTCCATTGGCTCATATCCCCTCTGTCTACATAGGTGGCAGACAATAGTTCTGGATAAAAGAAAATAAAAAGATGAGAGAAGAAGAAAGCAGTAGAGCCTGTGCCAGGTTCCATGCTGATTATCTTCCGCACACATGACCTCGTGTGGCTTCAGTAGCCTGTGCAGCCTACTTCAGGCGGCAAGGAGAATAAAGAATAATGGCTACAGTTAATGATGCTCAGAAATACAGAGATAGTGTAATTGGTTCTGCTGAGCCTTCTAGACTGGCTCAGTGGGTTGCTCTGCACCTCCCGACTGCAGAAATTGAGTTACTAAATAGGACCAGTACAGCAACTGCTCCTAACAACACCCTCGGATGCAGGCTGCCGCCACGCTCCAGTGCTCAATTCGGAAACTCCAGTAAGGGTAGATTGAAAGCAGACATTTTTGGGTGATTAGTTCTGTTTTTAGTCCACATACAGCTTGGAAAGGAAAAGTAGCCCCATTTTATTTTAGAGTGTCTAGGGCCAGACTCTATCTTTCAGCACATTTTCTGATTAGCCAGGTAGTAAAAGTATTTTTTAAAAATCTTAACCTTTTTTAGGTCTTAGGATTCTTCCTAAGATGCTCTTCTTTCTGTGTAACTGATTACTAGAAATTAGATTTCAAATATTGGGGTGTGTGTTGAGAATGGACTTGCTTGATGGAGTGACTGCTTCACAAGAACCCTTTTGACTCTGGAAAATGAATTATATTAAATTTCCTTGACTTTGGTACATTGTTATAACAAGCAAAAGCATTCCAGCCTGAAAAAAATCTGGCAGACAGTTTATCTTTCTTTAAGACTGAAATGTGAGATTGTGTGAGTCTTATTTGTTTGCTGGAACAAAAAAGTGGTACCTTCAGCAGAGAGAGTGCTGGTGGGATGCCAGAGTGGGAATAAGAGAAATAGAGATAGAAACCCTTTCTCTGAGAAGGAATCACACACTTCTTCAGACCTTAGCTTGGCCCTTTTTGCCTTTCTTAGCTGAATGTCGTATGTCTTAAGGTGTTTGACAAAAGACAGTGCTTATAATCCCAATAAGAGCATCATCAGAACATGACATGACCGACGCTATCACAGAATTCTGTGCAAGTCATTTCTGGTGGGCAGTTGCCTGCAGAGGCCTCTGTAGTGTGTTTTTTTTTTGTTGTTGTGTGTGTTTTTTTTTGTATCAGGACCCAACATTTTTTTAGAGGGTTCCAATCGTTTTAGAAATTACTGACCCCTTGTATCATCCTGGGCTTTAGACTCCACATCAGGCAAGTAGGTAACAGAGTTTGTGAGTGTGGTGCTATTTTTGAACCACTACTTATAATCGTGCCTGAAGTTAGGGAAAGCATTCAGAGCAGTAGTCTCAGCACTGATACTCTTAGAAGTGCCCCGTGATGTTTGTTATTTTAAAACAATTTTATTGATTTTTTTTTTAAAGAGAGGGAGGGAGAGAAAGGGAAAGAGAGAGAGAGAGAGAGAGAGAGAGAGAGAGAGAGAGATAACAATGTGTGAGAGAAACATCCATCAGTTGCCTTCCATAAGCACCCCGACGGGGGATGGAACCTGCAACCTGGGTATGTGCCCTGACTGGGAATGGAGCCTGACACTTTTTAGTGTACCAACCAACCGAGCCCCACTGGCCAGGGCCCCATGATAGTTTTAATCAGTTGGCAAATATTTTTATTGAGTTTCAGTTGTGCTCTAGCTTTGGTTAGATGCTAGAGATGAGATGACAATATGATTTATCACCAGAAACACTTTTTAAAAAATATATTTTTATTGATTTCTGAGAGGGAGAGAGAAACATCAATGATGAGAACCATTGATCGGCTGCCTCCTGCATGCCCCCTACTGGGGATCGATCCTGTAACCCAAGCGTGTGGCCTGACCAGGAATCAAATGGTGACCTCCTGCTTCATAGGTTGACATTCAGCTACTGAGCCACACCGGATGGGCCTACAACTATTATTATTTTTTTTTTTTAAATATATTTTATTGATTTTTTACAGAGAGGAAGGGAGAGAGATAGAGAGTTAGAAACATCGATGAGAGAGAAACATCGACCAGCTGCCTCTTGCACATGTCCCACTGGGGATGTGCCCGCAACCCAGGTACATGCCCTTGACTGGAATCGAACCTGGGACCTCTCAGTCCACAGGCCGACGCTCTATCCACTGAGCCAAACCGGTTTCGGCTACAACTATTATTTTATAACTCTCTGGCCCAAATAATAAGTTGTGAAGTTGTGACTTCTTGGACCTCCCTTCCTTATCTCTCTCTTCCTACCAAACAAACAAGCCAGTATTGCTGATGATCTTACTGGGCTCCCACAACATTATACATATCTTTATCACATCTCAGTGTTCTTACGGTTTGTTAGCCTGTCTCTTTGCCTTGCTAGATTATAAACTCCTTGAGAGCAGAAATTGTTTTTTATCTCTGCATTTTCAGTATAGTGTTTGTTGTTTAAATAAAGTGTATATTAAAATTAGTTCTAGATCCTAAGGAACACAACCAAAAGAAAAAATGATTTTGCAGTTATTTCAGAAAGAAAATTTGTAATCTAATGTTTAAAAATATCTGAAATATCTCAAATAATCTAAAAACATAGAGTTTATTAAAAGACCATCATTAAAAAGTGTCTTTCTTAAACGAAGAGGGCTTTTGAGGTAGATGAAGTTCTTCTGAAAAAAATACATACACATATACATGAATCTATGGACATCCTTCCAGATGACCTCCCGGACGAAGCCAGTGCTGCGAGGGCAAAGGCAAGCTGTCGTGGCTGCGAGGGCCGAGCCCCATCCACGAATTTCATTGGGCCTCTAGTTCAGTGATGGCGAACCTTTTGAGCTCGGCATGTCAGCATTTTGAAAAACCCTAACTTAACTCTGGTGCCGTGTCACATATAGAAATTTGTTGATATTTGCAATCATAGTAAAACAAAGATTTATATATATTTTTAAATATATTGTATTGATTTTTTACAGAGAGGAAGGGAGAGGGATAGAGAGTTAGAAACATCGATCAGCTGCCTCTTGCATACCCCCGACTGGGGATGTACCCGCAACCAAGGTACATGCCCTTGGCCGGAATCGAACCTGAGACCCTTCAGTCCGCAGGCCGGCGCTCTATCCACTGAGCCAAACCGGTTAGGGCAAGATTTATATTTTTGATATTTGTTTTATATATTTAAATGCCATTTAACAAAGAAAAATCAACCAAAAAAATGAGTTCACGTGTCACCTCTGACACGCGTGTCATAGGTTCGCCATTACTGCTCTAGTTTATAATAATTTACTATTATAGCTACAACTTTACAAAACTTGATGTCATGGCAAGTTAAAAATTTTTCCTCTAATTTCCTAGGTTATTTAACCCAACATATTTCTCAGTATGTGCAGATTGCAAAACTGAATTATGTTGCTTAAAAGAAGGTCTGCAGTTGAAATGCTGGCACAGCCATAAGTACCTGAGAGCAATGATGGAGTGTGTGTCTCTGTATTTGTGTACACCATGATTGATTGGTTGTAAATTCAACTTATTAAACATGTGTTGAACACCTACTGTTTTATCCTGGTCATTGCCGTAGGTATGGGAGAGTTACAATGAGTGAGACATTTCTCTGCCCGCTAGGATTGCAAAGTCCAGTCAAAAGATAGACCCACAAAAAATTATTACAAATGTTAACTATATATAAAGGTCCATGGGCACTCAGATAAAGAACGAATGGATTCTACTGTGTGCTTTGTGTATGTTTGTGAGAGAGGGTGTCTGGAAGGGAAGAGGAAGTCGGGAAAGGTTGGAAAGAAATGGCACTTGAAGTAGGCCATGGGAGACAACAGAGATTTGCACACAATCAATAACTGTGTTGAGTATCCTCCTTTTGGTTATAACTAGATATCTGGTAACTTATTCTTTATCATTTTTATATTGTTAGAACTTTATTTTGGTTTGTCATAATCTTAAGAAATCTATGGTTGGGTGGTATAGCAGTTAGCAATGATCAAAAGAATTTTGTATCCTGCTTTTGAGGAGGTGAATATTAGAAACAGGGAGGGAAATTTTGTAAATTTATTTTAAGTTGTAGTTGACATACTATTATATTAATCTCAGGTGTACAATATAGTGATTAGACATTTATATACCTTATGAAGTGATCACCACAATAAGTTTAGTAACCATTTGTCACCGTACATAATTATTATGATACTATTGACTATATACCCTATGCTGCATTTTACATCATCATGAGTTTTTTTTAAATAAATCTTTATTGTTCAGATTATTACAGTTGTTCCTCTTTTCCCCCCATAGCTCCCCTCCACCCAGTTTCCACCCCACCCCCTGCCCTTACCCCTCCCCCACTGTCCTCGTCCATAGGTGTACAATTTTTCCAGTCTCTTCCCCCACCCCCCACACTCCCTTTCCCCCGAGAATTTTCAGTCCACTCCCTTTCTATGCCCCTGATTCTATTATATTCACCAGTTTATTCTGTTGGTCAGATTTTTTATTCACTTGATTTTTAGATTCACTTGTTAATAGATACGTATTTGTTGTCACTTTGTTGTTCATAATTTTTATTTTTACCTTTTTCTTCTTCCTCTTCTTAAAGAATACCCTTCAGCATTTCATATAATACTGGTTTGGTGGTAATGAACTCCTTTATCTTTTTCTTATGTGTGAAGCTGTTTATCTGACCTTTAATTCTAAATGATAGCTTTGCTGGGTAGAGAAATCTTGGTTGTAGGTTCTTGCTATTCATCTCTTTGAATATTTCTTGCCACTCCCTTCTGGCCTGCATAGCTTCTGTAGAGAAATCAGCTGACAGTCGTATGGGTACTTCCTTGTAGGTAACTATCTGTTTTTCTCTTGCTGCTTTTTTTTTTAATATATTTTTTTGATTTTTTACAGAGAGGAAGGGAGAGGGTTAGAGATAGAGAGTTAGAAACATCAATGAGAGAGAAACATCAATCAGCTGCCTCCTGCACACCTCCTACTAGGGATGTGCCCGCAACCAAGGTACATGCCCTCCACAGGAATCGAACCTGGGACCTTTCAGTCCACAGGCTGATGCTCTATCCACTGAGCCAAACCAGTTAGGGCTCTCTTGCTGCTTTTAAGATTCTCTCTTTGTCTTTTGCTCTTGGCATTTTAATTATGATGTGTCTTGGTGTGGTCCTCTTTGGATTCCTTTTGTTTGGGATTCTCTGCGCTTCCTGGACTTGTAAGTCTATTTCTTTCACCAGGTAGGGGAAGTTTTCTGTCATTATTTCTTCAAATAGGTTTTCAATATCTTGCTCTCTTCTTCTGGCACCCCTATAATTCAGATGTTGGTACGTTAGAAGTTGTCCTAGAGGCTCCTTACACTATCTTCATATTTTTGGATTCTTTTTTCCTTTTGCTTTTCTGGTTGGGTGTTTGTTTTTTGCTTCTTCGTATTTCAAATCTTTGACTTGATTCTTGGGATCCTCTTGTCTGCTGTTGGGTCTCTGTATATTATTCTTTATTTCAGTCAATGTATGCTTAATTTCTAATTGGTCCTTTTTTATATCCTTAAGGTTCTCGCTATATTTCTCAGAGGTTTCTAGAAGATTCTTGAGTAACCTTATAACCGTGGTTTTGAACTCTATATCCAGTCATTTGCTTTCCTCCATTTCTTTCATTTGTGACCTGTTTCTTTGTCTCCACATTTTTTATGCTTCCCTGTGTTGGTAGAGTGGCTTTGTGTGCTAGGTGTCCTATAGGGCCCAGTGGCTCAGCCTCCCTAATTCCCTGAGGTGGACACTCTTGGTAAACCCTTTTATGGGCTGTGTGCACAGTCTTGTTGTAGTTAAGCCTTGATTGCTGTTGGTATCACTGATAGGAATTGACCTCCAGATCAACTGGCTGTGAGGACCAGTTGTGTCTACGGTGGGAGAACTTCTCTGCTGGAGACACCCTTATGGGGCAGGACTTGCTTCAGTGGGGCTTTGGCGCTCACTGAGTCTGCCCTGAGTGTGTCTCTTATGGATGTGAAGAGTTGTAATCTGCATGGTCTCACTCTGACCACTGGGTAGACTGGCTCTTGGATCTCCAAAGAGGTGCAAAGTCAGCCACTGCCTGAGGCCACACAGCAGGAGCTACAGAGAGATCTGCAGATTCCTCCTATTTGTTTGGGGTTTGGAGGTACCCAGTTGAGGCGCAGCTGTGAAGTAATGCAGGCTGCTGATGAGCCTTAGGCCTTCTTTTGGAAGCTCTGGGGTTCTCTGACCCAGCTACAGTTTGACAGGTTTTTAGGGGGAGAAAGGCCAGGCCATTCTATGCAAAAGCCTCTGTGCACAGCTTGGGTGGGATTGTAAATTGGGTGGGGCGGGGTCTCAGGGAATCACCTGGACGGAGCAAACCTCAATGGCTGCCAGTCTCCTTTGCCTCTGAGAGGTCCTGGGGTCTGTGTCCCGCGGCCCTATGCAGGAACAATGAACGCTGCAAGCACCTCTGCAAGAAAGCCGCCCTCACCTTTCGGCCCGATGCCAGACAGTCCAGTTTCTCTTCGTATGAGTCTGGGTCCCCAAATTCTCGCCCAGAGCTGGAGTACAGAGCAGTCGGGAGCTTGTATCTTCCTCCCGTTTGAAAAGACAACAGCATACCCAGCTGCCAGCCCCTTTCGCACGTGCCTCCGTACCTCTATACTTCCACACCTCTGCACCTCTGCACCTCCTACCAGACTCAATGTGCTTTTGTCTTTCCTTCTAGTTGTAGAATTTCCACTCAGCCAGCCTTCCCGTGGTTCTGGATGATGTTCGTTTTGTCTTTTAGCTGTAGTTTTAATGTGATTGTACGCAGCAACAGGTCAGGTATTTACCTATGCCGCCATCTTGGTTGCTCCATCATGACTTATTTTATAACTGGCAGTTTGTACTTCTTAATCTTCTTCAACCATACCCTTCTTCCCCTATGGCAACCATCAGTTCTGTTTCTATGAGCCTATTTTGGTTTTGTTCTGTATGTTTATTTTGTTTTTTAGATTCTGCATATAACTGAAAATATATAGTATTTGTCTGACTTATTTCACTTGGTATAATACCCTCTAGGTCCATCCATGTTGTCGCAAATGGCAAGATTTCATTCTTTGTTATGGCTGAATAATATTTCATTGTATAAATGTACCACACTTTTTTTTTTTAATCCCCATCCGAGGATATTTTTCCATTAATTTTTAGAGATAGTTGAGGCGAGAGGGAAAGACAGAGAGAAATATCAATGTCAGAGAAACACATCAATTGGTTGCCTCCTGCACGGGCCCTGACTAGGGCCCGGGCTGAGAAGGTGTCTGCAACCGAGGTACGTGCCCTTGACCGGAATCAAACCTGAGACTCTTCGGTCCGCAGGCCAATGTTCTATCCACTAAGCCAAACCAGCTAGGGCTGTACCACACTTTCTTTATTCATTCATCTATTGGTGGACACTTAGGTTGCTTCCATATCGTGATTATTGTAAATAATGCTACAGTGAACATAGAGGTGTATATATCTTTTCAAAGTAGTGTTTTTGTTTCCTTTGCATAGATACCCAGAAGTGGAATTACTGGGTCATATGGTAGTTCTATTTTTTATTTTAAAGAATCTCCACACTATTTTCTATAGTGGCTGCATCAATTTACAATCCCACTAACAGTGCACTAGGGTTCCCTTTTCTCCACATCACTACTAGCACTTACTATTTGTTGTCTTTTTGATAATAGCCAATCTGACAGGTGTGAGGTGATATGTATTGTGGTTTTGATTTGCATTTCCTTGATGATTAGTGCTGTTGAGAAGGGGTAGGGAGGTGGAATGAGTGGGCATGGATTCACTCAGGGAGGGGCTAAAACTAAGACGGGTCAGCTAGTAGGCGGGCCTAGAGGTTGTGTGTGAGAGAGAAAAGTGTCGTCAGAGGAGAACATTACATATATATGTGTGTATTTACCTATAAATATATGCATACATGCATTTGCTCAGGTTGGTCATAAGTTCTGGAAATAAATAAAATATTCATGCAGCTTTTTACACTTCTTATGCCATTAAATTTTCCCAATAACCCTGGAAGTTCCATCATCACCATTTTTCAGACAAGGAAATTGATGCCCGAGATATACAGCTAGTATGTGACAGTGGAGAGAGGCCTCATATTCCTGCCTTCTGACTGAAAAATGGAGGGTTGTCTCATGACACCACAGCTGTTTCTTTTTTTTTTTTTTTTTTTTAATTCTTACCTGAGGATATGTTTTTCTTGATTTTTAGAGAGAGAGGAAGGGAGAGAGAGAGAGAAACATTGATGTGAGAGAGAAACATGAATCAGTTGCCTCCCATACTCGCCCCAACTGGGGATCAAACCTGAAACCTAGGTGTATGCCCTGACTGGGAATCGAACCCAAACCTTTTGGTGCGTGGGATGATGCTCCAGTCAGCTGAGCCACCTGGTCAGGGCGACACCACAGCTGTTTCAGGGATGCCAAGTCCTGGAATCAGAAAGACAGGATGGTAGGAAGCTGAGTGGAAACAGTTGCTGAGTGAGGCGTCCTTTTCGGGTGGGATGGGATGGAGAGGGGCCACCTAGAGTGACCCAATTCCATTCCATTGCCCCCTTTCCAGCTCCAGGACCAAACTTTCCAATGATGAAAATACCTGTGTCCAGGTAGCAGAAATGACAGGTAGAAAGCTCCTTTGCTCACAAACCTCTGTAGACGTAAGTAAGTTGATCCAGCAGAGCAAACACACACTGCCCAGGGAGGTGGTGGAGCAGCTGCTGGAAGCGTGACCTCGGACTTGGCAACAAATGGGCTAAGGGCTTTCTCAGAGGAGCTCCTGGACGTTCACTGCGGAAGCCATAGCATAGTCACATGCACTAGCTTAGCATCCTCGTCCCCACATGTGAAACCTCCTCAAACCCCAGAGGAGGTGGAAGAAGATCAAAAGAAAGCCATGTTTGGATGTGAGCTGCACGCAGGGCAGGGAGCTCAAGATGAAAAAGGCTTCCCAATATGAGAAGAAGCGGACAGCTCAGGAAACCTGGGAAGGAAAGGGAGATGTGATCCCTCTAACAAGGAAAATATTTCCTGCAGAGGAAGACAACTTAAGTTTGCTTTTTGGGGATTTTTTTTTAAGCAAAAAAGAATATGTATGAATTCATAGTGTAGAGGTAGCTCTCCCATTGGGTACAGCTGGATGCAGAGGTTCAGATAATTCTGTCTGCCTTTTGTCTTTCTCCAACTCGGCTTTGTTTTCCTCTTCCCTCTGTGAGGGTGTCCTTCCCACGAAGGCTGTCTGTTTTTCTCTGTCGGCAAAGATGGCCACACACAGCTCTAGGGTTACATTAGCCCTGTCATTACATTTATAAAGGGCTAGTGAGACCCAATTAGGACAGGCCACTCTTAAATCCAAACTAAATAAAGTGCTTTTGATGAAATGAAGCATGGGTCCTTTGCTGCATCTTTTATAAATACACATGTTCTGCACATGTGTGGCTTTTGCACCCTCCCAAATCCCTGAATATTGCTTCCCCTCCTCACAGAAGCTACTGTGGGTTGTAATATTTTTAATGTGTGGCATTCGTCTTTGTAGGTTCTTATTTCAGGGGAAACATTTGGCTCACCTGTAGCTTTAAGCGTCCCTTTCTAACTTCATTTCTTTGATTTCCAAGTGGGGTATTATAATGTCTTTAAGGTTTGCCGCAGTCTGGAGTTCCCATGGATAGTTGTGATGTTTTTGAAGGCACAGTCATCTGGAAGTTCCAAATTTCAGAGCTTCCCCTACCCCCATCAGTCATCTCTGTCTCTCTACAGGTTTTGAAGGTTACTGCATATGTGCGCATGCATGCACGCACATGCACAGACACACACACGCACGCATGCACACACAGATATGCATGTCCTGTTTATTTGTTGTCATCAATATGTGTAGTAATCGCTGGGATAGAGGGAAATAGTTTCGTTTTTAAATTAAAACTTTATGATGTATATTGGCAAGAATCCCGAGTATTTGCCTGTATCCAAATGCTGGACTCTGTCTCTACTACTTTGGTCCAGTAAAATTGTCAGCATAAGTGCAATGAATCAAGAGAACTTTATTAATTTTCTTCTGAAGCTGGACTTGATTACAGTGTAGGGACTGGTGCCGTCTAGTTTTTCATCTATTTCTCTTATTCTAGGCACTTGAAGAGGCCCAGAAAGCGATTCAGCAACTCTTCGGCAAAATCAAAGATATCAAAGACAAAGCAGAAAAATCAGAGCAAATGGTGAGTTTAGGTTTCTTCCTAATTTTTTTGCTCCAGGAGAGGAAGTTTGCATCTCATCCACTTATACTTGTTATTGGGCTTTTACTCCCATTTGATGCCAACCACAGCACCCACATCTCTAAAACAAGCCCTCTGAGTACACTCTAGATCAGTTCAGGAGGAGGAGCTAGCGGTGGAGTGACTCATTCCCTGCCGCCCGATATTTGCAGCCCTGTGTTTAAATAGTTTTCTAGTCATTTTGGATTCCTTTCTCTAGCACTTGTTTATATCACGTATTTTATATCACGCATAGTACTAGGCTTGTGTTAGTTGCTCAATGAATGGAAGCCATTATTAAGATATACGATATGTCACTTGGTATCACATGAAAATGGTTCCTGGATCTGGGAGGTGGATGTAGCCTGCCCATGATACATGCTTATGGTTTTGATTAAGTTCTCCCTCTACACATCTGTCCTCCGGTGATGTACTCTGAAGGCCCCGCTGCTGACCAAGAATCCAGCCTCACCCACTCGTACTCTGTGGGAAGTGCTGTGAAATGCCAACTCCTGGGCTCAGATTCTGACTACATAATGTAATGTCTCTGAATTCCAGTTTTTTCAACTATAAATAAGAATAACAACATCTCGCTCAAAGCGTTACAAGAATTGAATGTATGAAGAGCGCTGAGATGGTCTTAGACTTGTGTTAGTTGCTCAATGAATGGAAACCATTATTACTATCATTTTTTCCCCTAATCTTTTTGGTTACAAAAAACCTTGCAAGTTTGTGATTGTGAAACTGAGCTATGCAGGTCATAATCTTTATGAGGTCATGCAGGGTGATCCAATTAGAAAATCAGGTCACATGAACTTAACTCACTACCAGGTTTTTCACTTTTTTTATTTAAAAAAATTTTTAATCCTCACCTAAGGACATAGTGTGTTTTTTAAACTGATTTGAGGGGGCGGGGGAGGGGAGAGAGAGAGAGGGAAAGAGAGCAGTTGGTTACTCCCTGTACGCACCCCGACCGGGGATCGAGCCTGCAACCCAGGTATGTGCCTGGACTGGGAATCGAACCCATAGCCTTTCAGTGTATAGGACAATGCTCCAACCAACTAAGCCACCAGCCAGGGCCCAGGTTTTTCACTTTTAATGGGAGGTATATCTTTCCAGTAACCAGGATATGTGTGCCTGGTATTGGGGCACTCCCTCCCTTCCAGGTATCAGAGAACCTGGGAAAGCAAGTTGCTCTTCAGAAGCTTCTTGGTCAACATGAACTCAGGCAGTTAGTGGAAGATTTTACCTGGGTGTTGATAAAGTTGGAAAATTGTCCCCACTTCACTACCCAGTGTACTTTTCTAGTGACTAAAATATACTTGTGTTCCCAGATACAGCACTTCTTCCTCTTGGACCTGGCAGATCAACACTTGGAATTTTACTCCTCCAATTTCCTTCTCACTCACTGAAGACTATGTCTCTTCTCTTGTGACATTACATGCTAAGCTTATGTTATGGGGTTTTCATTCTTAAAAATCTTCAAATTTGAGAGGAATTCTTTCTTTTCTGAAGACAGTAAACCCTAGTTCCATGAGTGAAGACCATCTCAGTAGAATTAGCCAACTAATACCATCCATTTTTATTCTGAATCTAGTAGTCCCAGCGGCAGAAGGCATACTTTTCTGACCTTGTTTAAGGTCAGAAAAAGGTCAGAATAGTACATGCACTGTACTTGGCTTCTGGGCCCGGTAGACTCCATTGGGGGTGAAAAATAAAGTTCATTTCATTCTCACAAATGAGGATTTTATAACCCCGGGTAAAGTCAGTTGAAGAAATGCCAAATTAAATTTAAATGGGCTGATTGGGAATGAATTTGATTATCTGTTGTGAAAAAGCCTGTGTTTTCTCCAAGGGCTAACCTGAGACTTTTTTAAAAACATTTTATTTTTTAATTACAGTTTATAGTCAATGTTATTTTGTATTAGTTTCGGGTATAACCTGAGTTTTTTTCTTCCTTCATTTGCATTATTTCCTTGTGGAGCTCCTTGCGGGTGGGTTTACATCGCTCTTACCTTCTTCCTTTTTCTCCTGTGGTTTTCCATATTTAGGTTAAAGAAATCACCCGTGATATTAAGCAGTTAGATCATGCCAAACGCCACCTGACCACCTCAATCACAACGCTGAACCACCTGCACATGTTGGCAGGCGGCGTCGATTCCCTCGAGTAAGCAGTGTCAACTTTCTCTTTTCGGTCCACATGAAATGAATGTGTCACATAGAGGAAAGGGTTCATTTACTTCTCAGCCAGTAAAGTCTCACCATCCTGCCCCACTTTCTGCAAATCTGGCTCAGATGTTCAGTCACCAGATTTACTTTCTGCCCTCTGGTGTTCAAAACCCAACAAACAACCTGACACTTTTTGCTGTTGTTAATCCTCACCCGAGGATATTTTCCCATTGATTTTCAGAGAGTGTGGAAGGGAGGGGGGGAGGGATAGGGAGAGAGAAACATTAATGTGCGAGAAACACGTGGATTAGTTGCCTCCTGAACTTGACCCCACTGGGGCCAGGGATTGAACCTGCAACTCAGGTATGTGCCCTGGATCGGGACTCAAATCTGCAACCCTTTGGTGTGCAGACTGACGCTCTAAACACTAAGCAAAACCAGCCAGGGCACAGCCTGACACTTTGAAATGAGATGCAAATGAATCTGAATGGGCCCTGGAAGCATGTGGAGAAATGACTCCAAGAATACAAACAACCTGACAGGTAGATCTGGTAGATCTCTATCATTGAAGCCCACAAGGTGATTCGGGGCCATTGTCCCTCCCTATAGCCTTAACCTTGGCAAGTTTTCCTGCTTGTGATGGTCTGAGTCACACTGTCATTGAATGTATCATATAGAAACATATCTTTGATTTATCATTCAACCCCGTTTTTCAAATACAGTAGCTTCCTGTTTGGTTTATAGAGGAACTATAGGGAATGATGCATGAGGACATTAGAAATAGTATTAAAAGAAAGAGCTGGCCCTACCCGGTTTGGCTCAGTGGATAGAGCGTCAGCCTGCGGACTGAAGGGTCCCAGGTTCGATTCCAGTCAAGGGCATGTACCTTGGTTGCGGTCACATCCCCAATAGGGGGTGTGCAGGAGGCAGCTGATGGATGTTTCTCTCTCATCAATGTTTCTAACTCTCTATCCCTCTCCCTTCCTCTCTTTAAAAAAATCAATAAAATATATTTAGAAAAAATAAAAATAAAAGGAAGAGCTGGTTATTTACCACAAAGAAGCAGTGTCAAGGCCTCCTTCATTAGCAAGATTCTGACGTGCCAGTTCTCCTCTGTGGTCTATCTCAGGCTGAATTCCCCCTGCCCCAGCCTCAGTGTAATCTCATGTGTGGACAGAGAAAGAGCATCTTCACGTAAATTTAGATGCAGTATCCAAAGTTAGGGGCGGGGGACTGGCTCCTTCTTGATCTCTCCCAGATGTTGCATGAGTTTCAGTGAACCCTGGTCCATTCTCTTGCAAGTAGTGATCAGAGAGGTCAGAGGCCAGTGGCAGACTGGAAGAGCAATTTCCTTGTCCCTTCCCCCAGATGCTTAGTTTTGCACAACTATCTGACCCGGCAGCAGCATCACATCTTAGCTTGAACTTGATCCTGTCTTTGTAAATGCCTCTTAAGGGAAGTCGTAAAATATACTTTTAATTTAAAAGCCCAACCCTAATGAAAGATTTAGATCTAATGGTTTGTCCTTCCTTGCTATGTGTAACTTGATTTTATCAGCATCCTCTTTTATGCTTCATTAACCTTTGCAATAGGGAAACAGAGTTGCTTAACATTGGCTTAAAACGTACAGATCTGAGTTTACATGTAAATGAACCTAAATGCCCTTTGTTGTATCCTGGGAAGATGTGTTTGGTTTGCCCCTAAACTGTAACCCTCAGATAATAACATCCTTACCCATGTTCTCTGTCAAAAGCCTGCTAATCCCATAACCCAACTCAAACCCAAAATTCATAGTCTTCCCAGATTTCCCTTTCCCCACACAATGAGAACCCATTACTCACACATTCTTTTGTACCTCCCATAGCACATACCTAGTGTTTCTGTTTAGAACTCAGTTCATCCTATCTGGTATTCGTTAGCTGTGTATTTGGCCCTCTCCCTGACTAAATGTTGTTGCCTTGAGGATTTAGACGTCTCCCCCCACTGCATAGCACCATACTTTTTTAGTGCTCAGCAAATACTTACTAAATCGAGTTGATTTCTGTTTTATTTTTTGGATTTATATAATTTGTGTGTTTTTTAGTCTTTATTGTTGAAAATATTACATATGTCCCCGTTCCACCCCCCCACCCCCCTTCAACGCCCTCTAGCCCACTCTCGCCCTCTGCTCCAGTGATGTCTGTTTTAGAGCTCAGAGTAGATTGTTCCACATCTGTTTCTTGTGTCCTTAGTGGTTTTCTAGAGTTCTCAACTTCTTACTTCCTTGCAGAGCCATGACCAGGCGGAGGCAGTATGGAGAAGTTGCTAATCTTCTTCAGGGTGTGATGAACGTTCTGGAGCACTTCCACAAGTACATGGGAATTCCACAGATCCGGCAGCTTTCCGAAAGGTACTGTGTCATCAGAGAAAATGATCTTCCCGTTTAAGAAAAGATGGTGCTGGGAAGTGCTGGAGCACTTCGCTCCGTATGTTCCTTATACAATCCTATTATAAGAAGGAACCTTAGATGGCATCTGATTTAACTCTGTGATGCAGACTTCCCATCCACCGTACCCTTACCAGCTCCTGACCATGTCTTCCAAAGCTGCCCATGTCACATAGTTGCCGGCCTGCCATCATTGCAGTGGCAGCTGGCAAGGTGTATATCTCAACAACTCTCAGTTGTCTGTATTAGTGAGAGGAACTCTCCCAGTTGTCTCTTTCCTTGTAACAAACCACACACGACTTAGAGTTTCTAGTTTACCACATCTTTTTTTGTATGGTTCTGGATTTTTATTAAAATCTTTTTATTATTTCTGCTGCTCTGGGGCAGGAAGGGGAGATGGCAACATGCACTCAGTGTACCCTCTTGCAATGGAAATGCCAAAGAACTACAAAGGAATGTCAGAACAGAGCTTGGCAGAGACTAGGGAAGTCACCACCCTTCCCCTCATCCTTCCTAACCCCTTCACACTTAGAGATGGCTGGTCGCCATGCCACACTGGGGATGGAAAGCAGCTAAGAGAGTGGGCAAATAGGGCTTTATGAGCTGCGAAAAGGAAGGAAGCTTGAATGGAGAAGGCAGACTTGCTCTCAGTGGATGGGGGTGAAGGGAAGGAGGCAGTAACTCCTCCCCCTATCCTCATAATGATCCGGAGTTGATCTGTTTTTCCCATTCATTTATTCTTCCCTTCACTTACCTAATAGATATTTACTGTGCACCTTCTATATCCTAGACCCTGTGCTGGAGTACCACAGGCACAAGATAAGCAATATACACTCTCTACTCGAGGAGTTCATCTTTGTGTAGAGAAGAGAAACACTAATATAAAATTTCAGCAGAGCACAGATATAACAAAACTGGTATTTGCTATACAGGGCATGGCAGGATCTTAGAGGAGGAATTGATAGAATGAACCTTCAGGGGCTAAGGGTAGGGGTTATAGAAGAATTCAATTTTAATCTGATTTTAAAAGAATGGAAAGGATCTTACCATCAAGATAAAAAGGAGAGTGGGAGAATAGAAGAGAGAGAGCGCATCCTGTCACTTTGGGAGATGATAGTGAAAGCCTGCATAGGTAGGCAAGGTCAGAGTTCATATGCCTTGCTAGAGAACTTTTTCTTTACTTGGTGGGCAATGAAAGATTTTGAGCAGGAGGGGCATGATCTCATTTGTATTTTATGGAAGTCTGGTGGATTATAGGTACATGACACTGGTCTTCCTGGGGTTTAGACTATGTTCTAGGCTAGAGAAGATAAGGACTGTACCAAAATAATGGCCATGAGGTCAAGGAGATGTGTTGAGGGGTTGGTTACCAACTGGTTGGTTGTTTGTGATGAGCATAGTTAATGGCAGGAATGGAGCAGAACTGAATTTTATTTATAAAAAAACAACTTAGAGTCATACAAGCAAATGTGCTCTTTTAGGACTCTTTGCTTTCTAACATTTTTTTGAAAGGTGGTTTTATAAATTTGAAGAACGTTGTGATCACTGTTGTAATGACATTCCCCTTATAAAGAGAAAATCTAACACTTCATCAATATATTTCAGTGCTGCAAACACTCATTATCATGTAGGGTTGCTGCAAACTCAGGAGGATTTACTTTTCTTTTAATGGAAAACCTCTATTTGCAAAAATGGTAGATTAATATAGAGCATGTACTATTAAGTAACACTAAAAATAACACAAGAGGAAAAAACCTTGTTTTCAGTGCTTGACTACAATTGTTTTTCAAGAGGTATTAAAAGTTTGAGGAAAGTCCAGACTTCTTATTTTTAGCATCATTTCTGGTGATTTTCCTCTCTGATGTTTACATAGCAATGGTAGAACCATCTGGAAATGATAGAAGTAGCTATTTGTTTGGGGGGAGGGGAGAAGGCAAGTTATGCCCTATGCATTGCTTCAGCTTCTCTAATTTAATAGCTTGCTGTCTATAAATTGTAGAAATCATATAAAAGGTTGTATTCTGAAGTCTTTGCCTGTGCATTTGAAATATTAAATTCATGGATCTTGATTTGAATATAGTTATTTTTTTCCAACTTCCCCTCTGGAAAATGCTTAAACACTAATATAACATTGAAGGAAAGATTTTTTAAAAAATATCATCTTCATATTACAAATCCTCCTGGCTTAAGAATATCCATGAAAGCAAATGTTTCTAGTAATCAGTCAATATTTCCTGAGAAAGAATGGAAGAGTCTTGTATTCTCTTGAAACCCTTGAACTAAAAATATTTTTCAGGGCTATTTCTAATCTCTTACATGTGAGAGATACCTGGCAAAGTGCGATCACATGATGTAGTGATGAAAAAACTAAAGTAGAGAATGGAAAGGCCTGCCTAGCTGTGTGTACTTGACAAGGGTTCCTGCTGAAAGAACTTTAGTTTCAAAAGTGTAAGTTGCGAAAGAGTAAGGTTGCGAAAGAGTAAGGGTTTCAAAAGTATAGGGGTTGTACTTGATGTCCTCAAAAGCATCCAACTGAGTCACTCTAAGATTCTGGGTTGAGATTGTAGAGTCTGTCTGTTTGGAAATAGAGCAGCTCAGACTAATGTGGCTAATTAACCATTCTGTCCAGGACACACCACGTATTTGGGAGGTCAGTTTATTGTGAACCTTTGTATTTTCGTTGGGACTGTCATTCACAAGATAATGGAAGCATCAGGGTTACTTTATCTACAAATATCTAAATAATTTTCCTAATTTGCTGCCCCTGTGCTTCCACCCTTTATGAAAACTGATAACACATTTAGGAAAGGGCACCTTTAAACAACCCGTAGTCACGTGACGTGGAGGATGCTAGGAGCCAGTTGGTTGACCTTTCTTTCTAGGCAGTACAGTGAATCTTTTATTTCCTAAGAGTGATCAACACTCAACCAGGCAGAACTTATTTGGATGCCAGGAGGAATTACTATTTACTGCCCTGTTCTCTATCAGTTGTAGATTGGTTTTCATAAGAGTGAATAGGAAATCTTGGTAGCTCACCCCTTCTATGTGCTCTGCTAACAGTCTCAGCTGTTCCCTCTCTTTACATAGGCATTTACTTTTCATTGTTAAAAGAGGAAGGAATATAAATAAAGGAGTCAAGTTGAAGATAGATTCTTTCAAGTGATTATCCCCTCCTAGGATCCTGTTTAGGCAACTGATTGTAAAGGCTGCTGTTCACATCTCGCCCTAATGCTACATGGAATCGTGGTTTGGGTTTACAGACACCATCATTAATGTCAGTAAAGGAAATGGTTGCTCTTTCATTGGAATCACTGATAAGACACTTCAAAAACTATGCTAGGAAACCTTCATGTGCGGAAGCTTATTCTTCGGCTCCAACGTTAGTTATGCATCTGACTTGTAGTCTCCTGTAAACATGGGTGCTGTCGGCAGCTAGTGCTGCAAGAGGGGTGTTGTGGAAGAGTCAGTACTAGAGAGGACGCTGAAAGGCATCTGGTACAGGCCTCCATCCCCACCCTCTTATTTCACAACTGTTCTTAGCTGTAGCCTGTGTAGGGGAAATGGCTTCCTTATGATTATGCCTGGCGCACTAGTGGCACAACTGAGTCTAGGCTATCTCAAGAGGTGACTAAAAATGGATTGAAGATGACTAGGGAGTCTACAGATCACAGTCCGATACTTCACCTCTCTTCTGTACCCTGGAAGTACCAAGCCTCTGGTTGTCTTTTCAGACAACCCCAGTTTTAAATCCAGTAAGAAGATGGAGTTAAGGGATGATGGGGTGACAGAGGCAGAGCTGGGCCCATCGGTATCACTGAGATGCTCAGGAGCCCTGAGGATATGGGCAGAGTGCCCCCTCAGGAACGGTCCCTGTGGTTCAGGAGGGAATAGTGCTCTCTGTATATTGCCAAGAGGAGAGTAGGAAGAGAGGGGCCTGAGGCTCTGGAAGCTCAGTCTTGTGACCTGGCACCAGGGGAGTCTGTCTGCCTAGCCCATTACGCGGAGTCACAGGACCTCCAAGGTACAGTTTTACAAAAGCTGGTTCTCTTTCCTGTCAGGAATATTTCCCATTGACTTTGGGCAATTCTGGATGGATGGCCTTGATTCTGATTTGGGGAGCCATGCGAGGAATAGCCTTATCTCGGTCATTTCTAGCCTCCTTGAAAACTAACTGAAAAGGCTGCAAACCCACCTATCGGTGGTTTTGAAGATAGTGGAAAAATCCTGTAAAGTATTTAAAATAAAAGCATAATTATGACTATGCCACAGAAAAATCAGACTGTTTTGGGTCCTGCCTATCCCCTCATTAAAAAAAAAATCTCAGTAGGTTGCTAGGCACTGCCTAGTGGCCAGAGAAATTGTGGTTTTGAGCTATTCACTATTTCTAGAAACTTCATAAAGTTAATTCCAAAGTAGCAGGGTGGAGACCAAGAAAGGAAGAACACTATTTTATGGTGCTTTTAACAAAGATAAAATATTTGCCTGGGGCTCAGGGCAGTTTAGCAGCGGCCTCCGAGCCTTGCTCCACCCCAGCTCCCGAGGCCGGCGGGGGCATGGCTGGCGGGGGCATGGCCGGCTGCTGGTGGAGGACATGAGCATTGCACGAACTTTCTTTCTCATCCCAGCTGTGCTGCTTTCTCCTTTCATTTAAGCTGAAAAATACTTGTGCTACTATTGTACATGCAAACCACTGTGTCAAGTACTGACCCTCCATTTTTAACTGATTTTCATCATAACTCACTCAGTTCTGATATTCACAATCTTCTGAGCAAACGTAAATCTTCATTCAATGGCCTTCACTCTCAATTAGCAGTTCATCTTTATCATTTCAGTCTTTATTATTTCTGCTCTAAAAAACCTTTTTTTTATTCATTTGTTAAAACTTATGAACCTGATCTTGGTTGGAAAAAACAACAACTCTGAAATAGTATGGAGCTCTCCTCCCATTCTTTACTCCAAGGAGTAGGTGAGGAGTTATACTGGTAATTCAAAATGGATTTATATCTGATTTGGGCCTTATTATATAGCATTTTCCTATGGTATAACTACTACCTCATTCATGACAGGCGAGGCATGGCCTAGAACAGTGGTTCTCAACCTTCCTAATGCCGCGACCCTTTAATACAGTTCCTCATGTTGTGGTGACCCCCAACTTCATTGTTACAAATTGAACATAATTAAAGCATAGTGTTTAATCACAAAAACAATATGTAATTATATATGTGTTTCCCGATGGTCTTAGGCGACCCCTGTGAAAGGGTTGTTTGACCCCCAAAGGGGTCGCGACCCACAGGTTGAGAACCGCTGGCCTAGAAGAACTTGGATATAGAAAATCTAAGGATATAGAAAACCCATGTTGTGATTAAATAGGATAAACCTGGATTCTGGTCATAAACCTGCTACTAACTAGTGTGTGACCTCTCATCTAGCCACCTTCCCCCTTCCTGTCTCTAAAGACTCCACTAGTTCTGACTTCTATAGATCTTTGCATAATTACTTATGAATATTTGAAAATTACCAGACAATGATATGTTTTATTTTCTCTACAGAGTGAAGGCTGCCCAGACTGAGTTAGGACAGCAAATCCTGGCTGATTTTGAAGAAGCATTTCCTTCCCAGGGTACCAAGGTATAGTTTTGCCTGTTCTCTCCAGTCTTTAATATTACCACCATTCTTACCTAATTCACACTCACTACAGGTACTATTCCCATTTATCATCCCAAAAGTCTTTGCTGGCAGCCATCAGTCTATTTGCCAAACGTTCAGGATAATGAGACCATTCTTGATTTCAAATATCCCAAAGCGATGTTGATTCCTCATTTATGTTCTTTCGGCATCAAAATGTGAGGCATGAGGATTTGTTTTGGTTTAATTTAATGTGTGTCAAACCTAATGTCTTGTCTGCCCAGTAAATTCCTTTTTTCTCATGTGTTTTTTTTAAAAAAATCTTCAAGCCGCAGCGTTTTTTAGGATTGTTACATAACTTATTGGTTTCAGTTTGGTGAAAAGACAACTGGGAGGGCAGTCCACGGACTTATGTAACTTGGAGTGACACAGTTCGGAGACTCGTTTTTAACGATCAGAATCCTGTTCTTTGGCATGAATCCCTTTCGTTCTCACTGGTGGCATAGCTGTTTGTGTTGTGTCTGGGAAGCCCGCAGTATTTCGCTTGTGAGCTATGGGTTACACTTCTCATGTAACAAACTTTGCCTCAGTTGGCTGGCACTGTGCTTGGTGAACTGCCTTTAGCTCTACCTTTAAACTGTAGCAGACATCATCTTAATGCTTTGCATGTGTCAGGGAGGGAAGGGCATTCAGAAGCTTTTATTCTTCCTCTATTATTTGAGCTGTTTCAAGAGAAAGAATTGTTCAGTGCAGATATGAGCCAAAGCACACCCGGGCAGGCAGCATTCCTCACTGCCCATGGTGGGCGGAGATGGGAGATATATTTTTATTTACTGAGCCAAGGAACATTTTCTGAATCTGTGTTATAATTCAATAACTGGAAATACCTTAATCATTTTTATGTGTGCTTCCTAAAAGAAACTTAAGAAGTAGGTGGGGGTAGCTGCCCCAGCTTTGTAGATTGCTACTTTCTATAGGAAACCTGCTCCTGATTTTAATGTCTGTCCATATTGTGCCTGTCTTTTGGTGATCACACATTTTATTTGTAAAGCTTGTTCCTTTGAGGACTGTATATCCTTATCCATTTGATGTAACTCTGGGAAGGGGATATTGGAAAGCCGTTCTGTGAATAGAGATTGTAAGGAATTCACAGATTATAAGCACTAGACTCTTGTTAGTGTCGGATCTGCTATTCATCCCAGTTTCAGGAAGTTTCTGAAAGATGTGGATGAAGCCCAGGTTGATTACTTAGAAGAAAGTAACTGTGACCTACAGTATCTCCTTATCCCAGATCCCACCAGGCAGATGAAGTTAAAATGGTTTTCTTTAACAACTTGCTTCCCTTTTCTCTGACTGGGTAACAGAGGGGTTTTTTTAGTTTTCTTTTGTCCTTTTTAATGGTTGTTGCTTTTTTAAAAGACCTTGTGCTGTTACTTCTATTTCACAAATGGAACTCACGATATATATATTTTTCATTATCCAAAGTAACCTATGAAGTCCTTTTGAAATGAAAAAATCTGAACCCATGAGCTTAGGGTTTTACCCACAAGATCAAACGCTTTTACCCACAAGCAGGAGTTGAGCAGAGGATGACATAACAGCCTCAGTGTGGGGCTAGTCAGCATTTTAACAACTGAGCTCCGAGGCAGCTTAGGTGACACTTATGAAACATAAATTTCAGGGCAGGTGGGTAAATTGGACAGAACTGACAAAAATAAAACAAAACACAAAGATTTGGAAGAACCTTACTTATTCACCTACTTAAAGTCCATTATTTTTCAGATGAGGTTCAGTAACTGTGCCAAAGCTACGTGGCTGCGTAGCCAAGCCAAGCGTAGATCCAGGTGTTCTTTTTACTGTGGTCCACTCAGCCAGCCACGTTCATGCCGTGAGGCACCATAAAGAAAGGTTCATCGAGACTGAATTGCCTTCGGTGGTAATGACAAAGGCCTTCCCAAATGACACAGGTCTTCCCATTGTGATGTGTAGATACAGCCCCTCCATGTCCTTCTACTGTTCTCTTTAGGTCAAAGGGCTGATAGTATAATATTTTACCTTAGCTACATGTCTGAGTGGTTGAGTATCTGTAAAACAAATCTGATGGAACTTGCTTTTATGTTTTAAATGCCACCGTATTGTTTGGCAGAAATATAGCACCTTAAGAATAGGAATCTTACCTCTCTCCATGTCATAGCTGAAGCAAGGAAACATTTTTATGGAGGCCATTAAACTCTTAAAGATCCTTTTTGTGAAAGAATACCAGTAAGAGAAAATATGTCATTCTTTTTGTCAGAATAACCAAACTACTGCTCTATAATGAAAGATTACTTCATGGCATTCCCTTCCTACCTCCTTAAAAAAAATAACAGTAATTAAATGTATTTTTCAAGGCTAATAAAATTACTTATATTACAATAATAATTTTGTTGCAAGTGCATCATAGTTCTGAGACACAGTCAATAAAAGAATAGGATTCTGAGGTTGGAATCAGGGAAAGTGGCACAGGTGGAGTGAGACTGGGGTCATCTGCCTTCTGGGCTCTTCCATAAGGCGGTTTCAGTTTTGGTGTTGGGAAAGCAAAGTTTCCTGTGATCATTACAGGCCATGTTTTTCAAAATGTCTCATTGCTGATTGACAGAGTAGCTTTTATATTGGCTACTGCACTCTAGCTTAATGATTCTTTCATCAAGGAACAAGTAGCTAAAATATCCATCCACGGCAGAAGAATGAGTCAGGGGAGTGGGAGCAGTAAGAACTTCAAGAGAGGAGCGGGAAGTAGCAGCTGTCAGAGGCCAGGAGATTCAGAGGTGGTTTCTGGCTTCTGAATTGGTGTATGTTTGTTTTAACAGAGGCCAGGAGGACCCAGCAATGTCCTACGAGATGCGTGTCTGATTGCTAATATTTTGGACCCCCGAATCAAACAGGAAATCATTAAAAAGTTTATTAAACAGCATCTGTCAGAGTATCTAGTCCTTTTTCAAGAAAACCAAGATGTAAGTATTGACCAAATGAGATCAGATGTGACATTTGAATTGTATTGAAAATTGAATGCTCTCAAGCCTCCTGATTTATACTTTATTATTATTATTACTGTCTTAAAGAGTTGATTGTTGAACCATGAATGCTAGGGGCTAACTGTATAGTTCAGTGGTTCTTAACCATTTTGGGGTCACTGGCCCTTTGGAGAAATTAATGAATGCTACAGATCTTCTCTCCAGCAAAAGGCACTTATGCCTAAAACTTTGCATACAGTTTCAGAAAATTTATAGACCTCTGAAGCCTACTCATGAACCTCAGGGTAAAAATCTCTGGATCAAGTAAAAACGTAGCCTAGATTCTTTAAAACCATGAAAAGTAGAGAGTTTGGCTGTGTTTTTCTTGGTTCCGTGTTTTTGCTTTCCTTAAACTGTCAATACTACTTCTAATACTGGGGTGGACTTTGTTCCCTAATTTTCTAAGGTTGCCTGGCTGGACAAAATTGACAGACGCTATGCCTGGATAAAACGCCAGCTTGTGGACTATGAGGAGAAATTCGGCCGAATGTTTCCACGTGAGTGGTACATGACCGAGAGGATTGCAGTAGAATTTTGCCACGTCACAAGGTAGATTCCAACTCGGCTGGTTTTGGTGTTAATTGAAATCAGTCCTCCTGTCTTTAGCGGATCCATGTTGTCTTGTGGATTGGAATCACTTCCTGACCCCACCAAATGATTGATGGCACCCTCATATCCAATTATCACCCCACTCTCTGCTTCCGTCTTCGCTCCAGGACTTTCCTTTGGCCTAGCCCTTGCCTGAACAGCCTGTCTTCTTGGCTTCACCAACTCAAGATTCATCAACCAAATTTACCTGTAGTGATTCATTGCCCACGTTTTCCTCCATGTCTGGATCACATATATCAGTTTGCAGTTGTATATACCCATTATCATTTTGCTTTTCTAGCTTGATAGATAGCTAGTTCCACAGGGACAGGGGTAGTACCTACTTCAGTGACATGTAAACCATCAGGAAATATTTGTTGAACAAATTTCCCACTCTACAGTATTTATAATCTTCGGCTAGTTAATAATATTGGCGTCTGAGTGTTCTAAGCATTTCAAAGACCTGTCTTCTGTGTCCGTGAGTGTAACCCAGGACCACATAGTCCTTTATATTCAAGAAGGTTTGATCAGTATATCCATGATAAAGCTAAAGCTAGAGTCAAAGTATTTTATTTTTTACTTGCAACTGTACCATAGCAGTGGTGGTAACTGAGTTTTATTAGTTATATATTTCTTTTTAATAGTTCACAATTACATTAATTCCGGGATAATAAAATTTTTTTATATCTAACCATAACTCAGCCACCTTAGAGTAATTCATTATAGTCATTTGTCTTAAAATCACAGAGACTATATTCAAGTTGCAAGCTTTAAGCACATTGTGGTGCGGGATATGTTTTAAGGAAAACTGGCTGTTGGTTTTGTGGTTTGTGTTTTTTAATAGAATTTCTTTTTTAGAACAATTTTAGGTTCACAACAATAGTGACAGGAAGATACAGAGATTTCCCATATACCCTTGCCCCACACATATATTGCCTCCGTCATTATCAACATTCCCCCACCAGAGTGGTGCACTAGTTGCAATCAATTAGCTTACACTGACACATTATTATCACCCTGACCCCATAGTTTACATTAGGGTTTACTCTTCGTGTTGTACGTTCTTTGTGGCTGTTGTTTTAAGAAACACATTTGCTATAATAGATTTAGTATTGAGTCAGGGTCAGTTGTGGTTGTCATTCCTAAGTCCTGATTAGCAAAGAAAGATGAATTCTTCGAGAAACTGGTAGGTAATTCAGTGACTTGCAAGCTAACTCTGAAAAATGAAGTCTGCAGGAGACTGGAAGTAAATACTACACCAAACCTGCCATTGTGTCAGCTACTGGCAGTGTTTCTACTAAGCTTTCACTGTTTCAAAATCCTACAGATAATTCTCAGATAATTCTCAGATAAACCTTGTTTGATTTTATCATTTATTTGTGGGGGGGTGATGATCATAGCTCAGTTCAGAACTCTTATGTCACTGCTCCCGGACAACTTACATTCTGAAACAGAGCACATGAGAGGCACATACACAGGCAGGAACCACCTAAACACATACGTGTCACTTTTCACATAGAGGGTCTGGTCTCTCACCTGTGTTTCCAGGGTTATTGCTCTCTGTTCGAGGAGAAGGTTATTTCTTTGGAAGATGGAGGGCTTTGTAATTCAGTAATTAATGACTTGTGAAATTACATAGAAAATATGCATTTTTTATAAAATACTGTTTCATATATATAATTAACAAAGTATTGAAAGGTTTAAATATTTAAAAATAGTAGTAACAATGTAAACAAATTGGTGTCCATAATCCTTGATTATTTTTTTTTTTTTGACTGGTGGATAATTTCACCTTAAAATTCTTATTTAGAACTAGAGGCCCGGTGCACGAAAATCATGCATGGGTATGGTTCCTAGGCCTGGCCAGTGATCAGGGCTGATCGGGGCCTTCAGGCTGCCGGCCAGGGCCTCCCTTCGCCGGCTGCCTGCTGCTGGCTGGGGCCTTCCTTCGATCCACACCACGCCCTGGTGGTTAGCCCACGTCATAGCGAGTGATGGACTCCTGGTCTCCCAGTTGAACTCCCAAGGGGACACTTTGCATATTAGCCTTTTATGTAGATAGAAGATAGATATGTATTTCTATTTCCCAGGCATCAAACTGAGTTGGTAACAGATCTCAGGATTTGAAATGACCACCTACTTTAATAAATATATATGTATAAGCTAAAACCATTTACTTTGTGCCCTGGATGGATAGCTCAGTTGGTTAGGGGATTGTCTCTGTACTCCAAGTCAGGGCACATACAGGAAGCAACCAGTGAATGTATAAATAAGTTGAAAAACAAATCAATGTCTGTCTGTCTCTGTCTGTCTGTCTCTCTCACTCTCTCTCTCTCAAATCAATAAATTTTTTAAAAATTAAAAAAATATAAAAAAAGCATTTACTTGGTCTTATCTCGAATGATCCATTTGTTTGACAATATTCTTATCTCTTTATTTTGAAGGACAGAACTTGCCAAGATTATGCGGACCAGAGCTAAGGAAATTGAAGTGAAATTGCTTCTTTTTGCTATTCAGAGAACAACTAACTTTGAGGGATTTCTTGCAAAACGCTTCTCTGGCTGCACTCTGACAGATGGTGCCCTGGTAAGAACTCCCTGAGGAAGGTTGGAGCATGAAGCCCATGGGTTGGGTGGCTGGGCTTTATTCCAGTCTTTCATGGTATGGTGATTCGTTTGTCCCTTATACAGTGGTCCATGTTTTTAGAATGGCCTATCATTTTATCTAAGCATGGGCCCCATTTTACAGACACAATTTTGTGAGTCACAGGGACCTCACTTAATTAGTCACAAATACCTTATTACTTTATTAACTATTGAATTTTATTATAATTAGGATATGTTTTTACTACAAGGTTTGGCTTCTTAATGTCTCTGGTGAGCAAACCAGGTCAAGTGTCTCTATAAACTTCAAAGCCACGTGTACAGACTTGCATGTCAGAGAGATTCCAAAAGATGAAACACAAAGGACACAGGCCAGAGGGCTTTCCCCCCTGGAAAGCTGGACTGTGGTGGTTCAATCACTTACTCTCCATGTAAGCAAAGACCAGGCCCAAAGTGTCTCTCTGAAAACCTCTTTTTTGGAAACCCAGGTTCCCTGCTAACACATAATATACTTTCTTCAGATTTCCCATCCATGGGGAAACAAAATTATTATGTTTTATGGTAGTTTCTGTTTACAGCATTACACACACAGAGACTTGAGCTCCCTGAGTGCAGGAATCATGGCTGACTCATCTCTGCTTCCTAGTCATGCAAAGAGCACACAGACCTTGTGCAGGCAGACAGGAATGAGGAGAGAGGGAGGAAGAAATCAAAGTTGAGAGAGTTATTGCTCTTGAGTTTCCCTTAAAACTGGATTTTAAAAAAACACACACACGAAACTGCTGGTAACAACAGAGAAGCAATGTGATTGGGTAGGAAAATCCTTGGATCAGCAACCAAGAGAGACTTGTGGTCCAGTTTTGACTTTGCTGTAACTCAGTGTACTGCCTTCTCGGTTAACTGAAAAGAATAGACTCTCCTTTAATAACGGTGTACTAGGGGGACTAAACAAGACATAAAACCCAGAAGCCATAAAGAAAAGGACTGAAACATTTGACAACATAAAAAGAGTGAAATTCTGTGTGGAAAAAGAGACCACAAACATAATTAAGGACATACCACAAACTAGGAAAAAAACAGTTTAAGCTATATAAGACAAATAATTAATATCCAGCATACATAAAGAATTCTTACAAGTTGATATGAAAAAAATAACCCAAGAAAAAGGAGTACAGAGTCAAGCAGAAATTCATTGAAGAAATAACAGTTGGCTAATATGTGAAAAAAATACAAGATACTAATTTCCATACTTCAGGTTGGCAAAAAATATTATAAGAATAACAAGAAAGGATTTTAGTACTAGTGTACAAATTGATACCGCCTTTTTAGAGAGCAAATTTTCATTATGTATCAAAAAACTTAAATGTGCATGCCCAGCTAGAGTGGCTCAGTGGTTGAGTGTTGACCTATGAACCAGGAGATCATGGTTCGAGTCCCAGTCAGGGCATATGCCTGGGTTGTGGGCTTAATCCCCAGGGTGGGGTGTGCAGGAGGCAGCCGATCAATGATTCTCTTTCATCATTGATGTTTCTCTCTCTCTCACCCTCTCCTTCCTCTAAAAAAAAAAAAAGAAAAATGTGCATGCACTATGAGGCAACAATTTCACATCTAGCTGTGAAGTCTATAAAGAAAAATCCATACCAAGAAAAAGGTGAACTGCATCCTTAAAAGCAAAAAAACAACAACAAACCAACAAAAATAAAATGGAGATTTTTGTAATGTTTATCCTTAAAGAATGGTTAAATAAAGAATGGCTCTCCTCTCTGCCCTACCCGTCCTGTGGAGTAGCGTACAGCAGTTAAAAAGTGGTAGAATGGGAGGTAGATCTAGATGTGCTATCACAGGAAAAAAAGACACTTCTCAGTTATGGCTAAGTGAAAAATGTAAGTTTGCAGGCCAATGCATATGGTATAATGCCATTTATGTAAAAAGCAAAAAACATGTTTATGTATGTAAGGGTGTAAGGAAAAGGTCTGGAAATGATAACAGCGGATGTCTCTGGGGAAGGAAGCTGGAGTGAGAGTAGGTGGAGAAGCAAAGAATTTTTTTTCGTTCTACTCTGGTATTTTGCTTGAATTTTTCTTATACAAATGGATTTACATATTTTTTAAACATATTTTTTGCATTTACATACTTTAACAAAGTTATTTTTCAGTTTTTTTTAATGAGGGAAATGGTCCAAAGCAGACTTCCAAACTTTTTTCTCTAACAAACTCTAATGTGGAATCCACACAGAATAATAGCTAACTTATTTTGAACATCCACTGTGTGTCCCACACTGTTCTAGGTGTATTTTCCTAAAGTCACTCACTTTACTTCATCAACTATAGGAGGTAGGTGCTATACTCATTTGAAACTTACCTGAGACCACATAGCTTACGGTATATATAAATACAGAAAAACTGAGCTACTGTAATTGAAGAAGGAGAGTAAGAGCAGAGATTGGGCCTGGAATCCCATTCACTTGTTTACCCCTCTACTATCTTCTGTAGCCCCCACCCTTCCAGTCCTAAAATTCTGGGACTTCAATGGGATCCCCTCTGTTCCCCCCAACCCCCAAGACCTGCCTCAGAGTAGGTGCATCAGGGTTAGTCCCTCAAGGCACTGGGCTTAAAGAGTGGAGGCAGCAGCTCTCAGATTTAAGGCAAGACCATAAGACTCAACCTATTCAGTGCCACTTATGACTTTATTAAAATAAGATACAACTGAACCACAAAGCACTCTTTCCGTACTTAAAAATAGAAATATGTATGTAATATACACATATATATACACACTTCTCTGATTGTTAACTCACGTTCAAAATTGAAAATTGATTTCTTTTTGTTTGTTTATTTATTTATTTAAAAAATCTTTATTGTTGAAAGTATTACATATGTCCCCTTTTTTCTTCCATTGACTCCTTATAGCCCGCCCGCCCCAGGCAATTGTAGTATCATGGAAAAAAATAGGCCACAAAACAAGTGAAAATGCCCTTAAAGAAAATGCAAGTCACAGAAAGAAATGGGTAACAGCAATGACATTGAAAGAAACCTGTCCCTCTCCTGAGAAGTAGGTGGTTGACTTCTACACCACCTTGATGTCCTCATGTTTGCTCTCCTCTCCGCCCTACCCAAGCCATGCTTCTGGCCTGGTTTTAAGCAGAGACTCCTGCAGCTCTGGGCTCAGCCCTATGGAGATCTGTTTGGGGGCAAAGAAGTTTAATCATTGGGCACAGGTCCCAGCTGGGAGTGTCCCCTGAGTTCCCAGGTCCCAACTGGATGGGGTTGGTAGAGCATAAGGTAATTTCACTAACTGAATAGGAAATAGGTCCCAACAAAGGATGCTTGAAAGACATTAGAGCCAGATACCTGTTTTCAGCTATTCTTCCCCTTCTTTGGCTAGACTTTACTTTCACATTTAGGGAGCTACAGGATTTCAGAGGAACAAATGGCCCTGTTGTATCAGATGACCAGGATAGCCTGTAAGCTTGGGGTGGTCCCAGGACATCTCAGGCCTCGCTTGTGCTAGGAAACGTTCCAAAGGTCAAAAGAGCCAGCGTAACGTGGGCAGAGAAGGCCCCTCTAAACAAGGTGAGGATACGGAGCAGAGTAAACACACAGAGACCATGAAAAGCTGGCAGGAGCTGTATGCAAGTTTGTGAAGACAATGCTTTTTTGTAGAAAACCAGTATAGGGATGTCGAAGTGGCAGTTGGCTGACTGCTAACCTATGGAGGGAGGAGAGGGCCTCTCTCCACATTCACCCACTCTGCCGGGGCCAAGGTCCCGAACTGCAGCCTTCTGTGTCCTGGCAAATGCTGTGCTCTGTGGCGGGGGGCCGGGTCAGCTAGGAGCACTTGAATCGTTTTCACCCATCTCTTCCTTTTTGGTCTTCTGTTTTTGAAATTTTCTGGCATAATAGATTTGCAAATTCCCCTCCAGTTGTTCAGTTGTTTTCCCTCCTATCAAGTTTGCAGAGAGTTTCAAGTTACAAATCCTTGGCCAGAAAATCCTGCTCAGCTATGAGCTCTTTATTCACCCCTCAGTTGGTTAGCTTCTCCACAGACTTCTCCAAATCCTTCAACTTCTTTAAGTCAAACTCTTCCCCTTGATCATCTCTGTTCTAGTTGTTATTCTGCATTCCAGGGCCTGACAATGACTGCTCCATAGGCTACAAGGATTTTCCCTTAAATATTAGTTTCTAGAAAGGCAACAGAACTCCTATGGGCTCTTCAGCAAGGCCGGCCAGGTCTTGGAAAATCAGTTCACCGCAGCCTGCCGGGGGAAGATGTGAAGGTAGTGCTTCTTGCTGTAGGTAATGTTCACTTTGAGCTTGGTCCTGCCATCACCTTGCCATGGGCCAAGTAGGGGGACACCTTCACCCGTAGCAGAGACCCTGGTGGATTAGTCAGGGCCACTGACCATGCTCCCAACAGACAGTGCTGGAAGGAGCCCAGCCTGGGCTGAGCCAGGGGTTCCAAGTGGCCTGACTCCTAGTCTAGCTGTTGGGCACCCCACTTGAAGACCTGCCATCCCTTGTCTCTCTACCTCCTCCCCATGCTGCCTTGCTCCCGGGATATATGTGTGGGGGTTTTTGTTCGTTGATTTTTGTATGAAAAATCTTTTGTGGCCATCCTTTTATTTCAGGGTATCAGAATAAACTACAAAATGAACCAGAGTATATCTTGATACCCTTTAATATGCCAAATTTCATAGAATGTTAGTGAATTCCTTGGAAAGTTATGGAGGAGGTAAGAAGTCAGCCAAGGAGCCAGTTGACCAGAGATGCTCCCAAGCCCACCCCGCTCCATCCTTGATTGATTGACAGTGAAACAATGAGGATGAGTTTGAGGGGTGAGGAGCTCACCTGGAAAGATCTGCCACAGAGGAGTGTCTTCTGAGATGAGTATGATAATGCATCTTTTGCTCTTTTTGGACAGATGTGACTTTGACATCTGATGGAAATGCAGACTGAAAAAACCTTAAGGACAAGGCTTGTTTTGTTTTTGTTGTTCTAGCCCTAACAAGTTTACTAGTATAATGTCCTGTGCTGTCACTGTTACTGGAAGAAGGGAGCTGCCACTGTTTTTTGCTAATTGCCTCAACTCCTGACCCTTGAGGAGAGATACAGAATAGTCCGTAATAGCCTTGAAATTAAAAGCAAATGTCTAGGTGTGAATTAACTAGTGACTTGATGATTATTAGGGACTTGATGATAATTAGTGACTTGATGATTAGATTCAAGATAAACATTATATTTAGCCTCCATAAAAGCAGAGTAGATTGGGTTGTTATAATTGGCACACTGAATTTGGAAAAAAAAATTTTAAATTAAAAATTTTCCCACTTAATGCAGCTGCATTTCTCCTTTTCTTGGCTATTGCATAAGTTGCCTTTCTAAATAGAATTGTCCTTTGGCTTATAGGGGTCATTTTAATATACACTTATATTTGCCCAGTTTTAAAAATTACATTATAAATATAGAAGCTGTAGGTGTAATTTTTGATCATGCTGTTTGAGCATAAGAGTATTTGCAAAAGGTTCGCTACTTATAAAAACCCACACAGAGTGACTTAGCCTCCAGCTCAGTCTTCCAACAACCGAACACCTGCATTAGGGAGCATGTGTGAGAGGAGGAGGGGGCAGGGGCTCAGCAGTTCTGCCTAAGAGCAAGGAAATAGCGTCCCCTTATCCAGGGAGCTCCCTTTAGTGTTTCAAAACATTTATAAATGCTTCATTTGCTGCTGAAGGAATACCTTTCTTCATGCGAATCCCATCCTAGTGGGGAATTAACTTCTGTTTGTTTCTGAGAAGAAAGTACCACCTGGTCAAGAGAGAACATTTGGAAATTATAGGCAAGAATGAAAAGGCAGACAACATGTCATTTCTTTTCCCATCAACCAGATGAAAGTTTGGGTGTGGTCATTCTATATATTTTACACAATTGAAATTGCACTTTTTAAATACATTTTTTTCTCTGCTTATTTTATTTTTAAAACTAGAGGCCCGGTGCGCAAAATTCGTGCACGGGGTATGTGTGTGTCCCTCAGCCCAGCCTACACCCTCTACAATCTGACACCCCTCGAGAGATGTCTGACTGCCTTTTAGGCCCAATCCTGGTTGGACATCCCTCTCACAATCCAGGACTGCTGGCTCCCAACCGCTCACCTGCCTGCCTGCCAGCCTGATCATCCCCTAACCACTCCCCTGCCAGCCTGATTGACACCTAACTGCTCCTCTGCCAGCCCGATTGCCCTTAACTGCCCTCCCTTGCACGCCTGGTTGCCCCCAACTGCCATCCCCTGCTGGCCCAGTCACCCCTAACTGCCCTCCCTTGCCAGCCTGGTTGCCTCTAACTGCCCTCCCCTGCTGGCCTGGTCACCCCCAACTGCCCTCCCCTGCAGGCCTAGTTCCCCCCAACTGCCCTCCCCTGCAGGCGTTGTCCCTCCCAACTGCCCTCCCTGTCAGATTGGTCCCCCCCAACTGCCCTCCCCTGCCGGCCTGGTCCCCCCCCCCAACTGCCCTCCCCTGCAGGCCTGGTCCCTCCCAACTGCCCTCCCCTGCTGGCCATCTTGTGTATTGGAGTGATGGTCAATTTGCATATTACTGCTTTATTATATAGGATTGACTATAATTCAGATAACAAAATTTCATATAAATCTCACCATTAAAAGTATACAATTCCTTTTTTTTTTTTATAGCATATTCACAATATTGTGCCACGATTCCAACTATCCAATTCCAGGACATTTTCATTGCCCCCAAAAGAACACACCCCACCCCAAGCAATCACTTTTAATTTCCTCCTTCCCCCCAACTCCAGCCAACTACTAATCTATTTTCCATCTTTGTGGGTATGTCTATTCTGGACATTTCATATAAATGGAATCATAATTGTGGTCTCTGTGCCTGGCTTCCTCCACTTAGCATAGTATTTTTAAGGTTCATCCATTGTGTAGCACATATCAGTGCTTCAGTCTTTTTTATGGCTGAATAACATTCCATTATATGGATATACGTTTTGTTTAGCCATTTGCCAGCTAATGGACATTTGAGTTGTTTCTACTTGTTGGCTATTATAATGCTATGAACATTTGTGATTTGTATACTAGCTCTTGTGTGAACATATGTTTTCAGTTCTCTTCGAAATATATCTGAGAGTGGAATTGCTGGGTTACATGGTAGCTCTATGTTTAACTTTTGAGGAACTGCCAAATTGTTTTCCACAGCAGCTGCACCATTTTGCATTCCTACCACCAATGTAGGAGAGTTTTGATTTTTCCACATCCTCGCCAGTATTTGCTGTTTGCTGTTTTGTTTGTTTTTTAATTACAGTTATCCTCATGGTGTAAAGTAATATCTCAATGTGGTTTTGATTTGCATTTTCTTAATAACTAATGATGTTGAACATTTTTTTCATGTGCTTATTGGCCATTTGTATATATTTTATAGAGAAATGTCTGTTTAAGATTTTTGCCCATTTTTAAATTGTTTGTTTTTTTATTATTGAGTTTTAGGAGTTTTTGAATATATTCTAGATATATTTTATGTATTCTTCATATATTTCGTCATGTATCTGGTATATGATTTGCAAATATTTTCTCCCATTCTGTGGGGTTTTTTTTTTTTTTTGGTAGTGTTGTTTGATGTACAAAAGTTTTCAATTTTGATGGTCCAAATTACCTATTTTTCTTTAAAGAAAAATATATTTTTTTTATTGATTTCAGAGAGGAAGGGAGATAGGGTTAGAAACATCAATGATGAGAGAGAAACATTGATTGGCTGCCTCCTGCACACCCCCCACTGGGGATCGAGCCCGCAACCCAAGCATGTGCCCTTGACCGGAATCGAACCCGGGACCCTTCATTCTGTAGGTCAGTGCTCTATTCACTGAGCCAAACTAGCTACGGCCTTATTTTTCCTTTTTGTTATTTGAGTTTTGGTGTCATATCCAAGGTTATAAACATTTTTTAATTAAAGTATAAAGTGATCACAATAAGTCTAGTAGCCACCTGACACCATACAAGGTTATTATTATATTATTATCTATATTCCCTATACTATACATTACATTCCACATAACTTGTTGATTTTACAACTGGAAGTTTGTACCTCTTATTCTCCTTTCCCTTTTTCACCCTCCTCTCCGCTTCCTTTTCCTCTGACAACCATCAGCTTGTTCTTTCTATGCATCTGTTCCTGCTTTGATTTGTTTTGTTATTTAGATTCCACATGTAAGGAAGATCATACGGTATTTGTCCTTCTCTGTCTGACTTATTTCATGTAGCATAATACCCTCTAAGTCTGTCCATGTTGCTACAAGTGGCAAGATTTCATTCTCTTTTTATGGCTGGGGAATATTTCATTGTATATGTACTACATCGTCTTTACCCATTTATCTATTATTGAGTACTTAAGTTGCTTCCATATCTTTACTATCTATATAATAAAAGCCTAAGCGACCATTATGGCGGAACGACCAGAACGACGGGTCGCTATGATGCACACTGACCACCAGGAGGCAGACACTCAACGCAGGAGCTGCCCCCTGGTGGTCAGTGCACTCCCACAGGGGGAGCGCTGCTCAGCCAGAAGCTGGGCTCACAGCTGGTGAGCGCAGCGGTGGTGGCAGGAACCTCTCCCGCCTCCACGGCAGCACTAAGGAGCAGCAAGCCAAGCAGTAAGGAGCGAGGGGTCCTGGACTGTGAGAGGGCACAGGCTGGGCTGAGGGGACCCACCGCCCCCAGTGCATTAATTTCGTGCACCAGGCCTCTAGTTGTGTATAATCCTGCAGTGAACATAAGGATGCATATATCTTTTTGAAATAGTGTTTTATTTTCTTTGGATAGATACCCATAAGTGGAATTGCTGGGTCATATGGTAGTTCTATTTTTTATTTTTTTGAAGAAGCTCCTTACTATTTTCCATAGTGGCTAAAAACTGATGTCAGAGAGTTTACTGCCTATGTTTTCTTCTAGGAATCCAAGGTCATAAACATTTACTTATGCTTCCTTCTAAGAGTTTTTTAGTTTTAGCTCCTTTCATTTAGATCTCAATCCATTTTAAGTTAATTTTTATATGGGATATGTAAGTATAATTTTATATCCTACTTTTCCTCGTGTTATATCTTAAGTGTTTTCTCAATCACTATACAATATTTTGCTGTATAGATGGTCCATAATTTCCCTAATTATCCCTTAGGTGCTTTTCACTTTTATAAATAAGGCTACAATGAACATTTTTGTGGACAAGTCTGTTCACATTTCAGATTATTCTCTTATGGTACAAGCAAATTATAGGATCAAAAGCTAGGAGCATTTTCAAGTTTAAGCTAGCCTGTGTTTTAAACTGCTTTCTGTTTTCTTGTCTCTTTTGAGTGCACCTGTGTAGTCTCTCCCATTGCTGAGTCTTGATATTAGTGATGGTTTATTAAGATTCAGAAGAAGTAGAACAGGCTAGAAGAGGTTAATGGGGGGAAAAGGAGGACCTATGTAATACTTTAAACAATAAAGATTTTTTTTAAAAAAGACTCTAAAGTAGTCACTCTTTTAGTGTGTTGCATGGTGCTCATGTACTGATGTTTAATATAAAGGGCTAATAACTCTGCCAGAAAAGACAAAGTGATCTGAAAAATGTGTTGTTGTTTCTTTACTTAGAATATAATACATGCTTCCACTCCTAAGTGTATACCCAAGAGACTTTAAAATTTTCATATGTTCATACGAATACTTGTACATGAATGTTTATAGCAGTGCTATTCACAGGAACCAAAAGGAAGAAACAACACAGATGTCTTTTAATGGACAAATGGATAAACAAAATGTGGTATATCCATACAATGGAATATTATTCAGCCTGACATGTAGTTCAACATGGATAAACCTTGAAAAACACTGGGTTAAGTGAAAGAAGCCAGACATAAAAGGCCACATATATGATTCCATTTATGAAATGTCCAGAATAGGCAAATCCATAAAGATAGATAAGTAGTTGCCAGGGATTGGGGGAAGGAGATCAGGAAGTGACCCCTAATGGATATGGGGTTTCTTCTGGGGTGAAAAATGTTCTGGAATTAGATAGTGGTGATGGTGGTACAACCTTGTGAATATACTAAAAAACCACTAAATTGTAAATCATCTTAAAATGGTGAATTGTGTGTTAATTATATCGCAATTTAAAAATATTAAGGGTTTTAGAAAATACTCTCTGATTTAGTTATAAATCATCTTCACACTCCAGATAATTTGTCTGAGAGAGAGAGAGAGAGAGAGAGAGAGAGAGAGAGAAATACATGCTGTTAAAGCTCAAACAGAATAAAATATTTTAAAAGAACTTATCTCTTCCTTCTCAATTACTCTAAATCCCTCTGTCGAGAAATATCCACTGTTTAATAGTGTGGGGTATATTTTTGAGACTTTATTACAAGCACACACACACATAAGGGTTTTTTTGCTTTGTTTACAGAAAGTAGAAAATGTTCCCAAGGTGTCTGAAGAACATTTTATTAAGCTTCTCATCTGATCAGAATTTATTCAAAATGTTTTTCAAGCTCCCTCTTTGTGGAGGGCCTTGGAAAAAGATGAAAATTGAATATCACAGATGCTTATGGAGAAAGAAACCTATACATAACTATCTCAATATGAGATATGAACATGGTGAAACCAAGCAGGGAGTCCCAGCAATATTAAACCAGGTGTGCATAGTGCTGTGTTCACAGTCCTACCAGCTGAAGCCTCCAGACCATCTCTTTAAGGACAAATTAAGATTTGGGCTGGAGTAAAATATTTATGAAATAAGAAATGCAGAAATTGTGGAACTTTCATTTCTTTTATTTTTTAATTTATTGATTTGAGAGAGAGAGAGAAAGGGAGAAAAAGAGAGAGAAATAGAAGCATCGATTTTGTTGTTGCACTTATTTCTGCATTCATTGGTTGCTTCTTGTGTGTGTCCTGACTGGGGATCGAACCCACAACCATGGCGTATAGGGGTGATGTTGTAACCAACTGAGCTACCGGTTCAGGGCCTGGAACTCTCATAACTGAATGCTTTCTCCTCCAGGGAAAGGAAACAGATTAGTCTTAAATTTCAGAGTTCCTTCTTTGATAATTTGAAGTGTCCAGCCAGGGCCTCAGAAAGGGATTTGTACAAACAGTTATGGATATGGATAGACGACTGACTAAAGCCAGGTTCTGCCTTCCCAGCAGTGAATTAGACAACTTGACTGTCCTGTGGCCCTTGTGGTTTTGGAGGTGTTGGGAATCCCATGTGGTTTAATTAGTAGGAATTCACTTTCTATGTGAAGAATTTTTCCTTCCTGTGTGGACTTAACGTCAGCTCTCATAGCATAAAATAATGAATTCAGAAGGGGGGGGGGGGCAAACAAAGAAAAGAACGGGGGAAAAAAGAATGAATTCTCTTAAAATTGGAAAATTACTCATTTCTTGACAAATTTTTGGTTTCATTTAGCAGCCCCAGAGCTCATGGAATATGTCATTTGAGTTATTTAAAATCTAAACCCAAACTTGTAATTCTCTATGGTTTACAGCAGCTGCAAAGCGAGAATGAGAAGTGTGGTCTGGTTGGCTCTGACAACAGGGCTCATGCACAGAAGGCTGAGTTGTGTGCTGATTGCTCTCTGCAAAGGCTTGTTCCTTCATCACAGCAAATTAGTCTGAGCACTAGTGTGGCTTTCTAAATAGCAGGAGTCTGTATCCGCCCTCAGGGCTTTGTACTGTCACATTTACCAGCAGGGTAGTGGTTCCTGTGGTACGCTAGGGCTTTGATGGAGACCAGGGAAGAAGGAGAGAAACTCAGTGGTCCTGTGCCTTGTAATTTGATGGGCCCATCGCTTTCATTTCCTGGAGAGATCTCAAAGAGACAAAACAGTCGGGACAGGATCTTACTTATGATTAAAAGGAATCATTTTTTACAAGACTTCTTGGCCCTGTGCTCCCATTTCTTCCTCTTCTGAGAGTTGCTTCATCCAGACAAACACAACCACAGTTCTACCTTATTTAGTTGCCCGCCCCTATGAAATGCTAATGAACACCGACTGAGGTTTCCCTTTGCACCAGGCGATGTGTTAAGCAACTTTATAAGCATAGCTCATGCTTTACATACAGTATCTCCTTTAGTCCTCACGGCAGCTCTGTGCAGTGGATATTTCTATCCCTTCACATTTCTTATAGAAGAACTGAGGCTTGGAGAAGTTAAGCAACTTACCCAAGTGATAGAGCCTGGACTGAAACCCAGGGTTTGTTACTCAGTTAATGGTAACACCAGCCACGCAGTTGCTCAGGCCAAGAAGTGAATGATCCTTGATTTCTTTCTTTCCTTCACCCTCACATCCACTCTCTCAACAAGTCCTCTGGACCTTATCTGCTACATATGTCCCAGATCTGGCCACTTTTTTTTTTTTTTTTGTCTCCACAATGCCAGCTTCGTCTACTCCCACATGGGACCTTGTCTAGAACACTGCAGCAGCCTCTTAAGCTGTTCTTCTAGCTTCCATTACAGTTCATGATGTTGGAATGACATTTTAAAAATTAAATGAGATCCCATCATTTCCTTGTTTAAAACACCCACTGACTGCCCAATTTCGATAAGAAAAATTTAACCTTTACCATGGCCCAGGAAGGGCTATGTGCTTGAGCTCCTGCTGCCTCTCTTATCTCATGCCCTGCCTTCCTTCCTGTTCTCAGACTCAACAAGCTCGTTCCAGTCTTTGCACCAGGTCCCCGGCTGAGAATGCTCCTCCCCAGGTCTTTGCCTGATTGGCTCCTTCTTATTCAGGTCTCTGCTCAACTATCTCCTCCTCAAAGAGACCTTTTCTGATCACCCCAGGCCACCCCAGTTCCTAAGTTTTATTTCCATCACTGCCTCCCTTCCTTTTCCGTCTTATTCAGGGTTGTATTTCTAGTGCCTAAAAGAGTACCTGGAACAGAGTAGATAGATGCTCAGTCCATAACTGCTGAATGAATGGCATACAGATGCTATTCTATGCCTGCAAACCTCTGGCCACACCCACCTCACTCCTCCTACCCCCTTCACATATTTAACTCTGGAGCATCCTTCAGTTCTGGCTCAAACATCATTTCCTTGGGGAAGTTTTCTGTGACCCTATGTTGCATCCTTTCATAAAAACCTGTACTTTTCCTGAATGGTTCTCATCACACGTTTTTGTAATTTTTTTATTATAGTCCATCTTCCTCGCCTGACCATAATCTTCCTGAGGGCAGCTGGTTCCCAGCATATGGCACATCCACTTGTTAGTGGGTGAATGAAGGACTGAATCACTTTTTTGCATCAATGTGGTCCACACCTGAAACATTTGCGCCCCAAATGAACGAGCAAGAAGTTCCTTAGTGCCTATGACTCCCTCAGGAATCCCATCGGGATGTTAATAGAGACAGACGGTGGGGATAGGAAAGAAATCTTGGGACTCTTCCGACCCATAACACTGAGCAAGTGGCCCGTGCTCTACTGCCCCAAATGCCTTTTCAATGCTGCCTTTTATGTTTTACTTCCTACATCTCTGCACAGACCCTCTCCCAGTGAGAGTGGAGCCCAGGAACACCCTCGGTTCACTTCGCCGATGTCCACTTTTTGTCATGAGTTCCAGTAGCACATTGTTTTTAAAATGAGGCCCACCTGTGTGTAATTTTGATCTGTTATTGTCAACCTTGGTAGACCTAACAATAGGCGAGTAATGTTTAGTTCAAAAATTCGAATCCTTGTTCTATCACTGAATGATTTTGAACAAAGCTTTTCACTTCAGTTACTGACTTGCTCTCCACATGACCAAAGAACCAAAAGACTCAGAGCATAAAGATCCAGCTCAACAATATGATCCCAAAACCCACTGTTGAGCTGGTCAGATCAGGAATCCAACGCTAGTACCTCGTTTATCTTGTTGAAGCTTAGGCTTCATGGATTTCCTTTCTCACCATTCCTCTTTCCCTACACTACTAACAGCCCTTACAGAGATAACTAAAGCTTAGAAATACTGTTTTCAAATAAACTTTTCTTCCTAAAAATAGCCTAATTCTAAAAAGAAACTTAAATAGCTTTAAGTTTACAGGAAAATTTTTTTTTTTTTCTGGATCAGGCAAGGAAGCCAGAGTTCTGATTGTATACATTTGAAATATTTGCTTGGTTGTTAGACCATATTGTTTCTCAGCAGGATACCACAAAAGTCATTATTTTACTAATGATTACCTTGAGCTAATGCATTAATCACAAGCCTTTCTTCATATGCTGAAGCTCTGTCTAACTGTGCGATAGCATCCAAATGTTTTGGCCAGGGATTCTGCAGTTTATGTGAGTGTAAGCAGAATTGTCTTGAAGTCTAAACCAGACACAGACACAGGTGTGGTTTCTTCTTCTTCTTCTTTTTTTTTTTATTTTTTTAATAATATCTTTAGCTGATATCCTGGCACTTGACAAAGTCATTCACACTGTAGTCCATCTGCTGTCCCTCTTGGCTTAGGGAATTGTTCATTTCTCCATTAATATATGCTAAAATGTCACATTGGAAACTCCTTCTCCACCTGGCTTTTTTTTTTTTTAACCCTCACCCAAGGATATGTTTATTGATTTTAGAGAGAGAGGAAGGGAGGAAGAGAGGAACATCAATCAGTTGTCTCCTATACATGCCCCAACCAACCAGGGATGTAACCTGCAAACTAGGTATATGCTGAGCCTAAACCTTTTTGGTGTACGGGACAGTGCTCCACCCAGCTGACCCACACAGCTGGGCTGTACCTGGCTTCTTGTCTCCAGAGAGCTCTTCCTTGCCCTTTCTCCTCATCCCCAGCACCACCAATTTCCTTTATCCTGCTTGTCTACTTAGTTTCCTTTCTGCTAGAGCTCCCAGCTCCCTGGCATAAACATCTCAAGGTCAAATTTGTAAAAAATTCCGAAGCGCTGCCTTGATTCTGTAGTTGCACTGGAATTATCATCATCAATGTCTCTTATATGTATTATGTGCTTCTCCTAGGACTTTGCACACTTTATCACATTTGATCGTTCGAGTGTCCTATGAGTGTATCCTCATTCAGCAGATGAGGCTGTTGTGGCTCACAGGAGCTAGATGATTTGGCCAAGAGTTGGAGCTAAAACCTACATCACCCGCCTCCAGCTTTCCCACCAGCCTGTGGTCCCACTCAACAATATATTTTTGAAAGAGTGGTCATATTCAGAAGCTGGGGAGTAATTTTCTCAAGGATATTTTGTTGTGGTTGTTGTAAAGGGACTTATTTGGGAAGGGACTCTTTCTATAATCTAAAACATAAGATTAGCTTTATAGTTTATTGTTTTTTAAATATAATTTTATTGATTTCAGAAAGGAAGGTAGAGGAGAGAGAGATAGAAACATCAATGATGAGAGAGAATCATTGATGGGCTGCCTCCTGCATGCCCTACGCTGGGGATCGAGCCAGCAACCTGAGCATGTGCCCTGACCAGGAATTGAGAGGTGACCTCCTGGTTCATAGGTCAACGCTCAACCACTGGCCATGCCGGCTGGGCTATTTTTTGTTTGTTTGTTTTTTTAAGGCTCAGGCAATGAATAGGGGTAGTATCACTGTATCATTTGTTTCTTGAGGGTTCAAGATTCATTGCTGAGGGTTTAAAAGAGTGGGGTCTTGCTGTGTTGCCAAGGCTGGAATGCAGTGGCATTCACAGGCACAATCCCAGTACTGATCAGCACAGGAGTATTGACCTGCTTCGTTTCTAGCCTGGGGAAGTTCACTTCTTAGGCAACCTGGTGGTCCCCTGCTTCCTGGAGGTCACCATATTGATGGCCAGCTTAGTGCAGACACCCAATTGGCATAGCGTGCTACATCCCAGCACTCCTGGGCTCAAGTGATTTTCCTGCCTCAGCTTCCCGAGTAGCTGGGACTACAAGTGCGCACCACCAGGCCCTGCTATAGTTTGTTCTTGAATTCAAACCCATCTGGCATTTTGATTCATTCATATTTATGGAGCACCTATAACATGCCAGGCACCAGAGATAGGATGGGGAACAAGACAGATGTGATCCCTGCCATCATGGAATCTAGGGAGGAGACAAATAAATGGGCAGTTGCAATATTTTAATAAATACCTGGGTAGGGGATGTACCGGTGGGATGGTGACAGGAACATCTAACCCAAACTTGACAATGGGGAAGCCTTCCCAGACGGGACTTTTAATTTGCATACTGAAGGATAAGTAAGAGTTTTAGCCAGATTGGGATTGGGGTGGGGTTGGGAGGGCAATAAGGTTTCAAGAAGATGGGAAAACAATGTGAAGGCCTAAAGGTGAGAATGTGGTCATGTTGCCTCAGTTCTTGTTCATTAGGTCAGATTTCATGATTTAGCTCTTGGAGAGACGTGGAAAAAGCAATGGGCAGAGCTCAGAAGATACCGATCTCTTATGTCTCAACAGAAAAAACTCGAGTCTCCACCCCCATCTACCAATCCGTTCCTGGAAGATGAGTCAACACCAGAGATGGAGGAACTGGCAATGGAGAAAGGAGATTTAGATCAAGTAAGTCTGGTTTGCACTTCCACTTGCATCCTACCTAGTGCTTGTTTCTGAAAATGGGTCTGCTCGCTCTAAATATGATCCTTTGGCTGTTGACCACATTCAGAGATTACAACTTTGGTGGTCTTTATAGAAAGCCTTTATCTGAACGTGTATTTAGAAAACTGAGTGAGACAGCAGCCCTTCCTGCCTGCCTCTCTGCTCCCCAAAGCCTCACCACCGGAATTAGCAACACGCACAAGCTTAATCAGCCCATGAGGGGGGGCAGCAGAATTCTGCCCGGCCTCAGTCATCATCTCCTGAACTTGTCGGCTTAGCTTTCGGTTGTACTCTCATCTGGTCCGGTGATGACATGAAAGGCCGAAAGATCCCCAGCGAAGTTAGCACCATCAGCTGGGGGTGGCCTCCGCTCAGTGTAAGCTGATCGTTTTAGGCCTGGAAGCCATTGGGGAGGCCTGGAAACGTCAAGGTGACCCAGTGGCGTATTTGGAGTTACTTTTCCCAGCACACTAGCACTTTCATTTCCTTCGGATTTTTCTGTCCAACTCTAAATTTCCTCTCTCTTCATCCTACAAGAACTGTGTTTTTGTTTCACTGCCATTTTATGACAAGGGTTTAGAGCAATAAATCAGAACTTTTTCTGTCTGGATTAGTGATCCTTCCTTTTAATTTTCTACATTTGGCTTCTAAAGAATTATTTTATAGTATTGGTTTGGTCCAGACACCACCAAAGGAAGGCTGACTGGGAAGACTAGCTCTGGGAAACCTAGCCACACTCGCTGCAGCTCACCCTGTATTTCTAGCATGGCGAGGGCGGGGTACAATCCTGGCAGGAGCCAGGAGAGCAGAATTTCCAGGGCCAGTTCTGAAGTGATGCAATAAAATGTGTCTGGTCCATTGATTAAATAATTATAATAACATGGATACCTCACATTTTTATGGTGCTTTATAGTTTAAAAGTCTTTCACATGCTTTACTTCATTTCATCTTCTCAGTGCCTGTCTCTCATTTTATATGATTTTATATGAACTGCAATGCCTGCAGCTCAGGAAGGTTAAGTGATTTGCCCGGGTTACCTCGTCTGGAAGTGGAGGAACTAGGACTGGAAGCCAGGCCTAGAAGTCAGAGACTAGGATTCCTTTCTTGACAGTCTCATTACCCTGTGATGTCTCAATGAAAAGTAGAGGACATAGGAATTATTCCCATGAATAAAAGTGAATGAATAAAACTGAAGGGTACCTTCAGGCTGCATCCCAGAGATCTATAGGATTAAATGTAATTGATTTAAAGCCATCCTATCAGCCAGTGTGGGGGGAAAAAAAAAAGATTTCTTCTAACATTTTGGGAGGAAAGACCAGATGGGAAGGAGGGAGCTGTATGTAGAGCTCATTCTTCTGGTGTATATCCTCCACCCACCCTGCGTGCCATGGCTCCCAGTGCTGGTGACTGCTGTTGTCATGTCCAGAACTGTGTAGTCGAATACTCAGATGCTGTAGTGCTGCCGTGAAAAGTTATCCGTTTAGCTAGTCATCTCTGGATGTGATTAAACTGGATTAGATACAATTCCCCATTTCCTACAAAATCAGTTTTGCCAGGTAAAATACGATTTTTATTATTTCTTATGAAACTTTTTACTCATTCTGGAAGCTCAAGGTTATTGTTATAATGACCAAGACCTGCTCATTCTAAGGACGGAGAACACAGACTCATGTGATAAAGCCAGGTCATGTGGTAGGGAAAGTGCCAGTCTGCTCTGTCATTATCTGACCATATGACCTTTATTAGATTTTTATAAAACATTTTTTTTTATCGATTTCAGAGAGGGAGAGAGAGAGATAAATACATCAATGATGAGAGAGAATCATTGATCGGCTGGCTGCCTCCTGCACGCCCCTCACTGGGGATGGAGCCTGCAATCTGGGCATGTGTCCTGACTGGGAACCGAACTATGACCTCCTGATACATAGGTTAATGCTTAACCACTGAGCTACGCTGGCCGGGCTAGATTTTTACTTTCTCCAGACCTTCTTGGTTTCTTGATCTTTAGAAAGAACTACTTGCTTTCAAACTGATTCCTGAGTGCCCCGTCAGGAATCACTGTGGAGAGTTGGGAGGAGACCAAGTTACCTCCAAACAGAGGAGTCCGATTATGAGCCACTTTTATCGTGGACTTCCAGGTAAAATTTCTTTTGATCCAGGGGTTTAATGTGCATAAAAATAAAGTACTAAAAAATCCCCGGACTATATTATCCACTTGCAATTTCACAGCCTATTGCTTCTTAGTAATAAAACTTACACACCAGTGACGAATGCCTCCTCGCATACCTTCCCCGACCTTGCAGGCCTCGCCAGCGCTTTGTCTTGTTTGTGATTGATTAGGTGGGAGCCCCAGGATCTTCCTCTTCCCAGCCACTGACTGTGGCTTCCAGTTGGGTGCACAGGAGCCCTGTGGGGTGCTGGGGAGGAAGTCCACAGTTTGCTGTGGTGAGCTTAGCCAGAGGTAGTGGGGGACGGCCCCCAGCGGTTACCCTGGGTTACCCAACCCACGTGGCACTGCAGGCAGTGGACAGTGTGCCCTCATGGTGAGGCTCATTCCTGCTCACTACCACTGTTTAGGTTATGGTGAAGGGAGAATGAACTTGAAAAGAGGCATTTACTAGTAGTTCGAACAATCAGTTACCAGCATATTCCCAATGATAAAAAAAAAATGACATGAAAAGAGAATGAGGGTACTCAAAGTCTAAAAGAAAGAGGCAGAAGAAATAAGGAATTTCTGGTTTAAAATGTCCCCTTCTGGTGATCCGAGCAGTAAGACTTAATCTGTTTACATTGGATAGTAATAAAAGGAAACGGGGCCAGCTGCAGACCTCCTCACTGTGACAACAGTAACCTTTATTATTCCATCAAGCTCCAGGAGGAAATAGCTTCCACATCTGCAGCTTTTGGACAGAATTCACACACCAGAAAGCCAGCCTGAATGCTACTGCTAAATGACTTAGTAGATGCTTTGAGCTGAGAATCAACCCTTTGGGGAGCTGGACGGTGCAAAGGGAGACACCAGCTTAAGCTGAAATTCCAACACCTATTATCCAAATATGAGCACAGTCACAGGCAGGAGGCAGCCCTGTGGAAAGAAAGGAAAGTTCCGGCAATCTCTCCTATTGTTCTCTTCCTTCCATCTCACACTGAAAGCGCTGCAAGAGGACCGGGAGCTGTGGTGGCCGGTCTCTGTTCTCACTGCCAGGAGCGGCATTAGTGGGCAGAGGCTGGGCAGAGCAGGGTCGCCTGCGGGCGGGGTGGGGATGCCTGCTCTGTCTGATTATGCCGTTCTCCGAGTGCCAAATTCAGAGTGTGCTGTGGGGCTCGTCAAGCACAAGGCCCGAGGAAGACTGATCAGGATGAGTGTGCTGAAATGTCATGTAGCCATTTTCTTTCATCATTTAAAAATCTGTATTTTATACTGAATGGGTTCTTCAGACTTGGAGATTTTTATCATGTCATTTTCATGCATGCATAAAAGGGAACACATAAGCAAAATAAAATAGGATAAGATATTTCTAAAATTTCTTTGCATTCAGAGTCCATCTATCTCTCTCTCTCCTGAACCACTTTTTTAAAAACTTTTTATTTGGGGATAATTACATATACATTCACAAGAAGTTGCAGAGAGCAGAGGTCCTGTGGACCCACCTCCCAGCTTCCCCCAGTGGTGACAGCTAACACAGTGCATTACCAAAACTGGGGAATTGATCTTACCCCCTTGTTTGCTCAGGCATATATTTCTGTATTTTCCCACGCGTTAGTGTCCTCTGCGCCATCCAGAATGTTGGTGGGTGCCATTTCTTAAGACTGCTCCCCAACTGTCTCTGGGATTTCCTGCCAGGCCTTTGGCACCCATCTCCCATGTCTTCTATTTTATTTCACTTAAAAAAAAAATAATGTCAAACTTAGAGAAAGGTTTTAAGAATATTACAAGGAACTCTTAAAATCTTTCACCTTGATTCACTGGTTGTTAATATTTACCTTGATCACATCCTTCCCCACTCCTCCTCTCTTTCTCTCTTCCTTCCTCCCCCCATCTCTCTTTCAGAACAATTTGTTAGTTTGAAGATATCATGCCCTTTACCTCTGTAGATTTCAGTATGTATTTCTTAAGAAGAAGGACTTCCACTTAAATTACCACAGCTCAAAATCAGAAATTTTCTTTTAAAATATATTTTTATTGATTTCAGAGAGGAAAGGGGAGAGAGAGAGAGAGAGAGAGAGAGAGAGAGGGAGAGAGAGAGAGAGAGAGAGAGAGAGAGAGAGAGAGACTGAGACATCAGTGAGAGAGAATCATTGATTGGCTGCCTCCTGCACTGGGGATTGAGTCTGCAACCCAGGCATGTGCCCTGACCAGGAATCGAACTGTGACCTCCTGGTTCATAGGTCCACGCTCAACCACAGAGCCACCTGGCCAGTGGAACTCCCTTTCTTTAGGTATAACTAATAGTAAAAATTCCTACATTGAGGGTTGTGAGGAGTAGATGAGATATTACTTCATATCAAAGTGCCTAGTTCATAATAACAATCAGTAAAAAGAGGCTATCAAAATTAGATCATGTGAAACCACTTTTATAACTTTTAAAGCACTATAAATATAAGATGCTGTTATTAGCTAGGATTTAAATTTTTGAAACATCAGTCAAATGTTGAATCACTTCCAAATTGAAAATGCATGTGTTATCAAAGTAGCAGTAAATTTTCACCATACCAAGCAAGTAAATGTTGCTAACAAAGCCAGCTTATTGTTCACAAGTTGGCATGAATTATAATGCAGGAAATAGACCCAGTTTAGTTACTTTTTTGTTGTTGTTAATCCTCACTGGAGGATATTCTTCCATTGATATTCTTAGAGAGAGGGAAAGGAGGGGGAGAGACAGAGAGAAACATCGATGTGAGATAGACACATAGATTGGTTGCCTCCTGCATGCACCCCGACAGGGGTCAGGGGTCGAGCCTACAACCCAGGTACATGCCCTTGACCGGACTAGAACCTGGAATCCTTCAGTCCGCAGGCCAACGCTCTATCCACTGAGCCAAACCAGCTAGGGCCAGTTTAGTTACATTGAGTGCTTCTTATCTATAAGTTAGGAGTGAACATGGAAGGGATATTTACTTTGAAACTGCTTGAAATTTTTCAATGACAGCTCAAGTATAGGGTTTCTTTTTTCTTCTTGTCTTTTTTTCTTTACAGCCAAAGAAGCCTAAAGCCCCAGACAATCCGTTTCATGGCATTGTTTCCAAGTGTTTTGAGCCTCATCTCTACGTGTATATTGAGTCCCAGGACAAGTGAGTGATGAACATTTTGCTATTTTCTATTGCGTTTCCCCCTCCTCTGGTTGTGGTTGGGCTTCCCAAGGACACAGCTCTTTCCTGAGGCAGAAGGAAGGACTTGGCATGCCTGTGACCCTCCCTGGAAACCTGTTAAGGATATTTTTATATCTCTTGAATGTTATCATTTATTGTGTCTATAAATCTCAGAAGCCTGATTTTGACTCTAATAAGGTCCCAAATGGATCCCAACCTCTCCTTCCCCCTGGGCACCAAGCCCTTACATAGCTGTATGTGTCAACCCATGGGCTTTACAATGTCAGGCGCTGGCAAACAGAGAAAGACAGCCTAATCTCTAATGTATAAGTTTTCAAGTATAATTTGTTTAACTTTTCATTTTGAAATCATTTAGACTTACAAAAACGTTACAAAAAATTCTCAGAGAATGTTAACATTTTTCATAACCATAGTTATCAAAGTCAGGAGGGTAACATTGTCCCACGAGTGCCCTTTTTCTGGTTCAAGATCCAGTTATGCATTTAGTTGTCAGGATCTTAAGTTTCCTTCAATCTTGAATGCTTCCTCAGTCTTTTTGTCACCTTCATGACCTTGACACTTTTAGAGAGTATTGAGGAGTTGTTTTGTACAATTCCCTTAATTTTGGTTTTTCTGATGTTGCCTCTCAATTAAATCCCGATTATGCAAGAATTTGGGCAAGAATGCCACAGAGGTCATGTCGTGTCCTCAGCGCATCCTATCAGGAGACGTGTCATGTGGATTCGTCCCATTGCTGGTGATGCTGACTTTGACCACTTGCTTTAAGCGGTGTCTGCCAGCATTCTCTGCTGTGAAGCTACTGTTTTCTAATTAATGAGTATCTTGGGACTATGTAAATATCCTGTTTCTCATCGCACTTTGCCCACTCATTTTGACATCCTTTGATGATTCCTGCCCAACGTGATTATTTCTGTAGTGTTTGCCAGATGTTAGCGTCTGTTTCCATCACTTCTTCTATATTTACTAATTGGAGTGCTACTGTAAGGGAGAGTCCCCCTTCTCCCCCATTTGTTTGTCCGTATGGACTGATAGGTTCTTACCTTCTTTTATGGATTATCATTTATTTAATATATATATGTATCTTATAAACTTAAGGGCTCCAGAAAATTTATAGAGCAGTCCAGTGTAGCCAAGTTTCCTTACAGCCAGAAGAGGGTACGTGATCCCGTGTCCACTGCTCATGCAAAGCTGGGAGACCCCCTCTCATCCCTGAACCTCTGCCCACAGCCAGAATATGCAGACCCTTCCACACTGGAAGGAGGACTTGGAAAAGGGAGGGTTTCTGGAACAGCCGAGCTGTGGAGACAGGCTCCAAGCGGAGGCCTGGTAGCCTGCAGAACACACATAAGAGGACCAGACCGTGGCTCACATGGAGGGAACAACAGCGGCTGTGAAAAAGTTCTGAGGGGAGTTCTCTGGGAAAGCATTTAGGCACCAAAACCCAGTCTTTTTCTTTTTTTTTTCCTTTTCCCCTTTTTAATGATTCTGTCATAGGTTAGTGAATTCTTGTTTCCAAATGTGTTTTAGGGATAAATCATAAGATTAAGAGAATATAAGTGGAATCACTACATGAACATTATTATTATTCACCTACCCAATTTTTTTTCTAAGTGTCAATCGTTACCAATTTATTTTATGCAAAAACGGTAGCAATGTAGAATATAGGAGTTATCTTATGCTGCCATGCACACGAGTTGTGAACATTCCAAGCCACCATGTACAGTTTGGAGGGGAAGGCTAAACAAGAGCATTAACCATGCTACTGAACACAGGAATTTTTTATTGAAAAAGGTTAAGAATTAGATAGCAATGTCTTCATAATATTTCTCTCATCACTGAAGACTGAAGAAAATAAAAGCCACTGATTTAAGAGAGCAGCCCAATGTAGCCAAGTTTCCTTACAGCCAGAAGAGGATGCGTGATCCCGTGTCCACTGCTCATGCAAAGCTGGAAGACCCCCTCTCGTCCCTGAACCTCTGCCCATAGCCAGAATATGCAGACCCTTCCACACTGGAAGGAGGACTTGGAAAAGGGAGGGAAAAGGAGAAACTAGGAAGCTGCTACAACACTGCCATACAGTCAGACCATATACTGCAATAATTGCATACTTGATGGCTGCATCATTTTTACTGAACCGTGTGAAACTACACTTAGAAACACATCAAAGCAAAATATCATGGCTGTCATCAATCAAAATCGAAAAGAAAGAAGGCAAACAAAGAAATAACTCCAGGATGAACACACTATAAATAGATGAGCATTTATGGAGAATGAATCACTATCTACATTCTTGGACTGTCTCATTCTGCCCCAATAAAAGTGTCACCTACTTGATTTTTATAGCTAACTTCTATTCTTTTCCTCCCCAGTGACTAAATGCTTCAGATTAAAATCCCAGAAAATGAACTTTGTAAAAGAGTTTCTACATTAACAAAAACCTCCTCGCTGCTCCTACTCACCCCACCCAAAAAAGGTGCCTGGACAGTTTTTGCCTTGTAATGCCACAGTGTTCTTCCTGCTTTCCACCCGCTGGGTTTATGCCTGTAGGCACACAGAGGGCAATAGTTCTATTGCCTCTTAGTCCTTTGTTTTTATTTATTTACTTATTTTAAACTTCTTGTATTTTGTTATTTTCTGTCATCCCTGACATTTTTTGTTTTTGATGGGAAAACGTTGATGGAAAACCAGCGCAGGCCCCTAGTCCAGTCTATCCCAAGTGGATTCTGACGCCGGGTCAGAATCTGAAGTGAGTCTGGGGCCTCCACCTTCTGTGCACAGTTGACAGTTTTCACACTTAGAGATTTGCCTTCCTATTTTGTCACTGGAGGGACCTATAGTCCTTTCTCTTCTGGTTTGAGGAGTTTTTACTTAATTATATTCCTCCTACAAAGACTGGAAATTAGTACAAATAATCTGGATTTCCCTTTGTAAGAAACATTTAATCTGTAAAGAAATTTTGTGAGTTTCTTTGAGCAAAACTGTCAACAATAGCAGGGAAGCAAAACCTCAAAATGTATTGAGATAATGCTCCCGCCTCTTAGTCCTTTAAAAGCGCTCCATCTTCTGCGTTCAGAAAGTTTTTCTCAGGAAGTTAGTAAGATCCAGAGAGGGCCAGAGAAAGAATCAGCTATTTGCCAACTAGATTAACAGGTTTTAAAGCAACCCACCTGGTGGCTGTTACTGGGCAAAGCCCCTTCTTATCAACTCAAATTTTTATTTTTAAAGAGGCTTAAAAGCTATTGGGTCCAGGGTTTAAAGTGCATACGAGATAACCACACACTTTCTTCCCCAAACCTACCAGGTCTGAAGAGTCATTTTTCTGAATTATTCTAATTCTGGTATCTACTCTTTTCACATGGCCTTGATTCATATAAAGAATACTCATTGTTCATGGTACTTTGGGCAAAGGGCCAGACCTCCCTTCCGTAGGGACTCTCCATTTCTCTATGAAAAATGAAGTGCTGGCCGCTCATCCTGCCATTTGGCCTCACTAGGATGTTTCCACAGCACGAGGGAAGTGGCGGAAGCTGCTCGGAGGAGAACTGCGTAGGTTGTACTGTGGTAGCTCCAGAAAAAGCAGCAAAAGCTTGAAGTAGAAAATAGAATTCACGAAGTCCATTTCCTCATCTGTGAAAGGAGAGAATCAGACCAAATAATGCTTAAAGCAGTGGTTATTAACCGTTTTTGAGTCATAGATCCCTTTGAGAACCCGATGAAAGCCAGAGACACTCTTGCCAAAACAAATCTTCATGAACCTACGCACAGTTTTTGAGTACAATTTCAAGGGATTCTATAAAGCCCTTCTTCCCTTAAGTCAAAGAATCCTAAGGCTGGGGGAGAAGCTCAGGTGGGGACTGATTTTGTACAAATTACTACTCTTGTAGCTCTGACTCAGAAATTTTCAAGGGAGGACAATCTTAGACCATTCACAAGCTCCGAGATGACAGAGACCCAACACAGTGTAGCAGAAAAAACGTGGATCTGGATGCCAGACAGACCTGGATTTGAGTCAGAACTCTGCACTCACTCATCGGGGACCTCGAGCATGGTACTTAACCTGTCCGAGTTTGTTCTGCCCTCTCTGCAGTGAAGTTAGTAATGCCCCCCTCCTAGGACTAGTGAGGGTGAAATGAGGTGACATGTGGGTACTTGCTTGGCACAAGTACATGGTGCTCAGGAACTGTGCCCTGCCCTGCCCTCCCTGTGATCTTGTCCTGGACTCTTAGGCAACGGTTGGGTGGCCTGATGAGTGTTGCCAGCTTTCTTCTGGGCCTGGCCTGGGTTCCATCCCCTCATCTCCCCAGCCTCCCACCTGCCCAGGGAAAGTTCTGGCAGCACCTGCCCCAGCCAAAAGCCAAGCAGCAGCGGTACTGCAGAGCCAGTACCTGGGAGGAGGCAGGACGTGGAGATGTCCCCAAAGCCACCTCTTTAACAGGTCAGGCTAAGCTGTCATTCTGTGCTTTAAACAGCTTTCTCAATTTTTGTCTACGTTCAAGGAGGAAGTTAGTATGTCTTCTACTCTTGGGAATGTAGTGCTTTGCTGCTGCTAACTCTTGAGGAAGAGATTTCTCTGCATAGGCCCTTTGTTCATTCAGTTACACTCATTCAGAGAAGCTATTAGTGAACCATTTCTGCCTGTTCTCCTGAGTTCCCTCTAATAACTTCTGTTGAAATGGAGCTCTTGCTTCTTCTGGCTTCCTCAAGCCTAAGTTTCTCTGTCAGTTACTTTCAATCATGTTTGTTATAACCCAAAATTTATTCCAGGATTATGGGTTGCATGTACTTGTCTCTTTGGTCTCCTTCAGTCCAGAAAAATAACTCATCCTTTCTTTATCTTTCACGACCTTGAAATTGTTGAAGCGTACAGGCCAATACTTTGTGGGATGTCCTTCAGTCTGGTGTTTTCCTCATGATGGATGATTTATGCAGAAATGGGGCTGTGTTCTCAGTAATCCATGTCAGGAGGCACCAGTGTCAGTTTGTCCTTCGATTTGTGTTCATTTTTATTACTCGGTTTAGATGGTGTTTGCCACTTTTCTCTATTTACAAATAAGTAATTAATTAGTGCCAGGAGAAATTTTGAAACCATATGTATAGCCTTTTTCTCATCTTTCACTGACTTATTTTATCACTCATTGATACTTGCCTGGACCATTTATTACTAACATTATCAAATGATAATTTTTCTAATTGTCATTCTACATTTGTTAATGGCATTATATATATATTTTATATTTTTATTTATTTCAGAGAGGAAGGGAAAGGGAGAGAGATATAGAAATATCAATGATGAGAGGGAATCATTGATTGACTGCCTCCTGCATGCCCCACACTGGGGATTGAGCCTGCAACCTAGGCCTGTGCCCCGACTTGGAATCAAACTCCTGGTTCATAGGTCGATGCTCAACCACTAAGCCACGCCAGCCGGGTGACACTATATTTTAAGCAAAAGCTTTATCTTCTCCCCCATCTACTTATATTGTATGGACTCATAAATTTCTATTTTATTCAATGGGTTCTAGTCATTACTATCTTTTTCTTTTTAAATTTACGTTGGAATAAATTTAGACTTACAGAAAAATTTCAGAAATAATACAGATTTCATATTCCCTTCTCTCAAGTTCCTCTAATGTTAACATCCTACATAACCATAGTACAGTTATCAAAGCCAGCAAGTTAACATTGGTACAGTGTTATACTAAACAACAGACCTAACTTGGATTTCACCAATTTTTTCACTAATGTTCTTTTTTCCTTCCAGGATCCATCATTATTTATTTTAATGCTCAAATAGGCCCTGATTTAGTCATTGAAACCCCCTTCAAACTCATTTTTCACCTTTTTTGCACCTTTTTTTTAAGCACTTTTCTGGTACAACAAAATATACTAGGCTCATCTTGTGCTTTCCTACCTCAGCCCTAGAGTCATTCATTTTTTAGGATCCCTTCTTCCTTTGGCAGGAATGATATTTGGAAACTAAGTTCTTGGCATCAGATATGGTCATTATGCTTGGGTGTCATGCTTGTAGGTCCATGTAGCTAAGAACTATATGTATGTGTATAGTTCTCTATATCTATTTTTTTAATCCTCACCCAAGAATATGTTTATTGATTTTAGAGAGAGGAAGGGAGAGAGAGAGAAACATCAATTGTTTGCCTCTTGTATGCACCCCGACCAGGGACCGAACCCACAACTCAGGTATGTGCCCTGACTGGAATTCGAACCCACAACCTTTTGGTGTTCAGGATGATGCTCCAAACAATTAAGCCACACCGGCCAGGTGCCTCTGTATCTATTTTTATACCCACTTCTATGTTATAACCTGTGTGTTTATGCTGATACCTCCAATTCTAACCTAACCACAGGGATTTTTTTAGCTTCCTCCTTTACATGTCTGAACTGCCTTCTATGGCAGTAAGAAGCCTGGCTCCCAGTGTCCTCCCCATATTTAGTTCTATGCTCCATTTACCTATATGCAACCCATCTCCCAGTTGGGCTCAAGCTAAACCTTGGCTCACCAACCCCACAAGCCATACCAGAACCAAATCCTTGGTCCCAACTAAAAGGAAGGAGAAGGGGTTGGGGGTACAAACTAGTTTGAGTGCCCTTGAATTAACAAGTTCTGTAACTTCCTGGGGACCTTTTGGGGGTTTGTCCATGCTTAGCTCCTTGCCAGCTTTTCCTGACTGTCATCTTCCTCTCCCAGTGCCGTCACTCCTTTACTTCCCAGGAGAACATTGTTCAATATGCCGCGCACAGGCCCAGCAGAAGAATCTGCCTTGGTCATCCATAGATAAGCTTGGTCTGCGATGTGGTTTTTCTTCTCATTGTGTTTTACTATTTCCCTCTAGTGATACTGCTCTGCAGAAGTCTCTATTCCTAGGTCATTTCATATGGACTCATAGTCCATACAGTGGAACTCCCAACAGTATTACACAGTTCTTAGGCTCAAGCTACAGTGAAGAGGGGAAAAGACACCATCTACATCCATGACCTGTTTCTTCAAGCTGAAGAGAAAGTGAATAACAGCAATAATCGAAATACCATATATCTGTCTAGTGCTTTACAGTTTTGAAATCAAAGCATAGTATAGTGAGTGGATAGAGCTTAACTTTGGAGTTAGACAGACCCAAGTTCATATTCCAGTTCTGATAAATTCTATAGGGAAAATTGTATTATTTTCCTCAGCCTCAGTTTCTTCATGTATAAAATGGGGATAATAAGGCCTTCTACTCAGGTCTTAGAGGATTAAATGAGATTATATTTATAATGCACCCAGCACATGCTTTATAGGCTTATAGCTGCAGTGGGAAAAAGATCAAAGAAGGATTATGGTGCACAGACTTTTCTTCTTTGTATCATCTACCTCAGCCAAACCCTCTCCTCCTTCCCACCCTGTCTTCCTCCCACTATATTCTGTGCTCCTTTCTGATTCCGTGCCTCAATTCTCTCACCTGAATCTGCTGTGACATTTTCTCTCTAGTGTCCTCTGGTATTTCCATTGTCTAAAGCAATTGCTCGTTTTGTGTAGACTGCAAAATTAGCATTTTGTTGCTGTCTGGGAATCTAACTCTCATACGCATGAGGGTCCTGTCTCCCCAAGTAGATCAAAGCTTCTGATGGGCAGACACCGTGTCTCGGCCAGAGCTGCGCCCTGACCAGGGCTTGACCCTTTGTGCTCTCTTACTTGGTTGTAAGTACTTTAGGGGATAAAAGGCGCCTCCTTGTGATTCCAGTCAATAAACCGGTCGATGTGCCACGCATCCCTTTCTCCAGGAGTCCTACAAGACGATCTTCCCAAAACTCCAGGTGGTGTTCGGTGTTTGGAAAAAATTATAACCTTTGCTTTTTTGTTATTATTGTTGAATTCATTTATATCTTATACTGACAGCCCACAGAGCTCTGCACTGTGGGCTGTCAGTATAAGTACTCAGTCAGTATTTGACTGGATTAGATCCTTCCCACCCTTTCAGTCCCATCCCTTAGGAACAAAGTGTGGAGGTTGATCAGCTGAGTTTGTACTGGGCCGACATAATTGGGAGGTGAGGTTCGCACATAAGCATGAGGGGTGGGCCTAGGGGGAGCAGAGGTAACATAAACATGATGCCGACTCTCACGGAGTTTATCATAACATACATGAAACAGAGAAGATGCTACTGCTATCCAGCAAGCAGCTTCTGCCTTTTGTACCAACTTCAGCTTATTAGAAGTGGCTGTCTAGAGTGCTGTCTCAGAACGATTCTGAAATTACACCAAAGACCCGTGAAAAAGATTGCCATGATTGATGAGCACTGCACCGTGAGCCCAGGATGGGAGGCAGTCGACATGCTTCCTGAATATTTCATAGCCTTGCAGTGTATATTTAAGTGTAAAATAATGAAGTGTCACCTTGGCTGATTTGGCCCAGTGGGTAGAGTGTTGGTCTGTGGGTTAGATTCCAGTCAAGGGCATGTACCTAGGTTGCAGGCTTGAACCCTGGCCCTGGTCAGGGTGTACACAGAAGGCAACCAATCGATGTGTCTCTCTCACATCGATGTTTCTCTCTGTCTCTCCCCTCTCTTCCACTCTCTAAAAAGCAGTGGAGGAATATGCCTCAGGTGAGGAGCAACAAAAAAACAAAACAAAAAGAAGTGTCAGTGTGTGACAGGACAGATGTTGAAGTGAAGATAGAGGATTGTTGTGAAGATAGAGAATTTGTTGTTGTTAATCCTCAGGTGCACCCTGAGCTAAATGGAGAAGTGTCGGGAGAATAATTTGGTGGAGGGAAGCATCTAGGCAAAGGCCCAGAGTCAGGGATAGAGATGGAGCAGGGGGTGGTGGAGGTGAGTCTGGCTGGAGCGGGCGGGGGAGGGGGGGGGTCACTCTGGAGGAGAGGTGGGAGATTACATGGAAAGGTTAGGCAAGAAGAGGCTGTGAGGAATGGGGGTGGGGAGGCCGGAGTTCCTTCCCTGCTGCTGACCATCATCACAAAGCCCGAGCCTTGGCATGAAGTTCTTTGAGGGCAGAATGGCGGCATCTGGATATAATAAACTTTCAATAACAAAGGCTCTGGAGTAAAATGTCAATTTTCTCCTGTTCCTGCTAATTGATGCTGTGTGTGGTTCTTGTCTTTTTCTTCCTGACTGTTATATAAATACATTTTTAAAGCACAGCTGGATCCCTGTAGCCTTAGACAGCCACCTACAAAGATGCAGAATGTCAAGAGGGGTGGGAACCCCCTCCTCCCATTCTTCACACTGCACAACTGTGCAGGGAGCAACCAGTGCAGGCCTGCTGGGTTCTAACTAGTGATGACTCACTTCAACTGAAGCAAAGTCAGTGATGTTTGAATGGGAAATGGGAGAAAAAATGCAGCCGCCGTCACCACCGCAACCTGGGGCAAGCCTGGAGCTGCTCAGACCCTCTTCTCCCAAGAAGTATGCCTTTACATCTGTAGTTCCAAGAAAAACTGCATTAAAGGAGAAAGAAAGCATTAGAATATTTCTTTTTTGTTTTTGTGTGGGTTTTTGTTGTTGTTAATCCTCACCTGAGGATATTTTTTTCCATTGATTTTTTTTTTTAGAGAGAGTTGAAGGGAGGGAGGGAGGAAGGGAAGGAGAGAGAGAGAGAGAGACATTAATGTGAGACAGACATTATCAATTGGTTGCCTCCCACACTTGCCCCGACCAGGCCAGGGATTGAACCTGCATCCCAGGTATGTGCTCTTGATGGGAATCAGACCCACGATACTCTAACCACTGAGAAACACTGGCCAAGGCTAGAATATTTCTTTACAGTTTGTCTTTGTTTAGGCATCTATTTTGTGGGCACAAGTAGGTTAATGATACCTCAATATTTGCTGACATCATAACCTTTTTGTGTTTTAGGAGGTCGCAGGGTAGAGTGGTTAAAGGTCTGAGGCTTGGAGCCAGGCTGCTTGGTTTTGAATTATGGCTCCCCCACTCTCTTGCTGTATGACAAGGTCCTTAATTTTCCTGCACTTTGCTTTTTGAAAATAAGGATAGTGATAGTTTCCTACTTCATAAGGTTATTGTGAGCATTCAGTGAAGTTCATTAAAATGACACATAAAATACGGACATAGTGCAAGTGTTCAGAAAGTGATCACTATCATTATTTAGGGTTTTCATTTGTGGAAAAGGGAGATGGTCTTATATGATAGTAGGACCAGTGCATGCACTTAAATGGTGGATGTTGGGCTCAACTCTGCCACTAAAAGTGATAGACTTTCTGGCCTTAATTTTTTCATCTTTTAGAGCATTCACTAGTAACTGATCTCCCTCACAGGGGATGGGGTCATATGTGATCATGAAATGCTTTGGAAAGTATAAAGCAGTTGGCAAGTGCCACATTATAAAAAATATTTTTTTATTGATTTCAGACAAGAAAAGAGAGGGAGAAAGAGATAGAAACATCAGTGATTAATTGGCTGCCTCCTGCATGCCCCCTATTGGTGATTGAGCCCACAACCCGGGCTTGTGCTCTGACCAGGAGTCGAACCAGTGACCTCTTGGTTCCAAGGTGGATGCTCAACCCCTGAGCCACACCTGGCGGGGCCTCAAGTGCCACATTTTATTGCTGCTGTTACTATAGGAGTCATGGGGTGGTGGTGATACTTATGATACTAATTTTAAATGTAAAAAGCATTAGGAATAATTTACTCATGGCTGCCAAGCACATTTATTTACTTCCTCTTTCTTGAAATAGAATAACATTTCAAGTTTTCTTCTTCCTAGAAACCTCGGGGAGCTGATAGATCGGTTTGTGGCAGATTTCAAAGCCCAGGGGCCACCTAAGCCCAACAGTGATGAAGGGGGCGCCGTGCTCCCCAGCTGTGCCGACCTCTTTGTGTACTACAAGAAGTGCATGGTGCAGTGCTCTCAGCTCAGCACCGGGGAGCCAATGATCGCTCTGAGCACCATTTTCCAGAAGTACCTCCGAGAATATGCCTGGAAAATCCTCTCTGGCAACCTGCCCAAGTGAGTCCTGTTCTCCCTGGTCCGAGTGGGGAAGTATGCTTCTAAACACACCTAAATATGGGAATCTTTAAGGAAATCCACTATGAAGTTATTTCCTGAACTGCTGAGAGGATCAAGGAAGAAAACACCCTGATTGAGTTCACAAGACCTGAGACTATTTCCTCTCTAAATGGGTTACCACAGCTATCAAGACCGTTAGAGGAAATGCCCTTGCTGGCTGCCAGCATAGGTCAGATCTTACCACCGTGGGCTCGAGGGAGTCGGCCCATTATATGTATATTTAATTTACATGGATTCATCGGTGGCTAGTTGGCCAAAAAAGTGAGGTGGTGGTGGAAATAACTTATAAACAGCATGGGCAGTTTCACGCAGGCCCCATTCAATGAGGGTATGTCCTGGGATGATAAATAGACAAGAGGCATGAGTCTGCCTTCCCTTAGTCTAATTACATCCCCAAGTCTCTCCTATGGTATGTGTGTCTTGCTATGCTGGATAGAGTCTAATGTTTAAAGACGTAGTGAGATTTGGGGGTAGGGAGTTGCATAGCACAGCTCCTAATTATAGTGACTTCACCATAGTCACTAATGTTGTTACACTGTTATTGCTTGAAATAAATGAATCATTACACTAGGGTTTTAGATGTTCTGGTTATACTATAACAATTTCAATTGTTATAGAATATGATCTAAGGTAAGGCTTTGAAATTTAGTGATTATGAATCATCCCCGTGGCTCAGTTCAACAATTATGGAATTAGTTTCTGTCATTGTCACTGAAAGGTGTCCTACATGGGAGTTTTACATTACTTGGAGCAGCGGTTCTCAACCTGTGGGTCGTCAACCTGTGGGTCGCGACCCTTTGGGGGTCGAACGACCCTTTCACAGGCTTCGCCTAAGACCATCGGAAAACACATATATAATTACATATTGTTTTTGTGATTAATCACTATGCTTTAATTATGTTCAATTTGTAACAATGAAAATACATCCTGCATATCAGATATTTACATTACGATTCATAACAGTAGCAAAATTACTGTTATGAAGTAGCAACGAAAATAATTTTATGGTTGGGGGTCACCACAACATGAGGAACTGTATTAAAGGGTCGCAGCATTAGGAAGGTTGAGAACCACTGATTTGGAGGAAAGAAAACAAAATCCATGTGCTCTATAAGACATTTGAAGTAGCAGATATGTTTTACCAATGAGAATTTCTTTGACTGTGATAGAAACCATTTAAAAGTTTTTAGTAACTTTTGTCCTGATGATCAAAGTAATAGAAGTTCATAGAAAACACAGAAAAGCACAAAGATTGGAAGGAAAAATCACCTATAATCTCACCACCCAGAGAAAACAAGTTTAACTTTTTGGTATATGTTCTTCCATTCTTTATTTATATATATAATATGTGTGATTGTGTCTCTTCTTTGTTTGTTTACCAGAATTGGGACTGTACTACTTATTATAGCTTTATACCCTGCTGCTTTCTTTCTTTTTTTAAAAAATAAATTTTTATTGATTTCAGAGAGGAAAGGAGAGGGAGAGAGAGATAGACATATCAATGATAAGAGGTAATCATTGATAGGCTGCCTCCTGCATGCCCCCGACTGGGGATCGAGCCTGCAACCCGGGCATGTGCCCTGACCTGGAATCGAACCCAGGACCCTTCAGTTCACCGGCTGATGTTCTATCCACTAAGCCAAACCAGTGAGAGCTATACCTTGCTGCTTTCACTTAACATCATCCTGGGAGCATTTTTTCATGTGTGTTAGCCAGTGTCCCAGCAGGAAGCCAATGATGTGCTCAGCTGGGATGTTATTAGGATTGAGGCTGCTGAGTAGTCACAGAAACGAGGGCAAGGTAGAAGGAACCAACAGAGGACTCCGAGGCATCCATACAGCAGTGGGTGATTATTACTACTTTGAAACTCACTGAGAGGTAGGGCTGAGAACAGAGGTCTGCCCCACAGAAACTAGTCATAGAGGGCCAGTCACTGCCAGGACCACAATGAAGCAGAGGGAGTTGGAGGACTATTATTGCTCAGACTTCTCTCTCCTCTACCTCTCCGACTTCCTGCTGCATCTCCCGTTGGCTGAATGCAACAGGAGGAAGCCTGAGGGCCAAGGAACCTGGATGATGATAAGTCTGTGGAAGTCAGTCTCCTGAGCCATAGAGAAGAGAAGAGCAGAAAATTGATCTGGGAGGCCAGCAGAGAATAGTGGGCACTCCTGACAGTAAATATTCATCAAAACATGTTTAATGGCAGTCAAACATATGGAAGAACCTCAGTTAACTTCTGGGATTATGATTGATCAGTCTCTTAATTGGTCGTTTGGGTTGGGCTTACTATTTTGGTATTTTAAATAACACTCAGAAAAGCGTTCTTGAACAGAAATGGAACTACTGGCTTAACTCACCTGGACATTTTTATAAGCTCCTGAAATACACCTCGAGAAGGGTTGTCCAGTGTGATGCTCCTAACCCATAGTGGACAAGAGTGCCAGTGCCCTCGCACTCTTATAAGTACTGGGAATTAAAATGTTTTCATATCTTTGATTATCAGTAAGACTGGGCAGGTTTTTTAAAGGAGAAATTTCTCTTTAATTTTTTTGTTGTTGTTAATTCTCACTTGAGGATATTTTTCCATTGAAATTTTTTTAGAGTGGAAGAGAGAGGCAAAGACAGAGAGAAACATCAATGTGAGAGAAACACATTGATTGGTTGCCTCCTACACGAGCCCCGACCAGGGCTGGGGCTGGGGAGGAGCCTGCAATCAAGGTACATGCCCTTGACCAGAATCAAACCCGGGACCCTTTGGTTCACAGGTTGATGCTGTATCCACTGAGCCAAACCAGCTAGGGCTAATTTTTAAGATAAATGCCATTGAATTCTATCTACTTAAAAAAAAATTAGACACTCATGGTTGAAAGAACAGGAAGTTTTATAACCGCATTTTGACATTTTTTGAGCATGTGATTAGACCCTAGTAGGAAGCGATGAGATGCCTTCTGGTTTCTTGAGACAATGGGGGTTTGGGTAGGAACCATTTCTTTTTTTTTTTTTTAAATATATTTAATTGATTTTTTACAGAGAAGAAGGGAGAGGGATAGAGAGTTAGAAACATCGATGAGAAACATCGATCAGCTGCCTCCTGCACCCCCTACTGGGGATGTGCCCACAACCAAGGTACATGCCCTTGACCGGAATCGAACCTGGGACCCTTCAGTCCGCAGGCTGACGCTCTATCCACTGAGCCAAACTGGTTAGGGCATAGGAACCATTTCTTAACATGCACTTTTGTACCCCTCCACCACAACATGCAAATTCCTGTGCAGAGTTTGCTTGACTGAGAGAAACAATTGGGGAGCCAGCTCTTGTGCTTCAGATGATCCTGAATGAGCTCAACAGATCAGGAAATGCCAAGCTAAGCAGCCAGTGTTCAGCAGCCTCCTCTGTATCAGAGTCATCACAGTAAATATGACTGATTACTGGCTCACTGTTGGAAACATCTTTTCCTATTTCTGATGGTCTGAGAATTTAAACAGATGATAGTCAAGGTGAGGTCAATAGGAAAGGACTTGTATGTGGGTTTATTTGGGTCATGTCCAGCCTTTCCTTCCCCCCTTTCTTTTCTTAAAATGTGCAGTTTCCAGTTCAGGAAGCAAATGAGAAGTCCCAGCCTGACTACTTCCTGTTCCTTTTCCTCAGAACCACAAGCAGCAGTGGAGGGCTGACCATCAGCAGCCTCCTCAAGGAAAAGGAGGGCTCCGAAGCAGCCAAGTTCACCCTGGAGGAGCTCTGCCTCATCTGCAGCATCCTGAGCACAGCAGAGTACTGTCTGGCCACTACCCAGCAGGTGAGCCGCCTGGCCGCCCGCTCCCCACCTCCTTTTCCAGGACCATCTCGGCCCCTTAGCTCAGTTGGTAAGAGTATGGGCCCTAAAAATGAAAGAAAAAAAGTATGTGCCCTAACAAGGTCTCATAAAACCTTGGGCAGACTAGTTGGCCTCCCACAGAGGAAAACTGCTGGCTGTCCAGCCAGAAGACGGCCATCACAGAAGGGCCTTGTTAAAGGATCCCAGGCAAGGAAGTATGACTGAGCTCTTCCCTGGAGTTATGTAAGCTACATAAAGGGCATGCCCTCCTAAAAGTAGGTCAGTAGCCCCATCTCCTGTATGAGACAAGCAGGAACAAACTGAAGGGTACTAGGACCCAGGCTCTGGTGGTGATGAGTCACGGCAGTTATTCCATTCTCAGAAGTCTTACTAGGCTAAGCAGAATCCTTTGGGCTTTTATGTGTCTCCTGGAATTTACATAGCAGTCTCAATCTGCCTAAACAAACAACCATTGTTTGGATGTTGACGTTCAGGAACTGTGAGGCAGGAAAGGGTGATGCCTCTACTGGAGTTCCTCATTAAAAGAAGGAAGACCCAGAATAATTTACCATTCAGCCTTAGATGTGGATTAAAAGTACCTTTTCACATTTGCTCTGGAATTCACCTAAAGCCAAAGAAAGGACGCAGTTGGGGAAGGTGCTGCTCTTCCCCTTTTGGGGGTTTATTATTTACACGTGTCTAAAACATAGGAAGGCCGTCATGAATTATGGTTCAGACGGGACAGCTTGGAGCCCCTGTGAGCCAGAGTAAGAATACAGAACACTGCCCTAACCGATTTGGCTCAGTGGATAGAGCGTTGGCCTGCAGACTCAAGAATACAGAACAGCCAGATAAGCAGTGTTTCCCCTAAAACTTCACAGTTGGGGTTAAGCCAGTCAGAGGCCGGGGCAGTAGCATGCTCTGCCTGGGGACGTGGGTAGATTGAGTCACACGGGATGATCTGTCAAGGTTTGGCCTTGGAGCCGGAGACAGCAATCCACTTGTTAGAAATAAGGCAAGTCCCCAACTTCAGGGGTCCTGGTAGAACACAAAGCACAGTCGGGAGCCAGGCAGCAGGCAAATGTCTCTACTCCTGCAGGAGGTGTGCAGCCCGTGGTCTGCTCGGCTTTTTGATCCTGGCGCACGTGACCTGTCCCTCGCTCTTGATTGGAGCTCAGGCGCACAGTCTTTCGAGATTGGCTGATTCAAAGGGAGAGGTTGGCCTTTGCCATTTCAAGATGTTGGCCCCCATTTGCCATTTCAAGATGTTGGCCAAAATGGCAGCTGCCAAGTCACGCAGTCCAAAATGGCAGCTGCCAAGTCACGCAGTCCAACATGGTGGCTGTCTAAACTGTTCTTGGACACAAATGATGACTGGTTTATTCTCACACACTTAACCCCAAGAACTCCCAATATCTGTGAGGACCTCCAAGGAGAGGGTCCCAGAGTTCTTTGAGGAAGAAGCACTAGTGAACTATTCTGTGCAGAATTAGAAAGAATACACACAGATAAATAATGGTATTTTAAAAGTAAAATAACTGTGGTACAAAAACAAGCTATAAAAATAATGACGCTTGATCCCATCACCCTCAAATAATCATATTAGCAATTTGGAGGGTTGTGTTGTTTTTTAATTATTTCTTTTTTTAACTTTTTAAAAATGTATTGATTTGAGAGAGGGGGGAAGGTGCCAGGGGAGGGGGAGAGAGGAACATCAATTTATTGTTCCATTTACTTACGCAGTCATTGGTTGCTTCTCACGTGTTCCCTGACCGGATCGTGCCCACAGCGTAATTATCGGGACGGAGGCCTCGCCGCTGAGCTGGCAGCAGGGTAGAGGTTCCAGTGGCTTTTCATGGGGGAGCCAACCTGGATAAGTCCTGCTGGTCAGAGATGGGACAGGGGAACATCGGTGAGAACATGAGCCACAGTGGATGGAAACAGCAAATATTATTCCATCCATTTGATTATAATGATTTTTTAAAAATTTATTTCTCACATTTGAAGATCCTAAGAAACCGTGGGAATGAATTAAAGAGTGGCAAATAAAGGGGAAATTCTTGTCCTGCCTTTCCTAGTTGACTTTTACCTCAGGATAACCAAATAATGGACAATGGGAAGTACCTCTTTATAGCCGAATTTTAGTTAATCAATGAAGAAGAAAAGGTAGAATTAGAATTTTTTAAATGTTTTTATTGATTTCAGAGAGAGGAAAGGAGAGGGAGAGAGATAGAAACATCGATGAGCCCTAGCCAGTTTGGCTCAGTGGATAGAGCATCGGCCTGCGGACTGAAGGGTCCCAGGTTCGATTCCCAGTCAAGGGCACATGCCAGGGTTTTGGGCACGATTCCTGGTGGGGGGGCATGCAGGAGGCAGCTGATCAATGATTGATTCTCTTTCATCATTGATGTTTCTATCTCTCCCTCTCCCTTCCTCTCTGAAATCAATGAAAATATTTTTTAAAAAAAGAAACATTGATGAGATGAGAGAAACATGGATCTGCTGCCTCCTGTACAACCCTCACTGGGGATCAAGCCCGAAACCCAGGCATGTGCCCTGACCAGTAATCAAACTGTGACCTTTTGGTTCATGGGACAATACTCACTGGCCGGGCTAGAATATCATTGTTTATACTTCCTAGTGGAATAATGGATTTGGGCATTGACCATCAATGGCTACTGATAACTACAAAAGGAGAGACAAGCACACATCATGCATCTGCCCTGCTGGTGTAGTTCAGTGGTGGAGCATTGGACTATGAACCAGGAGGTCACAGTTCTATTCCCTGTCAGGGCACATGCCCGGGTTGCAGGCTCGATCTCCACTAGGAGGCATGCAGGAGGCAACCAATCAATGATTCTCTCATCATTGATGTTTCTATCCCTCTCTCCCTCTCCCTTTCTTTCTCTGAAATCAATTAAAAAGACTATTAAAAAAAAAAAGAATCCGAGCAATAAAATTTTATAAACAATGCCAAGCCCTTGCCGGTTTTGCTCAGTGGATAGAGCATCGGCCCGCTGACTAAAGGGTCCCGGGTTCAATTCTGGTCAAGGGCACGTATCTTGGTTACAAGCTCGATCCCCATCCCTGATCAGGGTGCTTGTGGGTGGTAACCAATTGATGTCTCTCTCTCACATCAATGTTTCTCTCTCTGTCTCTTCCCCTCCCTTTCACTCTCTCAAAAAAAAAAAAAAAAAGGAAAAATATCCTCCAGTGAGGATTAACAACAACAAAAGCCAATAATGTATCAATATTGGTTCATTAATTGTTACACTTTTACACTTAATATTTGCATGGGGTATTTCATTCATTAATCCATTTATTCAAGAGATCTTTATGAAGCAGGTGCTGTGGTTGATGTTAATTAACAATGGTGAACAAAGTAGCCAAGTTTCTTTCTGTCATGGAACTTAGAATTGATGGAAGACCCCAGGTAATAAATATGTAACTTCAGTTTTGTGCTAAGTGCTAGTGAGGGAGCTGCCTACAGAAGTAGAGTGGACAGAAGGGCCTGTTCTGGGGCAGTTGGCTGGGCAGCGTCCCTGCACCAAAAGGTTGCTGCTTAGATTCCCGGTCAGAGCATATGCCCAGGTTGCAGGCTCGGTGCCCAGCAGGGGGTGTGCAGGAGGCAGCTGATCCACTCTCATATCAATGTTTCTCTTTCTCTTTTCCTCTCCCTTCCTCTTTCTCTAAAAATATTTATTTAAAATAGAGAGAAGGGCCTCTCTGAGGAGTGACATTGAAGCAGAGACCTGAGGGTTGGGAAGGAGACTGCCCAGTGAGAAGCTGGGGCGGGGGGGTGCTAGGCAGTGTTTCAGAGAGAGGAAGTAGGAAGTTGGAAGGCCCTGGGGCGGAACAGACTTTGGTATTTCCAAAACTTTAACTGGTCAAGCAAGGGGGGAAGCTGGATGTGGCAGGAGAGACAGACAGGACCCAAATCAAGGTTAGAAGTTTGGATTCATTTTCAGTGTGGTATTCATTTTCAGTGTGGTAGGCAGAGGCTGCTGACCAGTTTAAGCATTGTAAGCCTGCACCATAATTTGTTTCATCAGTAGATTGTTTCCAGTTTTTCAATAACAAATAGCGTTAGAAAGTGAGCTCTATGAGAACAGAATCTTACTGTTTTGTTCATTGAATAACTCCATTACTTTTACAGAGCCTGGTACAAAATGAGCTTTCAGTAAATATTGGTTGAGTTCATGAATGCTGCAAAGAATACTTGCATATCTTTGTACGTTGTCCTCATTATTTCATTAAAGTACTTTCCTAGATCTGAAATTGCTGGCTTAAAGGCTGTGTATATTTAATTTTTTGCTTTTTAAATAAATTGCTTTCCAAAAAGATTACACTAATTTATGCACCCCTAAGAGCATTTTTTAAATTTAAGGCAACACATTCGTTAGTTTGTGTAATAAATAGGTCTGGGAGTGCTCGGTGAATCAGTTTCTGGGATGGTTGGAGATATTTACAATTCCAGGTCAATTATATTTTTCTTCAAGGCGCTGGGAGCATGGCCAGGGTTTTCTCCTAGGCTGTAGACTGCTTCGCCTCAGTATCCCCAACACCTTAACCCCGTGGGTGGTGTGTAGGAGCACTCAGTGAAGACTTTAATACTGATTTTGTTGCCACCCACCACCAGAGGTTTCCAATGTTGGGGAGTGAGCCTGCAGTGGATGAGTAGTGAGTATCCTAAAAACCAGGGTCTTTTTTCAAATTAGTGAAATGGCTCTGGCCAGTGTGGCTCAATTGGTTGGAGCGTTGTCCCATGCACCGAAGGATCGCGGGTTTGATTCTGTCAGGGCACATGCCCGGGTTGCGGGTTCAATTTCCAGTTGGGGAGCATCTAGCATCCAAGAGGCAACCAATCTTCCTTCCTTCCTTCCTTCCTTCCTTCCTTCCTTCCTTCCTTCCTTCCTTCCTTCCCCTCTCTCTCTTTCTTTCCCTACCTTTCTCTCTAAAATTAATAAGAACTTATCCTCACGTGAGGATTAAAAAAAATTAGTGAAATAAATTGTCAGAGTGTCATAAGAAACAATTACAACCCAATGCTCAAGGGCACAGGTTCTAGAGGAAGTTTATTTCCTGGTCCCACCACTTACTGTCTTGGGTAGGTCACCTCCATTTCCTCACCTGTAACATGGGGATAGGAATAGAATCTTCCTCCTAGGGTTGTGAGAATGCAATGAGTCAATGCAGGAAAAGGGCCTGGAATTATGCTTGAATCATCAAACTCAGTCCATGTTAAGTATTCTTATTATGGTTCTTATTTGGATAATCATTAAGCATGTTTTTCTTTTCTAACAGCTGGAAGAAAAACTCAAAGAAAAAGTTGATATAAGTCTGACTGAACGAATCAATCTGACTGGAGAAATGGACACATTCAGCACGTATGTACCTCGCACACACTTGCTCATGGTCTGCCCTGCACAGAGCGGCATGTCTTAGGCTATGGGCCTTAGGTCACTGCAGAGCCTTCGAGGCTTCCAGGGCCTTCTGATGGATCGGGATCGTCCTCCACCAGCCACCAAGAAGAACCATGAGGAGCTGGTGCGGCTGCGTCCCATTCTGTCTCCTCAGATAGAACCGTTTTTAGCTTCTAGGTTTTTATTGTTTCACTATTAGAATAGCAAAAAGAATGCCCCCCTTGGGCATCCCTGAAGGAAGGTCAGATCCAAGGCCTCCTATCTGCCTCCTAAATCCACAGGGGGCCAGCCCCACCTCCAGGGTTTTAGAATATAAAGCAGCGCCCAGCCGGTTTGGCTCAGGATAGAGTGTCGGCCTGCGGACTGAAGGATCCCAGGTTCTATTCTCATAAAGGGCAGCTACCTTGGTTGCAGGTTCCATCCTCGGCCCTGGTTGGACGCATGCGAGGCAACCAATCGATGTGTCTCTCACATTGATGTTTCTCTTTTTCTGTCTCTCTCCCCCCCACCCCCCTCCACTCTCTCTAAAAAAACCAATGGGAAAATATCCTCGGGTGAGGATTAACAAACAAAAAAAATTGTAATACAATATAAAACAGTGATTTTCAACCTTTTATCTCCTGGCACACATAAACTAATTACTAAATTTTTGCAGCACACCAAACAATATATATATATATATATATATTTTTTTTTTTTTTTTTGCTGATCTGACAAAAAAGTAGGTATAATTTTGATTCATTTACACCAGAAGGCTAGTGTTGGCTGTTGTCATTTTTTTTTTATTTGCCAATCTAAGGGAAAAGAGGTCAGTGCCCCTGGCTAAATAGTCAGGTATTGCATGTTTTAAAAATCTTGCAGCGCACCAGTGTGCTGTGGCACACTGATTGGAAATATCTGGTATACACTGTAAGCAGCCAGATTTTAGCTGTGTGTGTGTGTGTGTTTGGGTTGGGGGAGGTGGGGTGTCTGTCCAAGAAGTTCAAACTGAAAAGCCTTCTCGAAGTAGTTCTTTCCCTGGTGTTTCTTAGCAATATCTTTTTCGTGGTCATTACATGAGATTGGGATAGGCTGAGCTTTCTCATCACCACTTTTTGAGGAAAAATTAAAGTTTTCTTAAGTCGTTTCCTCTCCTTTGTACTTTTGGAGGTAGAAATGAAGAGAGATTCTGGGTGCAGCGAATAGGAAGAATTTTGTGGAATTTTGTGTTCTCAGTGAGGACACACCTAAATAAGACCAGGACATGCAGCAAGAATGAGGAAAGAGCCAAGTGTTCCTCGTTGTCACTAATTCCCTTTTGAAATGAAACTCGAGTGTACTGAGTTTCTGATGAAATGATGAATCTCATTTTACACGGGTGCCTAAAACATTTGGGAGGGCTGTGTCACTTAAAAAGTCCTCTTTTGGAAAGTTCTGACCTACGAATTTGTTTGACTTGCAGTGTCATCTCGAACAGCATCCAGTTGTTGGTTCAGGACCTGGATGCTGCCTGTGACCCGGCCCTGACTGCCATGAGCAAGGTAAGGGTTTGGGAAGTTGCTTCTCAGACGTCCAAGGGTGACCCCAGATGGTTTCTATCAGCTCTTGCCTGGAGCGTCTTCAGGCTCTTCAGTGCTTAGAGCATCAGTCTGGAGGAGAATGGAGGACCTCAAGGAGTCTCCCAAAGCGCTCGTTTTATCTTGTACCTTAGGTCCATCTCTTGTCCTTTTTTAAAAGATATATATATATATATATTTTATTGATTTCAGAGAGGAAGGGAGAGGGAGAGGGGGAGAGAGAGAGAGAGAGAGAGAGAGAGAGAGAGAGAGAGGAACTTCAGTGATGAGAGAGAATCATTGATTGGCTGCCTCCTTCACGCCCCCTACTGGGGATTGAGCCTGCAACCGGGACATGTGCCCTTGGCGGGAATCAAACCCGGGACCCTTCAGTCCGCAGGCCAATGCTCTATCCACTGAGCCAAACCAGCTAGGGCCCATCTCTTGTCCTTTGAGAACAAGACGGGGAGCAGATGGGTTTGGTAAGTCTAAAGGAGATGTTAACTTTGGTGAGCATCTGACACGTGCTGATGAAAACTTTAAGTGGTCTCACCAGAATGGGTGCTTTTGTTAGTAACTTCTGGCTCATCTTCATTGTTGCCCACTGAGAGGATTTTCTCGTTCTTTCTGAGCTCTGGTGCCCATGCAGGATTGTTTAATCGGGTTGTGGACCCTGGTGTTCTGTTACCTTAGCTGCCCATCAGTTAGTTCTCAGCCCTCCTTTGACACCTACCACATGCTGCCTTGTGTTGCTATTTGGCTTTTATGTACCTGTGTCTTTCTTCCTAAAGGGATATAAATTCCTTAATGCATGGACCATATAGAACATAGAAGACTTTCATGTTTGTTGATTAATTGAGTTGGAACAGGCAATCCTTTGTTGATTTATAAGTCAAATAACATTAAGCTATCCACTGTAGAACCTTCTAGAGCTGGGGTCAGCAAACTGCAGCCTGTGGGCCAAATTAGGCCCACTGCCTGTTTTTGTAAATAAAGTTTGTTTTTGTAATCACAAATAGGATTTTTTATTTGTCACCATTAAGTCCGAATTTTAAACAGATTCTTGAACCAGAGGCTCAAATCCATCAGCTCATTCAACTTTAGCACCTGTCTCCATCCCCAGTAGCGTTTTCAGAACTGCTACCTTCACCGTGAAGCTCCATGAGTTTCCCCAATTCAAACTTGGACTTTTCTAACAAAGACATCATGGAGCAGATTAATGAATTGGCAAGACTTTTCCAGTGTTCTCTGGAATCAGTTTATGGACCACATCTTTCAAGTCATTTGTCTGCACCTCTTGGGTCATGATTTCCATCATCATCTTCCAGATTTGGTGGGCCTGTTCACGCTGAGCACAAGAGGCCTTCCAAATCTGATTCTTGCGTTTTTTAGTAAAACCAACACAGAATAGACGAAGCAAATAACCATCAGTAGTCTTGACATCAACATGAGCTTCAATCATGGTCTGCCTTTTTTTTTTATCCTCACCCAAGGATATGTTTTTATTGATTTGAGAGAGAAAGGAATAGGAGAAAGAGAAACATCGATGTGAGAAACATCAATCGGTTGCCTCCCGTATGAGCCCTGAACAGGGATTGAACCCACAACCTAGGTATGAACCCTGACTGGAAATTGAACCCACAACCTTTGGGTACAGGACAATGCTCCAACCAACTGAGCCACCCAGCCAGGGCTGGTCTGCCGTTCTTTGACATGGAGTACATTTAGTGTCCATGGTAAGATCATGCCATGGAAATTAGGCAAATTTTTGTCCTGAACATTCTTAGCTTGAATTTTCTAAATGGAACTGCATCATTCTGCGTTTCAGATAGGCACACTTCAAAAACACAACCCTTGAGACCATTAGATAGAATTTTGTTCCTTAAGTTCTCGTGACGAGTACTTTTCCAATATTTCTTATACCGAACATAGCTGGTGCTTTCTCATCATACCAATCTCGCTTAAAAAATGGATCGACCTCTCTAGCCAATTTGGCTCAGTGGATAGATTGAAGGGTCCCAGGTTCAGTTCTGGTCAAGGGCATATACCTCAGTTGCAGGCTCGATCCCTGGCCCTGGTCGGGGCTTGTGCAGGAGGCAACCAGTTGATGTGTCTCTCTCACATTGAAGTGTCTCTCTCACATCGATGTTTCTCTCTCTTTCACTCCCCCTCCCTTCCACTCTCTCTAAAACTCAATGGGAAAATATCCTCGGATGAGGATTAACAGAAAAAGAAAATGGATTAACCACTTTCTTCTTGGCTCCCTTTTTGTCACCTTTTGTAAGTCACTTGTTCTTGCCGATTGCCATGGTGCTGCTCAGAGAGCCGAAAGGTGCAAATAAAGTCTTAAATAAAGGTGTACAGTGGGGCCTTGACTTACGAGTGTCCCGCCTAACGAGTTTTTTGAGATATGAGCCGTCTCTCGGCCAATTTTTTACTTTTGAGTTGCGAGCTAAAATTCGGGTTACGAGCCAGCTTCAGATACCCCACCGCTAGTTGGCGCAGCGAACGTCACAGTGAATGCCACAACATCAGCCCAGCATCACGTGTCTCACTCGTTCACTTTTTGATTTGACATACGAGTAATTTGAGTTACGAGCTCCATCAGAGAGCCGAAAGGTGCAAATAAAGTCAAGGCCCCACTGTACATAAAGTTTTATTGGAACATAGCCATACTCATCTATCTATACAGGGTGGGCCAAAATTAGGTTTAGAGTTGTTTGTATGGAAAAATATACAGTAATTAATAAATAATAATACAAGAATAAAGTCTGGTGGTGGGTGAGAAGAGATTAACCAAAGAACTTGTATGCATATATGTATAACCCAAGGCCTGGGGTGCAGGTGGGGCTGGGAGTGGGGGTGGGCTAGAAGGGATCAAAGGGAGGAGAATAAACTCTGTGTTTCACATACTGCGGCAAACCTACTCTTGCCCCACCCTGTATATTGTCTGTGGCTGCTTTTTGGCTACAAGGGCAGAATTAAGTAATTGCAACTGAGACCATATGGCTCGCAAAGCCTAAAATATTTACAATCTGGCCCTTTACAGAAAAAGTTTGCCAATGCCTATTTTAGTCTTAGACTCTTGTAGTATTCTTACCGATTCTGGAGAAAGAACTTCTCTGGGGTATACTGGTCAGTAGCAGACCGAGCACAGTGGAAAGAACACTGGCTTTGGAGTCAGACAGGCCTAACTCCCCTCATTTTTCCTCGGGGGAGGGGGGGTGTTGAGCACATGACTTAACCTCTCGGGGCCCACGTTACCGTCTCTGTATGTGCAGTCAGGCATCTGCTTCCGGCGCTGTGAGGATGGAGCACAGAGTGACTGACCCGGTGCCAGTAGATGCTAGCCCTCTCTCCCTCTTGTCGGGAGGAATGGCTGTGTCATGAGGTTTTGTTAGCAGACATTTGGTCTGAATTTGGTTTTGTAGTAGATTGTAAATATTTAACAAAAATAGGATTAAACCCGAAGCTTAGACTTCAGGGTTTTATGAAGCTAAGTGGGGAGTCCTGAAAAGCTGATGTCACAGCTTTTCTATTCAAAAGGTGGATCCTCTCGCCAATCCTGGCGATGTGCGTTTCCAGTATTCTCAGTGTTTACAAGCAGAAAACTCTGAGCAGGCAGGTTGAGGAACGTGGCTCTAAAGATCCATTTTGTGGGTTCATCCCTGGCTGCTGGTGAACACTCACTGTATCCTGAGCATGATCCGTTCCAGCTGCCATCTCTCCTGAACTGCCACACACTGTAGATCGGAATGCAGCTGGTGAAAGAACTTTTACATTTTCCAAAGAAGAGGGGATTTTTTTTCCTTTTAGTAAAACAACAGTTGTAGGGGATTTAACACTCCAGGTGTTGCTTATATGAACTTGTCAGTTCACTAGGTGGGTTTCCCTCAAGCCCCCTGCCCCTAGCCCTACCGCTCATTTCTCCCCCAGACCCACACCAGCAAATACTAACAGAGACCATACCTCCCGAATCTTTTGTTTATATCATAGGAAAACCACAGGCTTGGGAACGCAGCGGCTGGGAGGCTATGGCTCTTTGTCTGAGTCTTCTGGAGTTCTAGCAAAATGAAATCCATGTGATGAAAATGACTAGATATAAACAAGCCGAGTGGTCAGAGTGATTCAACATACAGCCTGTGATTGGTGCCTGCATCCTGTTTTGTGTAGTTTCTTCTAGGATTTTAAAAAACTTTTGTTTGGTAATCATGCTTATTACTATCTCTGATTCCATCATTTTTGCTGCTAATTGAACAGTTCAAATCAGACTCCACCCAGCACGGTGCTGGGAGTTGCAAAGCTGGGAAGGATGTAGATGTTATCTCAAGGTTCTGAGATTCCAGAAGGTGTGGGGCAAGAGATGTGTGAGATGAGAGGGATGCCCAAATAACTGCATTATAGTACCGTAAAAAAAATCAGTACCATAGAAAAGCACAAAATATTCCCTCTTTCAAAGAGGGGAGAGTTATATCCCGATGGGGAGATGGGAAGAGCTTTTGTAAGGAAGTGGCATTTGAAATAGGCCATGAAGGATGGTGCAGTTTTGAACTAACTTGTGATGAGGAGAGCATTCCGAACAGGGTGACAGTATGAACAAAGGTTTGTAAAGTGAGGAAAATCAGAACTTTGTCAAAATTGCCATCCTCGTTACACACCTTTGGAATTCCACAGGTACTCTGTACTTGCACTTACAAGGGAAACCTGCCCTCAAGAAGTTTATATTCAGGGGAGGGGGTACTTAGAATAACTGGTGCTCTAAATAAATGTACTTTATAAGCCTTGGCTGGGTAGCTCAGTCGGTTCGAGCATTGTCCCAATATGCCAAGGTTGCGGGTTCGATCCCCAGTCAGGGTACATACAAGGAACAACCAATGAATGCATAAGTAAGTGAACAACAAATGGATGTTTCTCTCTCTTAAATAAATTAAAAAATTTAAGTTTAAAAAAAATGTATTTTATAAATGATAAGAAAAGAGAGTGTTGGGCTTACCAAAGTAGAGTGGAGGTGTTGGATGATACTGAGTTTGACAAAATGGATTGAGCCAAACAATGTAGTTACATCATTCTCCTGGGAGGACACCTGATTCTCATTGAAGGCACCCTGTGACCTCCTCATTGGTTAGCATGTAGGGCTTTCATTATTTGTCCCTTCCCTACTTTGTTAGTTCTGCAACTCCTGTGTATATACCTAAATACAGTCTCCAGGCCACTTTCACATCCCTGAATACATTACTTTTTTGTGGTTTCCATCCCTTTTCTCATTCTGTTCTTTCTAGAATTCTCTTCCCACTATTGTCTGCCTAGTGATCATATCCTTTAAGAAATGTCTGCCCCTCTTTAAAAATTGAGGTATAATTCACCCTTTTAAAATGTATAATTCAGTGTTCACAGGGCCATCCATCCACCACTGTCTAATTCCAGAATGTCTTTACTACACCAAAAGGAAACCCTATTCTATTAGCAATCATGCCCTGTTTCCCTGACAATCACTAATCTACTTTCTGTCTCTATGGATTTGCCTATTCTGGACATTTCACATAAATGGAGTCGTATAATATGTGGCTTTTGTGACTGGCTTCCTTCACTTAGTCTAATGTTTCCAATGTTCATTCATGGGATAGTATGTATCAGTACTTCGTACCTTTTTATGGCTGAATAATATTCCACTGTATGATTATACCACATTTGGTGTATCCATTCATCAGTCACTGGACATTTGGGTGTGTCCACATTTTAATTATTATGACTAATGCTATGAATATTCATGTATACGTCTTTGTATGAATATAGTATACATCTAGCTTTCCCAGTACCATTTGTTGAAAAGACTTTTCTTTACCCTTTTGACACTCCTGTGTAAAATCAGTTTACCATAGATATGAGTTTACTTCTGGACAGTCAGGTCTATCCCTTTGATCTGTATGTCTGTCCTTAGGCCAGTACTATACTGCTTTGTAGAAAGCTTTGAAATCAGAAGTGTGAGTCCTCTACTTTTGTTCCTTCTCAAGATTGTTTTGGCTGTTTTAAGTCTCTTGCAGTGTCACCATGTTTTGTCTTACCAGCGTGTCTTTCTCTCTCAAGACACCACAGTATATAGACTACCTATCTATTTTGTTATACAATTATTTTTCCATTTCTGCCTCTCCTGTTAAGCTTTGAACAACTTGAAGCTTATTCCATTTTGGGTCTACATAGCATAGCATAGTCCTTGCTTAACAGTAGTATACAGTAAGTCCTCACTTAATGTTGCTACTTTAAATGAAATGACATATAATGAAACCAATTTTACATAAGCTAATTGATATAAACAAGAGTTAAGTTCCTACCGCATTATAACAAAACGACACCGAATGACACAATGTTCTTTGAGGACTTGCTGTACTCCCTGAATGACTTTGAAGCTGAAGAAGGCAGGAAGAAGAAAGAACTACTAGTAAAGTTTGTAGACACCCATTTGACCAAAGGATGGCGGCAACATAGAAGATGGGTAACTGCACTGAACAGATCGAGCTGTGTGGAGCTGGTGGACTAGATAGAGCAGGAGACTTGAGTGTCTTATAGGAAGTGGCAGGATGGTGGACCCTGGGATCTTTAGGTGCATACGTGTGAGTGCTGTTGAGGATGATGTGATGCTCCTCGATGGTACCTAATAGCAGGGCTTCTTACTTCATTAAGTGGCATCTGGCGCTGACTGAAGAAAGGTCAGAATCAGGAAATGCCCACACCCACCTATTCGCTCGCCCAGGTGTGGGCAAGAGCCCTGCTGCTGGAAAAGGAGAGGAAAACACAGAGGGGCAAAGTTAGTAGAAAACATACGCACAAATGGCCTTAAGCAGGCCAGGCCCATGTGGAGGAAGTGAAATATGAGAGTTTAGTGCAGTGATGGCGAACCTTTTGAGCTCGGCGTGTCAGCATTTTGAAAAACCCTAACTTAACTCTGGTGCCGTGTCACATATAGAAATGTTTTGATATTTGCAACCATAGTAAAACAAAGATTTATATTTTTGATATTTATTTTATATATTTAAATGCCATTTAACAAAGAAAAATCAACCAAAAAAATGAGTTCACGCGTGTCATAGGTTCACCATCACTGGTTTAGTGGTTCCTCTGAAATTGTAACTTTGAGATTATAGTAGTATTGCTGAAAAGTGATGTTAAAATTACCTTTCAGACTACTTTTCCCTCCCATATTGCTTTATTTTCTTAGATGAGCTCTGTGAGATGATAGGAAGTTAAGTCACTTGTCCATGATCTCTTAGCCAGCAGGTGGCAGAACCAGGATTCAAACTCCGGTCTCTGTGCAGGATTGCACCATATCATACATACAGAATAGGAGTAAGTCATTTTGGAATATGTGGAAACTAAGGCAAGGCAGCTTAAGTGATTTGCTCAAAAGTGGAGGAGCAGTAAGTCAGTGTGTGCCCAGTACTACTAGGTTCACAGAAGTGTTCATGCTTCCTTGATTATGAGCTCTTCAAGCGTTCCCACGCATCCTGGTAGATATTTGTCTTCAGCTTTTCTTGGTCTGACACCATGACTTTCCTACAGGGAAGAAAACAGGTTGAGCAGCCAACCCAATTATTCCAGTCTGCTTTGTATATTTCTCCCTGAAGATTAATGAGTAATTATCATCTGGTGTGTTTATTTAGGTGTTTTTTTTTTTTCATAATATACCCAAAGCCGTAAAGCTTTATAATAGTGAAGCAAGAAATAAAATCAAGTCTCCTGATTCTTGAAAAAGGGAGTTGTTTGAAGTGTTTTGTGGAAATAGGAAGAGTTCTGTTTTTTAAATGTAAATTCCATAAATCTTTAGAAGTCAGTATGACTAAATATGGCCTGACAGGTAGGATTTTTTTTTTTTAATTTATGGCTTTCTTTAAAGCAGGGGTGGGGAACATTCAGCCCGTGGGCCATATAAGGCCCACGAAATCATTTGGTCTGGCCCTGCCAAGGCATTAGGGGTAAGTTAAATAGATGTTTGACCAAATATAGCAGGCTAATTTTTAAGTTGATAATTTTGAATGGCCTAGGAATGATGTTATAAATGTCCAAATGGCCCTTGGCATAAAAATGGTTCCCCACCCCTGCTTTAAAGGGACCGTTGGGCCCCTCACTATGTCCTTTTTCCTAGAGCTGTACACATCATTGGTTGAAAGAATCTAGTCTCTAAATTCAAACACACTTAGCTTTTTGCTCATTAGTGGTAGTTTTAGAAAAAACCAGAAAGAAGAAACTGAACAAATTAAATATTCTTACAGTCTAGCATGTAATTTCTATTAGATTTCAAGATTGTGAACATGTACTAATTTAGAAGGTGGTGTTACTATCCCCCAAAGACATTCTGAAATAGCTAGAACAGTCCTCAAATCTGTTCTTTTTTTCCTCAGTCATTAAAATGTAGATTTATTTCAGGAGGCCCACGGAACCGCATGGTTAAGAAATCCTCCAGTTCACTTTCCACCCCTCAATCCAGGCATACCTTCCCTTTTCATAGGAGAGATTTTTTTCATATGGCCAAAGCAAGTCACTTTCATTATAGAAAATACAGATTTTAAAAAATAAGAAGATTTAAATCACCCATAATTACAATTAGTGGATATATTTCAGTCTTTTTTACGAATATATATTTTTAAATAAGTTCATACTTTACATACTATTTTATGAACTGATTTTCTCATTTAACAGGTCTTAATACTTTTTTGTCATTTAATCTAGAACTTCAATATTATTGCATAGTATTCCATAGTACAGAGTATTTATTGTTAAAACCATAACAATAGTTAACATTTGCTATGGAGTTTAATACATGCCAGGCACTATGTTAAGAACATTTCATGCATTATCTTCCAATAACTCTATGGATTTTAGATATTATTATTATTATTGTCACAATTTTATAGCTGAGAAAACTGAGGCACAGAGAGGTTAGGTTAACTTGCCAAAGACACACTTAGCAGGTTGCACAAACAATATAACTCATGACTGGCGGACTTTGAATTTCCTCATTTTAAGTGCTGTAATCTACTCCTTCCCTTAAAATCTATGTAATTAACTTGCTTTTGATAGGTTTTTAAGTTATTTTCAATTTTTCACATTTACCAGTATAAACAGTCTGGTAATGGACAACCTTGTGTATATGTATGTGTGTGTATTTTTTTCTAAACATTCATAATTATTAACGTCAGATTAATTCCCTTAAAGGGAATTGTAGAAATCAAAGCTATGTAAAATGCTAAGATTTTTGATAGGTGTTTTCAAATTGCTTTTAAGAATTCACCTTTCTATTGGCCCAGCAGTGAGTGGAAAAAAGAAATATATATAGCCCGGTCAGTGTTGCTCAGTGGTTGAGCATTGACCTATGAACCAGGAGGTCATGGTTCGATTCCCAGTCAGGGCACATGCCTGGGTTGTGGGCTCCATCCCCACTATGGGGCGTGCAGGAGGCAGCCAGTCGATTTTCTGTCATCATTGATGTTCCTATCTCTCTCTCCCTCTCCTTTCCTCTCTGAGATCAATCGAAAAAAAAAAAAATTTGTGCAAGGGACTCAGCCCCTGCCACCTGTGGCAGCTGCCTTGGCTCCCACCCACCAAGGTGGCTGCCTCTGCCTCAGCCCCTGTTGCCACGGCTTTGTCTGAAAGGTTGTCCAGAAGGATATCCAGTCTAATTCGCATATTATGCTTTTATTATATATATATATATATATATATATATATATATATATAGAGAGAGAGAGAGAGAGAGAGAGAGAGAGTTTGTTACTCCACTTTCTGGGTCTTTATTTTTCCCTTGGAGCTTGACCAAAGAGGTGAGAGAGTCCTTCCTCATCCTCTGCGCCACCATCACCACTTGCACATCATCTACATATGTACAACCTCCTGCTACATGTAGATTTTGCTTGCTCCAGGTCCTTCAGCTAATGCCAAGTTCATTTAGGGTGGTCACACTTCTTTTGGAAACCAACATGGTAAAATGGAAAGAACATGGACTTTGGAGTTAGATAAACCAATTTCTAATCTCAGCCCTGCTGACTTCTCAGTTATGCTTAATTAGGCAAGTCATTTATTGTCCTCTAGCCTATCTTATCATCTATAAAGTAAGAGTAATACCTCCTTCGCTGCATTATTATAAGCAATAAGTTCATGTGAAAATGGCAGTCATGGTGCTTGGTGGTCAAAAATATTCCTTCTCCCTTTTTATTTCCCATACTAGAGGCCCGGTGCCTTGGGGGGGTTGCCCTCAGCCTGGCCTGCACCCTCTCACAGTCTGGGAGCCCTCGGGGGATGTCTGACTGCCACGGAGGTGGGAGAGGCTCCCCCACCGCCACTGCGCTCACCAGCCGTGAGCCCGGCTTCTGACTGAGCGGTGCTCCCCCTCTGGGAGCGCACTGACCACCAGGGGGCAGCTCCTGCGTTGAGCACCTGCCCCTTGCTGGTCAGTGTGCATCATAGCAACTGGTCGTTCCGCCATTCGGTCGATTTGCATATTATGCTTTTATTATATAGGATAGTATTTGGTCTACTGCTGTCCATGCAAAAGGCACCTATAAATATAGCAGATGCTTGTTGTATGAGTAAGAGTAACCCAGACAAGCACTGAAGTGTGTGCATGTGTGTGTGTGTGTGTGTGTGTGTGTGTGTGCATGTGCATGTTTGTGTGTGGCAGTTGCTTGGGCCAGTGTCTAAACTCTAACACTAGATTCCTATTGCCTGAAATGTTCCCATAATCCAAATGTCTGAGTCTGTGCTCTCTATGTCTCTAGTCCCATGATCAAAATGAATAGGTGGAAACTTGAATTTTCAGTTGAGTAATATTTGAGGAGACCTCTCAGTTGAGGAGACCTCTTTCCAAGCTTTATATAGCCATAGAGAAAGCAAAGCTTCATGGTAAGCTAGTTGGGAGCTCTGTTCTCTAATGAGTGGATTGGTCAGAATTCTCTGCTACCATAGGCTCTTAATAGGAAGTGATTATCTCCCCAACCTTCCTGTGACAACCTGTGAAGTGTCAACATCAACCACACACTCCTTCCTCGAGCGGCAGAAACCATGGGCAGCGGTGATGTCTGGGCCCCACAACCTCTCCCTGTGGCTACATGTGGGGTCCTGGAGGCTCTAGCATCGTTACCTTGGTTGTTTCCTTGCTTATGTTTCTATCAACCCTACATCTTAGTTTCTACTTCTTTGCAAACTGTTTTCCTTGTGGTTTATATAGTGTCAGTAGTATTCTATGCCAACCCTCACCCTAACAAAAAGCACAAAAGGAGCCCTAGCCAGTTTGGCTCAATGGAAAATGCATCAGCCTGAAGACTGAAGGGTCCTGAGTTCAATTCTGGTCAAGGGCATATACTTCGGTTGCAGGCTAGCTCCCGAGCCCTGGTCGGGGAGCCTGCAGGAGGCAACCAATCAGTGTGACTCTCATGTAGATCTTTCTCTCTGTGTCTCTCCCCCTCCCTTCCACTCTCTCTAAAAATCAATGGAAAAATATCCTAGGGTGAAGGATCAATAAGAAAAAAACACACAAGAAAGCTTTAAGTATGGAGAGGTACATTTTAAATGTCAGGTGCCACATTCACCTGGAAAATTGGGAGTCTTATTTCTATGGATGGCTTTTCATGATGTTTGTTCTTCCAATGTAAGCTGCTCTTCTTTCTTTCTCTTTCTTTCTCTCATTCTCTCTCTCTCTCTCTCTCTCTCTCTCTCTCTCTCTCTCTCTCTCTCTCTCTGAAAGGGTACTTTGCTTGACCGCTATATATTTCATTAGTTTTTGGTGTGTTTTTTTTTTTTTTTGAGAAACTGGGCTTATCTTGAACTAAGGCCCAGTAAATGGTTTTATTTTATTTGTAATTGTTTTTTAGTAAGTGTCTAGGGAGCACCCTGGTGTAGTACTTGGTCTTTAGACAGATCTGGGTTGTCCCCACCATTTACCAGCTGTGTAACTTTGGACAAGTCACCTAATGTCTTTGAGTTTTCTCATTTATAAGATTGTGCGGAGAGCTATATGAGATCATGTATGAAAAGTAAATGAGATGATGTGTGCAAAGTGCCAGGCAAAGCGACCTGCACATAGTAGGTCTAATGCAGGTGTCTTGGGACATTCAAGTTATAACCCCAAACCCAAGCCTTCCAGGCTGGATGATGGTAAGCATTAACTATCTGAGGCAATGACTACTGAATCACTGCGAACTATATCTTGCAATTTAAAAATAAAATAGAAAACATGATGATAACTTTCTTTGTTCTCCAGTACTTTAGGGTATTTCAGTACTTCATTATTAAGCTGACTTAAACTTAAAATCATGAATCCACTTGACTTTTGCTAATACTTCTGTTAACTTGACCAGTGGCATCATAACTGGCTAAAGTATTAAAGCAAATTAGATCTTTTCACATGTATTCCAAATGCAGACACTGACATGGCCAGTGGTGATCAAGAGAAGTTAGCTTGCCCTTGCCAGTTGGTTGAGCATCGTCATCCTGTCACACATTTGATCCCTGGTTAGGGCAACATACCCACATTGCGGGTTTGATCCCTGGTCAAGGTGGGTATGGGAAGCAACTGATCGATGTGTCTGTCTGTCTGTCTGTCTCTCTCCTTTTCCCTCTCCCTCTCCCTCTCCCTTTCTCTCTAAAATTAATAAAAGATATTTTTAAAAAGAGAGAAGTTAGTTCACCAGCAGGAACTTGAAGTCCCACATCCCATGTCCCCTGTTCTGTCTTGCTTCAGAGTTGCTTTGAAACCAATGACAGGGCATGTCACCACCTTCTTTTGTGGTCTTCTATTAATGGAGAACCATAATGTTTAGACAATTGTTTATTCACTTTTTGAGATGTTGAAATATAAAATGCTGCCAACTTGGAAAACAGTAGTCACTGCTGTGGAAGCGCTCATGTTGCTTGGAGGCTGTCAGGCTCCTTTCCCAGTTGCCGTGTTTACCTGAGCGTTCTGCTCCCGGTGTTGCTGCAGCGCTGGGGAAACAAGGTGAAGTGTAGACACGGACAGTTCCTGTCAGTGTTGGCCTCGCTCCATGAGCTCATTTAGTCGCCTGGGATGCCACTGTTGGGATGGATCGAATCTCTAACATCAGATGGAAAAGGAAGCCTCTTGAATAAGATCGAAGAGAATGAGGGAAATATTACACATAACCAACACATTAGAATATAAAGTCAGTTCATACTAGACTTTCCATTCTTTCTCCAGTGTTTGTTTCTAATTTTTCCCCAGTAAAAAATTAGAAACCTTCTATATCCAGAGCCTCATTGTGAAAACTTGCTCAAGACCTATTGTCTCTGGGCCTTGGTTTTCTTACCTGTAAAACGAAGGTGGAGGTTCCTTCCTGCTTTTTTATGGTTCTTTGTTTATACGTATCTGAAGCGTTTAGAAGGTAAATATCTCCTGATTTAAAGAAACATTAAGACAAAACAAAGTCACTTGAGCTTCCAGGAGCTGGGGAATCATCTGTGTACAGTACGCTTCCTTTAAACACTTTCGCTCCGTATTGAATTTTTCCTCTCCCCAAGAGCTCTATAAAAACAGTGCTTTCTTGCCAGAGACATCAAGGCCTCAGAACTACTGCCCTCCTTCTATGAACACATTATATGGTTTGTGTTTGGCTTAGGATCTTTTTACAGACAGCCCAGCTCCATTCTGAGAGGCTGACTCAGCAGAGTTCCTCCGGCACATTCCCAATGTCATCGGGATTGGAGGCCACCCCCGCCAGCCTCCGGGCAGGCGATGCTGCCTCTCTTCTGTGCGGACCCACGGGGAAGAGGCACTACAGCATCACTTCCTTCTCCATTTTGTTTATTTAAAATATATATACATATATATATATTTTTTATTTCAGAGAGGAAGGGAGAGGGAGAAGGAGAGAGACAGAAACATCAGTGATGAGAGAATCATTGATCGGCTCCTCCTGCACACCCCCTAGAGCAGCGGTTCTCAACCTGTGGCTTTCACAGGGGTCGCCTAAGACCATCCTGCATATCAGATATTTACATTATGATTCATAACAGTAGCAACATTACAGTTATGAAGTAGCAACGAAAACAATTTTATGGTTGGGTCACAACATGAGGAACTGTATTTAAAGGGCCAGAAGGTTGGGAACCACTGCCCTAGGGGGATCGAGCCTGTAACCTGGGCATGTGCTCTTGATGGGAATCCAACCCGGGACCCTTCAGTCTGCAGGCCAACACTCTATCTACTGAGCCAAACCAGCTAGGGCTCTTCTTCCATCTGATTGTAGATGTTTTCCCTGCTTCTCCTCAGGTTGTTGGAGCTTGAGCAGAGCAGGTCTCATTTTGTCCACAGCCTGATTAGGACCACCTCAGTCCTCTCAGTGATCCGCCTCTCTCCCGCCCCTGCCGTCCACACAGTCCCTGGGCCTTTCCTGCCTGTTCCCGTCACTGTCTTGCCCTCTGACCTGCTCTAGGTTGCCAGGGAGCCCTCTCCTTTTCTTTGGTTGCGATCCCAGCATAACCCCAAAGGTTTTAGGCGTAAGAATCTGAATGTGTTATTGTGGAAAATGTCACTGATACACAGTAGTAGAGAAGACAGTATATTGAACCTCGTGTACCCGTCACCTAGCTTCACCAATCTTGTTTCATCTACTCCTTCCAACCCCAGGTTATTTGGAAGCAATTCTCACATCACATATCATTTCTGGTTTTTCCTTTTTTAAAAAAACTCCTGTCCAACTGGTACCACTCAGTTGGTTGAGCATCATCCCATGCACCGAAAGGTGGTGGGTTTGATTTTCAGTCAGGGTGCATACCCAGGTTGTGGGTTTGATCCCCAGTTGGAGTACATATGGGAGGCAACCAATCGATGTGATATTTCTTCTCTCTCTCTCTCTCTCTCTCTCTCTCTCTCTCTCTCTCTCTCTCTCTCTTTCTCTCTCTCTCAAGTTAATTTTAAGAACTCCTCCCAGTTTGTTTGAGAGAAAGGCATAAGTTAACTCTCATCCCAGCACCTTTCTGGCCTCCCAGGCCCCCAGTCTGCGCAGAGGTGGATGTGCCTCCCCTCCCTCTCCTCCCACAGTCCCTTCTGGTGGAACAGCTGACAGAAGAATAGGATCCAGGCCACCTGCCTGGTGCGGGTTTCTAGCCACTTAGATGGGAAGGGAGGCTGCTTCAAGCACGAGGGGGACAGGGATGGAAAAGATGCCTGAGTCACACCTTGCTGTCAAAGATAAGGTGGGCGCACTTGTTTTGATTCACAGTCCACTACCAGCCAGGTAAGACATGTTCCCCGAAACAAAATGGCAGCTGTGAAAGCAAGCTGTGGCCTCATTTCCACTCCCGGGCCCCTTCCCTGGGAACAGGTAAGGCTGTCCTCCTGTGAGGCATCTAAAGGCTTGTCCCGTCCTGTCTTTGTTTTCAGATGCAGTGGCAGAACGTGGAGCACGTTGGTGACCAGAGCCCCTATGTCACCTCTGTCATTCTTCACATTAAGCAGAACGTGCCCATCATCCGTGACAACCTGGCTTCAACACGGAAATACTTCACTCAGTTCTGCATTAAATTTGCAAAGTAAGTCCGGGAGCATTCTCCTCACTGGGTTGTTTGGGGCCATGCTCATGATCCAGGTGTCCCCACCTCCAGCTAGGGCTTATTCTGGTTGCGACAGGCAAACTAATTTTTTTGTACCCAAAAGAAGCATAGTAATAAATCCACTAAAGTCATAGGTAACAGGAACAGCAATGTGATCACCAACCACGTCAAGGCAAATAGAAATGTGATGAGGGGATCCTGTTATTTGGAATTATGTGGAAATAACTATGTCCCCACCCCCCGGTTTGAATAATTAAAATTCTTTTTCAGTGATTTCATATATACATTTTGTCTCCCCAATGAGATTATAAGCTTTTTAAGGGTAGGACCCATCAGTTCTGTTTCTTTTGACTCTTCTCTTCCTCCCTCATAGTAGCTATTACTGTGGCTCCAGAATTCATCCACTTATGGATGTCCTTGAGTCCAGGGAAGGTACTAGAAATTAGGACGGGAGAGTCAGGGAGCAAGCACTGAGCTGATGTCTTCCTACCGCATCCTGGGGTGCGGCCATTTCGGCTTGGTGTGTTGAAGCAGGGAAATGGTTTAGTCAGCGTCTGGCTGTAGCGCTATTTCCCCCCGAGACCAGATAACGTAGAGGGTCAGTGCCTCCTCTGACCAATTATCAAACAAGCACTTTGGCAAACTCCTCAGGAAAGGGCTTCAGGAAGGTCAGCCCAGTCCAAGCTACTGTATCTGGGTTGTTCTCATCCAAGTCCCGAAGGATGATTTCGGACTCCAAGTTTCTGTCCTCCCCAAATATCTCCCTGTTTGTATTCAATTAAGGCTTTTCTTCTCGCTCACAAATAAATCCCTAAGGAACAACAATTATGGAGTGGCTATGGCGTCAGCTTCAGTTTCCAGTTTGTCAAGAAAAGATCGAGTGGCCTCTCCAGGGAGGCTTTAATGTTTGCAGTATGGCGATGGACCGGGATTGACATTCCCTTCGCTCTCTGGGTGCTCATTAGTGTGTGTTGAAAGTATGGCTGATAAATCATATGGTGACACTCCCCATAGCCCCTGGTAGAAACAGTATATCTGTGAAAATTTACTGTGGCCAAGAATCTCCAGTGTGGTCGCACGGGGTCTGACTTCTAGAACTGATGCATACAGAAGGTAACCTTTCTATTCCAACGTTAGGCCAGCTAACGTTGAGTGAATTTACTCGGCTGGTCCCGGCACCAGCCTCACATTCTCTCAGAGCCCTTTCATTTTATTACTAAGCCCATCCTGGGTGAGCTGGGAATAGGATGCCCATCTCTCACATCTGGAAAAGTTTAACCTGTGATCTAGAAAATGGCTTTCTGATTTAATCCATGGTACCCTCTCATCTTTCTAGAATCCCAGTGGAAGATTAGAAATCTCAGAGGTGGGCGTTTCCCCAGCCAAGAGCAATAGCTGCCACCTGACCCCGCCCCCCCTCCAGGGGATGGAGAAACGCTTAGCAGTTGCCCACCCCATTGCTGGGACTTTTCCTAAAAAAATATGTTCCTGGTCTCCCTATTTCCCTCACCCCACCCAGTAGACTAGCAGACAGAGCCAGTTCAAGGGTACAGCCGAAGCCTACTCTAGTGTAAAGTGTCATAGGTTATATACTACGTGTACCATTGCAATTAGTCACGGATTCAGTCTCACTTTCTTATTTGGCCTGGCTCTGGTTTGAAGAGTCCCTATTCTAAATATTCCCTATTCTCCCTCCTGATCAGCTATCTCTGGAGTTTAAGTTCCTTTCCCTTTAACTTCCTTTCCTGTCCCACTAATGCAAAGCTATGATGTTTTCTTTTGCCTCCATTTGGTCTCTGCAGCAACAGTCTTTCCTGGTTAGACATCAAGATCACCCCCTTGAGTCCTAGGTTTGGCTCAGTGGCTAGATTGTTGGCCTGAGGACTGAAAAGGTCCCAGGCTCAATTCTGGACAAGGGCACATGCCTGGGTTGTGGGCTCAATCCCTAGTAGGGGACATGCAGGAGGCAGCCAATCAGTGATTCTCTCTCATCATTGATGTTTCTATCCCTCTCTCCCTCTCCCTTCTTCTCTGAAATCAATAAAAATGTATTTTTAAAAAAAGAAGAAAAAAAAAAGATCACCCCCTTGATTGAAACTACTAAGTGACTTCTTATCCGCTAAGCTGATTCTTCTCTGTTCAGTTATGGAGATAATATAAGACAAATCTCTTTATAGTCATTGGGAGGATGAAATGAGAAGTCAGGTGTAAACTTCCTGATAGAGTGCTAGTGCCAAGCTGACATTCAAAAAGTGGTAGCCACTATCATTACTGTTTAGTATTTATTCAACATGCATTCAGTGGAGTACCTGCTATGACTCAGTCACAGAATTAAGTGCTTTGACTAGACGTCGTCCCTATTTTCATTTGCCTTACAGTCAAGTAGAGGGAAACAGACATGTGAGCAAATAAAGTAGGTTAGATGTTAGATGAGTGGTCTGTGGACTCTAGATATGGTAGAAAGAATACAGTGACTGAGGAAAGGCTTTATAGAAGACATGTCCTTGAGCAGAGTCCAAGAGACATATGTGCACTGACCCACAAGGCCGTGGAGAAGAGGGTTCCAGGCAGAGGGAGTGATGTAAGCAACGGCACAGAGGCATTAAGTAGCCCGCAGAACTATGGGATCTGCAAGTAGTTCAGCCAGTTGAAGCGTAGGGTGCTTAGTATGATGAGGTTGGAGACAGAGAGTCTAGACAACCAGGAAGGCCTTGTCTGCAACCCTACAAGAGTTTTGATCAGAGGAAGGTCTTGAAAATATTTGCATTTGAAATAAATCCCTTTGGCTGAAGATGGATTAGAAAGGATGAGGCTGAAGGCTGGGAGACCAGTTAGGAAACAATGGAAAGAGCTCCAGTGAGAGAGGGCAGCAGCAGTGGGAGTGGTCGGAGGGTGGATGTGAGAGTTTAGGGAAGAGCTGGTAGCTGATTGGATATTGGGGTTGAGAGCACGGGAGCTGTCTCGGTAGCTCTCGGTTTCTGACTTTGGTGAGTGAGATCCAGTCAGCTGAGCCTGGATTCCGAGGCGGGGCTGCGTCGTGGATGTGCTGGGGTTGAGGTGTCACTGGGCCATTCCAGTGGGATGTCCGGTAAGTCATTAGATACTAGAGCTGGCACAAGTGTACAGGAAAAGATGCAGAGAGATCAGAGAGGAAGGAAGTCACACGTCTGAGAGCAGCATTTGAAGAGTGAGAAGAGAGGTGCTAGCCAGCCTTTGCCTTGACCTACAAATCCTGCTTTGTTGCCATTGGGCCTCCTTTGGTCATGGGCCATATGACACCTCCAGCTCTGTCACTCTGGACCTGGCCTTGATTATAGGCATTTGTAGTTCACACACTTTCCATTCTGCACCAGCACAACCAGCTTTCCCTACTCAGGCCTCTATAAGCCCCCCTGACCATTAAAGTTTCATTGTCTTTTTCCCCAAACAAGCATCATTATTAGTTCACTTGACCCAGTTTGCCCTTCAATCCCCAATCAATTGGGGGAGATCATATAGTCTATTCCTGATCTGACAGTTATTCCCCTAGCAATTACTTCCTGTTTTTACATTTAAGAGCCCATAACTACCTCATGTATATGTCACTCTCATATCTGTTAGGATGTTTTCAGTTACTGGTAATAGAAGCTCTGACTCGAACTGATGCATACAGAAGGTAACCTTTCTATTCCATATAAATGCAAGGATGGTTGGTTCAGTGGTTCAGCAGTGTCATCAAGGACCCAGGTTCTTTCCCTACTCTGCTCTCCTTGGGATTGGCTTCATCTTCAGAATGGTGGCAAAATGGCTGCTTTCATAAACAAATACAAGAATACCCTAAAGAAGGAGAGAGTCTTGCCTCAGCCATGCAGTAAAACCCTTCCCTCCAGTCTGATTGGGCCTGATTAGAGCATGTTTCCATCTCAGGACCAACAACAGTTACCAAGGGAATCCCACACTCTGACTGACTGAGCTCACTAGAATTCAGCTCTGTAGTTTAGGAGGGATCAACTTTCCCCTGGCATCCCAAGGACATGTATACCTAAATACAACCAGGGCTTTGGCTGGGAAGAAAAAGAAAGCAATGGATGCTGGTAGGCCACAGACTTGTCTCCTTGGTTTCTCAGTTCCCTGATGGAAGGAAGTGGGGCCTTGAAATTTTTTCTACAGTTCTTTACAGAAGACAGAATAAGCCTAATTTGTCACTTCTTTTTTATCCACAGCTCCTTCATTCCCAAGTTCATCACCCACCTCTTCAAGTGCAAGCCAATTAGCATGGTGGGAGCAGAACAGGTGAGATGAAATTGGTGTAGGGTCTTTCTTTATGGCTTTGGTCGTAGATCCAATACATATCTTCCTAGTACAGATCTGCTCTGGAGAAATGAAATTGCTGGTTTTCCCTAATTGGGCATTGATGGCTTAATTCAGTCATCTGTTTATTTTAAAAACTAAAGGCCTAGTGCATGAAATTCGTGTGCTGGAGGGGGGTTGTCCCTCAGCCCAGCCTGCACCCTTTCCAATCTGGGACCCCTCGGGGGATGTCCAACTGCCGGTTTAGGCCTGATCCCACAGTCGGACATCCCTCTCACAATCCGGGACTGCTGGCTCCCAACTACTCACCTGCCTGATTGCCCCTAACCGCTTCTGCCTGCCAGCCTGATCACCCCCTAACCACTTCCCTGCCAGCCTGGTCTCCCCTAACTGCCCTCCCCTGCCAGCCATCTTGTGACAACATGGGGCGGCCCATCTTGTGTGAGGGTGTGATGGTCAATTTGCATATTACCTCTTTATTATATAGGATTTTTGTTAAGCACCTACCAAGTACCCAGGCATTGTTCTAGGTACAGGGTTAATGCCACAGTGAACAAGACAGAAAAGATCTCACCTTTATGATATTTACATTCTAGTAAGAAAAGACAGATAATGTACAGTTTAACAAGAAATTAGAAGGTAAGTATGCTAAAGTGTATAAAGCTAAGTTACGTGAAAGAATATCTGGGGCTTGAGAAGGACGAGGCAAAGTCCAGGAGGAGGGAGCAGCAGAGGCTTGGATGACTTTGGATCCCGTGCTGGGGCCGAGACCACTTGAGAGTAGCAAAGAAAGGCTTATCTGTTTGGTACTGAGAAACTGTCCACCTCCCCCAGGAAGCCTTCCTTGATTAGCCTACTTCATTCACCTGGATGCTGTGCCTCAAGACATCTCTTCATAGGCTCTATCAGCTCAGCACTAATGAACTGAGTTATAAGCTACAGCAAAGTCATCTCTTTTCAACTCCCACCTACTCAGATTGCCCGAAGTGTGAGCAGTTTGAGTTCAGAGAGCAGTTTAAGCTACTGTTAAAGAAACAATAATATTCAGCCCCTAATTCTCTAAAAAACATCTACTTAGATGCACACTATTCATATACTGATCATAAATGATTCTCATATATTCATTGAAATAAATCCTCTCCAGGCCTCTACCTAGCAATACTTAGTGAACCTATTTCAGTTACTTTTTCATATTTGAAAGAACTCAAACTACATTTTTAAGTAAGAAGTTTCTATAATTCATGCCATTTCTAGAACTCCTGCTCTTCCATCAAATTAGTCACCTTGGCAGAGGCTCAGCCCTCTCCCAGCTCAGTGACTTGCCCTCACATTGGGCTCTTGGCTGTGCTGGTCCAGCATGCCTCAGGAAGACGGCAAGTTGGCATGTGCCCCAGTGCATCATGGGTCTCTCATGAAGCATCAAAGCCAGAGATGTGATCTCTGTGAATATCAGGAATCTCTCAAATCTGATAAGTTCTGTATTCTTTGTGAGTGAGTGGCCTTCCTAAGTTATGAAAAGGCAGGATGGTGTGAGCATTAAGGTCATGAGCTCCAGAATCACAGAGGTCTGAGGCTGAATCCTGTCTGTAGCATAGCAGCTGCTTGTCCTTAGGCGAGTTCCTTGACCTCCCAGCACTTTAGTGTTCTCATCTATAAGATGGGGATAATCCTAGTACCGCCTCCCAGGGTGGTTACAGGGATTAAACAGATAATGCACCTAAAATGCTTGGACCAGTGTCTGGCATGGGACAAGCCCTCAACAAATGCCAGCTCTTACTAAGTTAAGCTTCCTCAGACCAGGGACATGACTTTGTTTCTGCTTTCATTTCCCACCTCCCTGCAGAGTAGCATCTAGCCAATGTTTGCTGGCTGTCTGCTGGCCAGCTTTGACCAGAGTCAAAAATAAAGGGGTGGGCAAAAGAAGGTTTACAGTTGTAATACAATAATTAATAAATAATAACACAAGAATAAGCTGTTTTATGTACTCACAACGGTAAACCTACATTTGCCCCAACCTGTATTGTCTCAGAAAAATGTCCTGGGAGGTTGCATGGATTCCAACACTGACTGTGTCTGTAGCGTTTCAGTGACTCTTGCATGTCATAAGCATAGAACTAATTCTCTCCAATAGAAACAGCAGCCTAATGGCCCAACATGTTGTCTCATTAGCACATGGTTCATTAGCTCATGGTTACTGGGAATTGATTCTGCTCACCTCACTGTTCTGTGTAATCAGAGAGGATGCTGGGCGATTAGATCGGTGTATCTGGAAGAGGCTTCAGCATTCTCAGTTGCGGGGTTTCTGTCTCCAGACATGATGAAGCCACTGGGACACATTTGACTCGTTGGGAACATGTTTCCAGAGAGTGCAGCTTTGCCCAGGCCTCACTAGCTGACTTAGTGTCCGATAACCATGGTATTTTCATATCGTCACATAAATCCAATATCATATCTATTTTCCCCAGACTTTCTCTTCTTTAAAAAGTATGTTAAAATAATCAGCTCAGTTTCAAAGCTCGTATCTTCAGAAGAATATCAATTTAGCCAGTCTTGACTCCTGCTTTGAGATATGAATGAGAAAACCATCTGTGAAAGTGGAGTTTTACTTTCTCAGACAAATATGAGTGGGTGGTAAGGAGCCTGGACCTCAGCAGGCTCAGCCTGGGGGAGGGTATGGGTGGGAACGAAAGGGCAGCGTGGTCCTCCAAGGAGTCCCGTGTAAAGTTCAGGTTTCGCTGGGTCCATGCTGGCCCTGAATGTCTGGGCTTAAAAATCCAAGCAGTCGTGTAGCCAGAGGTCTGATCACTCAGGCAACAGAACCATAGGAATCAAGAAGTTAACAAAGAGATGGTCAAAGGCTGAGGTCTTTGAACACATTCTGCCTCAGGTCTTGTAGTGGCTGGAATCCAACCTTTAATAAAAACTGTGAAATGCAAAGCTAAGGTTTAGCCTAGTCTCAGCTGCCTCTGCTTCCCCACACAGGTACTAGACCCTAAATTTAGATTCTACTTTAATGCTTGTGCTGAAAATAGGGACGGAGACATTTCCTTCCTCTTCATTCTCTCCCTGATTACTGTGAAAGTGAATTCTTTATCTGGGGCCCTAGAGTCCTCTTGAGCAATTGCAAGGGCATGTAGAACTGAACCGTACTGGTATTTGTGATGCTTCTTGCTAGTTGTGATTTTCAGAGAATCTTGTGGGGATTCGCAGGGTCATTAATTAGTCTTATGGCCATGGTATCTATGACTGAGTGTACAGCAGAAATGGAATCCATTCGCAAAACTTACCATAGAGGAAGCAGCACTCTATGGTGTAGGGAAGAGAACCCTGAGACTTGGGGTCCAGTGCTCCCTCTGCTGTTAATGGTCCCTTTGATCAAAGCAGTTGCTTCTCTACTTTGAGCTCAGGTTCTTTGTGTTCAAATAAGAGCACTGAACCAGACACTCTCATACGCCCCTCTTAGTCTGTCATAAGATGGAGTCTAAATATTTAAAGCAACATTATTCATGTCTGTGAAGTTATTTCATTTTCCTTTGTGTTATCTTTATATCTTATATTGACTTTCTATTGTGGTAAAACATATAATTTACCATTTTAGCCATTTCTAAGTGTACAGGTCGGTAGTATTAAGTACATTCACATTGTTGTTTTACCATCCCCACCTCCAGACCTTTTTTATCTTCTCAAACTGCAGCTCCATTCCCATTAAACACTGACTCCCCATTCTGCCCTCCCCCACCTCCTTGCAAACACCATTCTACTTTCTGTCTCTATGACTATGACTGCTCTAGGAACCTCATATAAGTAGAATCATATAATGTCTGTCCTATGGTGTCTGGCTATTTCACTTAGCATGTCGTCAGCGTTTATCCATGTTGTAATATGTTTCAGAATTTTCTCTTTATGGCTGAATAATATTCCATTTGATCATACTCACTTTTAAATTCACATAATTCAAAACCATATGTAAAAATTATGTTTAGAGAAAATTTTAGACATTTTTTAAAAGCCCAAGCACCAAGGACAGAGAAAGGAGAATCAGGTGATTGTACACATGGCAGTTGGAAAAATGAGCAAGTACGATGGTTATTCTCAGGTTCAGTTCTTCTCAGTAAATCTCCAGAAGGCAGAGTGTTTTTAAGCACTCTTTTAAAAAAACAAAACAAAACATGGATTGATAAAATTTAATTCCCATATTCACGACAGATTTAAAAAATCTTAAACTAGAGACACAAGGAAATTGTTAAATCTGATAAACGGTAAAATACAAAAATCTTAGGAGAGGGTATGGATTACATGGGTAAATTCATTTGTCAAGATTGTAAAATTAAGAATTGTGGGGTAAGGGAGCAGCCACTGGTAAGGCACGAGCGTGGTCATGTGGTTGCTGGTCACTGCTGCCACCCTTCCCGCCCTGTTCTTTTTATGGTTGGTCCAGCTGGTTCCTCGAGTGCCCAGCAGAGACTGAGGGAGAGAACAGGGCTGGGAAGAAAAGAAAAGAATTGTGGGTAAATAAACTACACGTATAGTAAACAGGATTATTTTACATTGGGAATCTCTTAAGACTTTCTGAACATACAATTCATATTTCAAGGATTGCAGTATTCTATTTTTACATTTTTCATTAAAGGCATTTTTTTAAAAAAACTCTAAAAAAAAAGAATTGTGCATTTCAATGTATGTAAGTTTTACCTCAAAACTTGGCCCATCCACTTATCATATCTTGCACTGTCTGTTCTGTGCTTCCTCTTTGAAGAACTTTGCAACACATATGGTTCTTTAGCTTCTAGGAGTATGCCTTCATCTTACCTACTCAAGCTTTTCATCACTACCAATAGTTATAGTGTCCCCCCAAGAGTAGGAGGTGCATTAGGAAGTAAACCCCTCTAAGCTTTCCATTGCTGGGTAATGATGACCTTTCCTAAGCATAGCCCTGGCCAGCCCTGTACCCCAGTAGCCCTTTAAAAACATGAGCCACTACCCCCAAAATTATCTCTAAGACTCCAACAAATTTGGCCAATGGCCCCCTCTTGCCCAGTGCCTCATGCCAAAGGAGATGAACTCTTAGCTATTTTCAAATATAACAATCAGCAGATTTTCAAGATAAATGGGGTCTTTCACCTTCACTTCCCACAGACAACTAGTCTGTCAGACTAGGTCCTGCCTTTTCTGGCTGCATTGCTTTATGTAAAACCCAAGACCAAGATTTCTCTCTCTTCAGCTGTCTGGTGTGGACAGAATTTTATTGGTTGGCCAGGGATTGGAAATGTCATATCTCCAGGTATGGGAGACAGTAGAAAATTATGTCTGGTTCATTCAAAACTCTTTCTGTCATAAGTCTATATAATTTTTTGTGCATATATCTCTGAGAAGTAGAAAGTATAGAAAAAATAGAAAGTTTCCCATTAAGTTTTTAAATATAATCATTGATTTTCTTTCCTATCAACAAAAGAAATACTTTCAGTTAACAAAAGTATAGGAAATGTCAAGCATACCAGCTCACCACTCAGTCAAATCTTAATATGCTCCCACATTTGCTCTAGATTTGTTTTATATAAAGTAAAATCACCACAGTTATTGCTGAAGCCCCCCGGGGACCCTATCCTGCCATTCCCCTCCCTGCATACCCAGAGGTAACTACTCTTCTGATTTTGATTTTTATCATTCCCATATGTGTTTTGATATGTTACATATATATTCACAAATGATATTTAATTTTGTTTTACATATATTTGAACTTTATAAAAATGGTACTTTGTATATCATTTCCCCACTTGCTTTGTTTTGCCCAACATAATGTTTTTTGAGATTTAACCATGTTGATATATGTTGTTTGAGTTCATTCATTTTAATTTCAGTATCATTCCATTGCATGAATGTGCCACCATTTGTTTATCCATTCTACTGTTGATGGATATTTTTAGGTTATTTCCAGTCTTTTGCTTTTACAAACAGTGGATGCAGGAAACATTTTTTAACATGGGCAAGAATTTCTCTAAAGGATATGGATGCTGTGTTGTGGGTTATGCACAACTTCAAATTGTGTGTGTGTATTGCTGAATTTTACCCTAAGTGCTTTAATTAATTTATACTCTCACTGTAGTATGAATTTTCTTATACTATATCCATGCCAACACTTGGTATTATCAACCTTTTACTTTTGCCTATCTGATGAGTATGAAATGGCATACAATTGTGGTTTTAATTTGCACTTACTGGATTATTGATAAGGTTAACTATTATTTCACATGCCTTGTGAACACCTGAGTTTCTGTTTTTGTGAATTGTCTCTTCAGATCTTTGTCCCATTATTGTTGTTACTGTTGCTTTGGGGTTTGCTGATATTTTATGGGTTTACTAAAATCTGTGTGTGTCTTGAATATTATTTCTTTGCCAGTATTGCAGATACTGTCTCCCAGTTTCTGCTTTTACTTTATTTTGATACAGACTTATTTTAAGTAGATTTTTCTGTCTTTCCTTTGTTTCACATTCTTCTCTACCCATAGTAATAAAAATAATCTTTATTTTCTTCTTAAAGTTTGTCTTTTTATATCTGGGTGCTTGATCTACCTGGAATTTAGCTTACTCATTCTTTTCTTTTCTTTTTTTAGTATATTTTTATTGATTTCAGAGAGGAAGAGAGAGAGAAACATCAATGATGAGAGAGAATTATTGATTGGCTGCCTCCTGCACACCCCACACTGGGGATTGAGCCTGCAACCTGGGCATGTGCCCTGACTGGGAATCGAACCATGACCTGGTTCATAGATTGACGCTCAACCACTGAACCATGCTGGCCAGGCTTACTCATTCTTTAGAGGCATGTACAGGGTTACCTCTGAGGAAGAGAGTGGCTCTGGGAAGTGTTCTAATGTTGAGCTCTTTGTATGGGTCTCGGGCAGCCTACACTCATCTCTCCTCTGCATACTTGAGTACTTTTATCTGTGGGCCTACGGTCTTTTCAAAAAGCAAATACTAGGAAAGTAAGAATTTCCATATCTGGAAACCTAGAAAAATCCAAATGCCCTAGCACTTTCCTGGTCTGCAGTTGAATGACCTACAGAGTTTAGGGCATTGGCCACATTACTATGTGAAATTGCTCTTTCTTTAGTGTATCTTCCTCACCATTTTTTAAAAATTGAGGCTTTTTTTTTAACAGAAGTTTAAGGTTCACAGCTAAATTGAGGGGCAGGTACAGAGTTCCCATATACCCTCTGCCCCCACATAGCCTCTTCCATTATCAACATCCTCAACAGAGTGGTGCATTTGTTGCAATTGATGAGCCTACCTTGAAACATCATTATTAACTCAGAGTCTCTAGTTTACATTAGGGTCCACACTTAGTGTTGTACATTCTGTGAGTTTGGACAAATGTGTAATGATGTGTCCACTATTACAGCATCATACAGGGTAGCTTCACTGCTCTAAAAATCCTCTGTGCTCCACCTGTTTGTCTCACCCACCCTCCCCAACTCCTGGCAACCACTGATCTGTTCACTGTCTCCATAGTTTTGCCTTTTCCAGGTGTCATAGCTGGAATCATACAGTATGTACCCTTTTCAGACTGGCTTCTTTCATTTAGCAACATGCATTTAAGATTCCTCCATGTCTTTTCATGACTGCATAGCTCCTTTTTTTTAAAGAGCAGAATAATATTCTGTTTTGTGGATGTACCACAATCTGTCCATTCAGCTACTGAAGGACCTCTTGGTTCTGGCAATTATGAATAAAGCTATTAAAAATCTCTGTGTGCAGATTTTGTGTGGACATAAGTTTTCAACTCCTTGAGTCTCTACCTAGGAGCAGGATCGCTGAGTGGCAGTCCTTTTTCGGATGTGCCTTTTGCAGATGTTCTCCCAGTCCGTAGCTCGCCTTCTCATGCCCTCGACAGTGTCTTTTGCAGAGGATAACTTTTTCATTTTAGTGAAGTCCAGCCTATCAGTTATTTCTTTCATGGGTCATGGCTTTGAGGTTATATCTAAAAAGTCATCACCGTACCCAAGGTCATCTAGGTTTTATCCTCTGTGATCCACTTTGAATTAATTTTTGTGAAGGGTGTAAGATCTCTTCTTTTTTCTTTTCTTTCTTTTTTGCATGTAGTTGTCCAGGTGTTCCCAGAGCATTTGCTGAAAAGACTGTCTGCTCCATTGTCTTGCCTTGCTCCTTTGTGAAAGATTAGCTGACTACATTAGCGGGGTCTGTTTCTGGGCTCTCTGTTCTGCTCTGTTGATCTGTTTGTCTATTCTTGCACCAATAACATACTGTCTTAACTGCTGTACCTTTATAATAAGTCTTGAAGTCAGGGTAATGTCAGTTCTCCAACTTTGTTCTTCTCCTTCAATATTGTATTGGGTTTTGGGGTCTTTTGTATCTCCATATAAACTTCAGAATCAGTTTGTCAATACATCACCATGTTTTGAGAATAATATTTCCATTTAAGTTATTCCAAGTAAAACATCAATATGTTCTCCAAATTTTATACTATTATCAAAATTATAATCACCATGACCATTCATAGTGTCTACCTTTAGTCATTAGTTCTCCTGTCTGTAAGAAAATGCAGGGAGAATGAGCACCTGTGAGTGTCCTAACGCCCAGGGGTCCCTTTTCATCCCTGCTTGATATTGCTATGCAAGGCTTTCCTAGAGGCGCCGACAGTGCAGATAGAGCAAGCCTTGTCCTGAACATAAGATTGGCCATCAGAGTTGTGGTGGTGGTGATGGGACTGTCACCCCACTGCTACCTTGTCTGGTTGATGGGCATGCGTTTCTCTTCTCCTAGACCAGTGGTCAGCAAACTGCAGCTCGGCAAACCGCGGCTCGCGAGCCACATGCGGCTCTTTGGCCCCTTCAGTGTGGCTCTTCCACAAAATACTGGCTCTTCCACAAAATGCCTACTTCTGCGCATGGGCCACGAAGTTTCAATCGCACTGTACGTGCGCGCCCACACATGGTATTTGTGGAAGAGCCACACTCAAGGGGCCAAAGAGCCGCATGTGGCTCGCGAGTCGGTTTGCCGGCCGCTGTCCTAGACTATCTGAACAGGCCACAGTGTATTAGGCTTCAGCCATACCAGTGCCCCCTGGTTGTCAAGAGCAGCAGCGGTTGAGCAGTACACCTGCCGTCAGCAGGAAACAGTATGAGGTCGAAGCCAACGCTGCCCTGAGGCACCTAACCTAGGCAGCTGGGGAGGGAACTATAGCCTCTCCACTTGTCATCTGACCCCACCCATCCTTTGAGATACTTTTAGCAAATTATCTAACCTCTGGGCCTTTGATTTTCTTATCTATAAAATGGGAATAGTAAATACCTACAGGCCAGGGTCTTCTAAAGACATTCCTAGCATCTTTCCTGGCAATTGGTGGGCAATCAGGAAAGGTGACCTCCTTCCAAATAGTTAGCATTAAGGAGAACAACAATAACAAAGGGCAGATTGTTCTAAGAGACTAATGTTTAAATTTGGCTTTGTCTCCTACAACCTCACTAGCGTTCAGAGAAATTCAAAATACAGCAATACTGAGTACCGTTTTTGCCTGTTGAATAAGCAAGATTTTTATGAGTTTTCTGTGCCAGGGAGGGTGAGTCTGCACCACTGGCAGATGTAAACAGGTACATTCCATTTGGAAAGCAGTTCAAGATATGTATCAAGAACCTCAAAAATGTTCTTGTCCTTTGATCTGTCCCAAAGACTCTCGCCTAAGGAAATGCGATTGATAGACCTGGAATTTTATGTAAAAAGCCATTCAGCACAGCATTCATTATTTATAATAAAAATCTAGAAACAAATTACAGGGGAGTGGTTAAATATGTTAAAGTTACACACACAGAGAGTACTCTATAACCATTACAAATCACGATATTTAAAGACTGCTAAGATGGGAAAATAGAATTCAAAAACTTCATATGCTAAGTGGAAAAAACAGATCATAAAACTATGTACAGTATAATTTTAGTTTTTTTTATACATCCATACAGACTGGTAGGAATCATACCACATTGTTACTGTAGCTTCTTGTTACTTTTTTCCTGGGTAATGGGAGTTATAACTAATGTGTTTTCTTTTATATTTGTTTATTTTCCAAATTTTCTCCAGCGAGGGTGTATTACATTTAAAATCAGGACAATGTTATTAATCAGCATGGGTACACAGGATGTTGTTGTCCATAGGAAGTGACTAGTAATATTCTGCTTTGCTCCCACAGCTGCTGCTGGACACCCATTCCCTGAAGATGGTCCTGCTCGATCTGCCTTCCATTGGCTCCCAGGTGGTGAGGAAAGCACCTGCCAGTTACACTAAGATTGTTGTGAAAGGCATGACCCGGGCGGAGATGATCCTCAAGGTAGGGCCTGTGTTTCCTTGTCAAAGAGGGCTGGTTGCCTGATTGCTTATTCCAAGGAGGACTGGTTTTGAAAGCACGGATCAGCGCCTATCCCCGCCAGTCCCAAAGGATTGTCCACATTCTTTGGCGGGACTAGGAATTGGCCTCATCAGACATTGTTGAAAATCAGTGGACAGTTCCTTGGGGGTCAGTAAATCTTCCTGACAAATGAATTCTTCATTGTAATGGGATTCCCTTGTAGTAAGATTTGGCCAAGATTGGAAGTTAGGTGGGTGTCTGAGAATCAGTGTCTAAGTCAGGGGTCTCTTTGCTGCTCAGCAGGAATTTCCAGCCCAACTCTCAGTTACTCCCTTTCACATAAGCCCTTTGGCTTCCAAACTCTGCAACTTGACAAGAACTCCGAACAGATGTTTCAGTAACTGACTAATCAGCGAATGGGCTTTCTAAAGCTCCATTTAACAAAATATTATATGTGGGGTGATGTTGCGAATGGCTGAAGCTTTAAGCATCTGCATCAGATTTTCACCTGTACTTGTTGAGAAGAGAGGGAAGAAAGCTATAGAACAAATGGAACTATCAGGGAATGCTCCTAAAATTCCAGGGCCTGCAGGCTCTCCACGTCTGTCTCCCAAACAGAATGACTCCGATGACAGCGGGAGGAAAAGGAGCAGTGGGACCTGAGACAGTGGAGGTGACAGGAGAGGGCCCTGCACGGACCTGCAGCTTCTGGCCCGAGGAAATGGGCGGCAGCCTGATCGTCAGTCTCCTGCAGCCAGTTTACTCCCAGGGGGCAGAGCAGAGTTTGCAAATTATCTGCAGAGGATTTCTTTCTCCTTTTAATTTTTTTAGCTTTTTGCAAATAACATATATTTTCTCCATGTTTCCTAAGTATAATAAAACATCACCCTTAGTGAATTTGTACCTTAGGTACAAATATTTATAAAATAATGAACACCAGTTTCCCCAGATTAGCGTGAGAGTGAACACATGCTGAAACAATTGTGATTTTATTCCCTGACAGAAAAACAATCTTGAGTATATTTTAATGGCTAAAAAAGAAAGTCATTCAAGTTTCATGTTTATTAAAAAAATGTGACTTTATCTCTGCTTCATGAATTTTGTACTTTGAAATGGAGGAATGACATTTAGACATTTCTGCAGAGAATTTCTGAGTGAACTACTCCTTGCCACTCTGAGTTCCATGCTCAGGAATTCAAAACAAAGCCAGTCTGCTGGAGGAAGCGAGCCAGACGCTGCGTTTCAAAACCAAGTGGAAATGAATGCGAGGACTGGGATGCCATTACTTCCCTTCGGCTTGTATATTACTCGGATGTAGTTAAATGAAGTTCCAGATTTTAAGTCTTGAAAAGAGTGAGGCAGCTTTGGGGTTTTTGATTTTGAGAAAATCTACTTAAGTCAGTGCCTTTTGTTTCCAGTCCTCAGGAACAATGATATGTCAAGACAAAATGAGCAGGTACCACAAAACCACAAAATATCTCAAATAGGAGATCCTCTAACACAGTGTTTCCCAGATGGTCCTGACATTTACAAACATCATCTGGGACCCAACCCAGGCCCTCAGAATCTTCAGAGGAGGGGCTTAGGGATCTGCACTTAAAAAGCCGTCTAGCCCTAGTCGGTTTGGCTCAGTGAATAGAGCGTCGGCCTGCAGACTCAAGGGTCCCGGGTTGGATTCTGATCAAGAGCACATGCCCAGGTTGCAGGCTCGATTCCCAGTGGGGGGGTGCAGGAGGCAGCCGATCAGTGATTCTCATCATTGATGTTTCTCTCTCTCACTCCCTCTCCTTTCCTCTCTGAAATCAATATGTATGTGTGTGTGTGTGTGTATGTGTGTGTGTGTGTGTGTGTGTGTGTGTGTGTGTATATATTTTTTTAAAGCATAGCCGGCGTGGTCGAACATCGACCTATGAACCAGATCACAGCTCGATTCCCAGTCTGGGCACATGCCCAGGTTTTGGGCTCGATCCCCAGTGTGGGACTTGCAGGAGGCAGCCAGTCAATGCTTCTCTCTCATCATTGATGTTTCTCTCTCTCTCCCTCTCCCTTCCTCTCTGAAATCAATTAACAAAATATATTTTTTTAAAAAAGAGCAGTCTAGGTGTTTTTGATTCAGCACCTTTAGGAAACATGGCTCTAACATGTTGAGATGAAATAGGCCATCAGGACGTTTCTGCGTTGAGGTTGCTGCTGCTGGAAGGATATCTTGCAGAGTCCACTTTGTGGTCGGCTTGCAAGTGAGACTTGCCCTCTGGCCTGAGCTTCCCCTGAGAACCTGCTCTTGTCTCTCCCTTGCAGGTAGTGATGGCCCCTCATGAGCCCTCGGTGGTGTTTGTTGACAACTACATCAAACTCCTTACAGACTGCAACACAGAAACCTTCCAGAAGATACTGGACATGAAGGTTAGTTCAGGGTCGTGTGTGGTCCACATGCACAGCCTTCTCACACCCCGTGGTTCTTAACTGGGCCCTGGGAGCTCTCTCAGAATGCCGGTGCCTGGCCCCACGCTGCAAACCACATGCCCAGAAGCCTTTTAAGGAGAGGGATCCCGGCATATGACCTTCCTGGTGGCCTCCACGCCCATGGAGAACTACTGCTCAGTGGAAGGAATGGACTGAAGGGGGATATTACCTCCCCTCCCTGTTTACCTGTTTTTTCTTCTCTCTCAGCCTCTTCTTTCTCCTACCCTAGTACCTGTTTTTGTTCCCCTGCTTCTCTCCCTGGCTACTGCCTAGGACCGGTAACTCCCCAGGAAGAAAGTGTAAATCCTCAGCCCCCAGGAATTGGAGTTCTCAGCCCTCAGCTAAGAGCATCCCAGATGCTACACTTGCCCCTCGGCCTTCCTGGGCCGCCTCACATTGTCCTCCTTTCTCTTTCAACCTCAGGGGCTGAAGAGGAGCGAGCAGAGCAGCATGCTGGAACTCTTCCGCCAGAGGCTCCCCACCCCGCCCGCAGGGCCCGAAGCCTCCAGCTCACTGTCCCTGCTGGCTCCCACACCAGAACAGGAGTCTTCTCGCATCCGCAAACTGGAGAAACTAATTAAAAAGAGACTGTAGGGGCGCCGGCCAGTGACCCTCAGCGCCCGGCTCCTGGAAGCCCCACCCTCCTGTGCTCAGCCTGACTCTCAGATGTCCATCTTGAAACTTCCCAGGACATTTGGGTTGCTAGTGTGTGTCTCCCAAGCCCTGTCTTACTTCTGTCCTAATCGGAAAAGCCCCCTCAGGGCCCGGTTAGCAGAAGGCAGTCGGTGGCTCTGGATGCTGCAGCAGAGGCAGGCTGGGTGAGCGGCCCTGCCCTTCACTGTTGTTTCTGGGCTGTTCTCACTGGTCCGTCGTCACGGACTCCGTAGCCTCCCTCCCTCTGCGGCCTCACCCTCTTCCTCACGTGCACCCGTCCAGGCAGCTTCGGTGACCAAGGCTGGGTCTCCGCCTTCCTCCATCGGCTGCTGTCTGAGGGGGCTCTGGGGCCCGAGTTCATGAAGTGGCAGGTGCAGGGGTAGGAAAGCAGGACCGCTCTCCCGTGTGAATCCCGGTTTGGGTACATACTTTGCTTCTGGTACCTTTCGACTTGGCCAGGTTCTCCCTGTATTCTCATTTCTCACTCATCTCCAATTCGCTCTCTCTGTGCATCCGAGAAGATCCCCTGTGTCTCTCACCCAGGACGGCACGTGTCGGCCTTCGTGTCGGCCCTCTGTGCCCTGGGCTCCTGGCCCGGCTGCGGGGCAGACCCATGTCTGACTGGGAGAGAGTTCCAGGCTGGGCGCACTCACTGCTTGACAGAGGTTATTTCCTCCGTTTCTTTATTCCCACTCTACGCCTGACTTCGAGGGGAGGGGTGGCCTTTTTCCTAGAAAAATGTCCTAGGCTTTCTCCTTAGATGAAGCTCTGGGGCAGCCCAGGCGGCCTCTGATTCCTTTCCTGCCCCTCCATGTTCAAATCCAAAGTACGTTGCAGGATCGCCTGAAAACAGCAGAGGCGATGCGTGGGGCCAGAGTGATGTGTGACTTTATGACCAAAGGAAAGAACCCAGATCCTGAGGAGCGGACACTGACCTTAACCCCCACCTCAGAACCTGGCAGGGCCCAGGCGCACCCTGACCCGGCCCTTCCGTCCTGCCCTCCACGGGCTCCGGCCAGCGCAGCTTGCAGGAGAGAAATCGCCCCACGGGACTGTTTCAGTCCGCCCGTCACCCGCGTCAGGAGGACGGGTAATGGAGTTTCCCAGGTTCACCTGGTTCCTCCCGTCGGCTGTGACCATGGCCTCAGAGACCCGTCACTCTCAGCGTTTGTTCAGGAATTCTGAACGAGGTGTTGGTGGGGGGCCGAGAGCGAAGGAGGACGGTGGAGCTTCTTACAGAGGATGTCCCATCAGGCCCCAGGATAAAACTGGGACAGCAAATAGCACTCAGGAGAGAGGACGTTTCCTAAAAATTCATGAAACTGCCTGGCTGGCTTGGCTCAGTGGTTGAACTTCGACCTATGAACCAGGAGCTCACGGTTCAATTCCCGGTCAGGGCACATGCCCAGGTTGCGGGCTTGATCCCCAGTGGGGGGCATGCAGGAAGCAGCCAATCAATGATTCTTTCTCATTGTTAATATTTCTCTCTCTTCCTCTCTGAAGTCCATTTTTTTAAAAAAATTGTATAAAACTTGTGATAGCCATCCAATAGGAAACGTTAAGGTTTAAAAATGTGAACAGAACCTGCCTATGTCTCCCCTTCTGTCTTCCCACTGTAACCACTGCCCCTGCCCCTTCCCCTCCATCAGCCTCTCGCCCAGACTCCGCCTGTGGCCCAGCTTTCGTCCTGGGCCTGGTTTCTTCACCCGATTCCCGCTGTTGTTGCTAGTGCGTCTTCATGTCCTGAGCAGCTCAGACTCGAGAACACCGAGAAGGAAGTCAGTGATGGAAGAAAGAGGTGTGGCCTCTGCTGAGCTCAACTAGGAAAAGATGGCTAGATAGGAAGAGTGCAGCTCAGTGGGTGGGTCTCGCTGTGCCCGCCGCTCCGGTGAAGTTACACAGCAGCACTAATGGAGGTCACGTTCCCTGCCCCGTGTGCAGGAAGGGGCAGTGGGCCCGTCTCAGACAGCAGTCACTTCAGCCGTCTGTCGTCGACCTGGGAAGCCGGGGAGCTGCTGCACCTGGTTCTTGTCACGCTCGGTGTCTGCAGATCCACACTTGCTGGTTCGCTCATGGGGAGGCATTTTCTGGATGTCTCCGTAGTGGCGCTGAGATGTCAAGCCCTGTGTTCCGCCGGTTGGTGGTCACAGCCAGGGAAGTTGCTTTCTTGATTTATTACACTGTCGGTGATCTCCAGGGAGTCCCCGGATGTCAGCAGGAGTGTGTGGTAAATGTCTAGTTGATGGGGTCGGAGTGCTGCGTGTGCATCCTGTGAGGACAGAGCACGTTTCTCAGCTGAGGGACTGCACCCCAATCCCTGGGGCTCGTGTTACAGACACAGACGCCGGGAGGTTCTCGATGAGTAACTGAGGAGGGGCCACGGTGTGCACCACTGCAGTAGAGACACTTGCTTTCCTGAACGGTTCCGGTGGCACATTTTCATAAATGTGTGATTTTCCTGGCTCCAGGCAAGTGAAATGCCTGTGCGATTGACCTGGTGCCGACATGGTGAAGAGCCTTAGCTGGAGCCACTAGGTGTCATTTAAACTTGTGTTGACAGGAGGGGCCATGCCAGAAACTGCTGTCCCATCCTGATGAGGATTCTTCCTGTTTTGATGAGCCAACCCCAAAAGAAAGCTTATTTATTACTGTCACTTCCAAATATAAGGGAGCAGACATTGGTAAAAACGGTTGCTAACTCTGTTATTAAGCTAAACTTAGATATTGTTCGTTCCTCTGACTTTCTGTAGCCCTTTAAAAAAAACTTTGAAGTCACTTAGGTGGTTAAAATAAATATTAGTAATTTGTCATTGAAAAAGAGTTCGCTGCTGCTCTTATGGACAGAATTCCTGAGAGCTGGCTTGGCGAGGCCCAGGCTAGAGAAAGTTCTGTTTGGTCGTCGCAGGGAACCACAACAGACAGGGCTGTTTTGACCTCCACGCTCAGCTGTGGCATTGAGGCTGACTACCAGCATTCCTCCCCTCTTGACAAAGAACCAGTCCTAGGACCTGCCCACCTCCCAGAAAAGGGTGCCCCCTCTCCCATGCCGAGGGTGACTGCTCAGCGGAACCCAACAGGACTGAGAGCACTGCCAGCGACCAGGGTGACAGTTCCCGGGCGGACAGGGCGAGCGACAGGTCTGAGGCTGCAGCCCGATGCCAGGGGTGCGAGGGAGGTTCCACCGGCTCATCCTGAGCTGCCATCGGGCAAGGAAAATTAGTTCCCTGTTTACGGAATGTTCGGGAAAATGCCAAAAGCTCACAGCTGGAAGTGCAGTCCCCCTCCCTAGGAGGAGAGATCAAAGTGCCGCTTGCTTGGGGGTGAAAGCGAGTGTTTCACACTTGTCTGCGCCCCAGTGAGGTCGCTAAAAATAAAACGAGCCAGCACTGCATCGCTGCATCGGGCCACTTAAATCAACAAGGCCTGGGAGACACGGGCACATGCAACGCTGGCTGCAGAGGGGACTGCTGCATTTCACACCGTAAACAGACGTCTCCAGGCTCATTCTAGTGGCCGTCCGGACAGACAGCCCCGGGCCCTCGGCGTTCTGTACAGTTCTCTACCTGTGGGCGATACCAGTTTCCTTAAAATGGAGAGATTGGTGTTTCGTGCAAATAGCTTTCGTTTTCCCCATCTGGAAGTAATTTCTTGGTGCATATTGGAGCATGAAATACTGCAGTTAATTAAAGCATTACTGGATGTCATTTGCTAGGATGTATTTCCTTACTGTTGACAGAAAACAGAATGGACTATAGGAAAGAATTAGCAAGCCCGGGAACCTGGGGCTCCCCCGTCCCCCCCACCCCCACCCCCGGCGTCTGCCCTTCTCCCCGGTGAGGCTGTGCCCCTTCCCTGACGCCTCAGGAAGCAGCACGCGAAACATGCGTCCCTCGGCGAGGTCCCGGCACTTCCCGCCGAGGTCCCGGCACGTCCCGCCGAGGTGGAAACCTCTGTAACGATGTATAAAGCGCTCGGCTGCTGATCTGGAAACCTTGCGCTCTGAGTTTCTATCCTGTTGATTTCCCTCCGCCGCCTACCGCCTACCGTCCCAATCCCAGCCGCTTTCCCACGGGCCTGCCCCGGGATTTCTCCCCTGCGCGCAGCAAGCTAATCCCGCTTCCTTAATAACTGGGTGGGCACTGAACTTTGGGGGAGTCTGATGTTTCTTCCAGCCGTGGAAAGTCTTGCAGCGCTTCCATTAGCTTGGCTTCGAGATCGTTACCTCGTTTCCATCCTGGCTTTCAGCAGCCCCCGCTTTAATAGGGGAGCCAGGGTTCAGTAGGGTGGGAAGAGAAACACTTCCGGATGAGCCGCCTAGAAGAGTAATGCAAGGTGATTTACCTGCGCGATTTCTTCCTGCCTGCGTCACCGGGCAGAGCGGTGGGATATGCAGAATGTGTCCATTGGAAGCAAAAGCAGCCTGGGAGGGGAGACGCCTGCGGACACCTGGTCTCCAGGTCTGGTTCCGGCACTTTGATGTTGGTCCAGTCATTGAGCCTCTGAGCCTGTTTTCAGGATCTGTGAAGGCGGTTATAACCACTAGAGCTGCGAAGCTCACACAAGGCCGGGTTGTGTGCACATGCTCTGTAAGCCGTGCAGCAGTGTCAGACGTGACGTGTCCATTGTCACCGGCCAAGCCTGAACCACAAGCAGCTGGCTGCACGGGGTGGTTGGGGTATAAGGCCGGGGGGCTGGCGGGCTTGAACACAATGGCCAAGTGACCACATACCCTGCTGCTGCGTGCAGGCGGCATGCGCAGCGAGCCTCGGAATAGCCAGTCTTTGCCTTTTTAGGTCATGACTGTGATATCCAACTTATTCGAGAGTTTGAAGACTCTCCATCCTCTGCTCCTCTTGCCTAGCAGCTGTTATTTCCGTAGCATTTAGGGATAAACCTGCGGACACTGAGAGAGAACTTCCTCCCTCCCAGTGGTGTTGGCGGGGCTGCCCGCTGTGGAAAATGTGGCACGTTTCCTCCGAATGCAAATTAGGAGAGTTGCTGCAGGCTCCCTTCCAAAAAAATCTTTCAGAATCGGTGTCCGGTGTCCACAGACCAGACTTCCAGTGGCCATTCCTGGCAGGGACAAAATTCTTGACTGCACTTTTTTTTTTTTTTTTTTAGCCTGCATGCCCAAAGAACTCTAAGCAGGACTATCCTGGGACAGGCTGGGAAGCTGAGGTTCCCCAGCTATTGGGGTTACTTTATGGTTGCCCTTTAGAGAAGGCTAGAGCTGAATCCCCGCACGCAGCTGGCAAGCACTGGCCTGGCTCTCCCAGGCCCCTTCGGGTTAGTGGCGCAGGAATGCTGGGCCTCAGAGCGATGTTACAATGAAAACTGTTAAACGCGGTGTCCCCCAGGAATGCTTATCACTTCATCTGAGGGCTCTGGTAGCTTCTGCTCAGTAAGCAGATGGAATTTGCACAATTGCCCGGCCTCCTCCTGCTTTGGGTCATTTTCCAACAAGTGCGAAATTAAGGCCAGCTTCTCAACAAACCTCCCTCAACCTCTGGGGCCCAGAAACGTATTTGCAAAGCGGCTGCAACTTTCAGGGGCACCAGGTGAGGTGGCAAGAAGCTCAAGCTCCCGCTTGCTTGCTTTGTGCTGATGGAGGAGGGCGCTCCTCGGAGCGGAGAAGCAGACCAGCTGCTAAAGAGACGCGTTCCACAGGATTCTTCACCAACTCCAGTAACTGTGATTGGGCTATTGGAGCAGCCACGGGAGAGCGATAGCAGGCGAGTGGAGAAAACAGCAGATATTGTATAAAGAAAACATGAGCTCACACGCAGAGATACCCCCACCCCATGCCTGTTACGTGGCTAGCACTGCTCTTAAAGGATCCCAGGTGTCGGCTGGCTCTGTTGTCAGAGGAGGGCGCTGATGGTAGTTAAGGTCCAGGTGGTTTAGCCCTGGGCCTTAGCTCTGCCCAGTGCCCAGCTACTGTCTGGCATGCGGATAATATCTTTGCTCACGAGGGGGACTGAGAGGTCTGGACCATTTAATGCTACCTGTACACCTTGGGGGTAGGGGTGGGTTAGGGAGAGATAATTAGTTACTGATATTTATTGCCTCTTAGATTCATTATGATTTCTCACAAGATAAAAATCCCTGTTAAGTAGGCATGATTGGCTCCATTTTGTAGCTACCAACCTGGAGGCCTGGAGGGCAGATGACATGTGACATGCCCAAAGCCACTGGCTACCAAGTGGCTGGGCCAGGATTCGGCCCGGGTCTCATTGCATCCTCCGTGCCCTTCACACTATACCAGTGGTTTTCAATTTGTGAGATACATTGTTAGGTGGGACTCTGGCTCTACAAAACCAATAAAAGTATTTGATTAATTTATGTTGTGAGTTCAGATATCTTTCAAAGCAAATCCATGAGAACACAGACTATTTCAGTAAGTAGAAAGCATTTTAAGTCTATGTTTATGGATTTATATATTATCAACCCCAGCATCCAGTTTCTTTCTGTGTCTTGCTTTGGTTGCATAGAATAGAGAAAACTTGATTTCATTCAGCTAAGAATTTGCAAATAGTTTTTGTTTGTTTGTTTGTTTTAAGCAGCCCTTCTGCTCTGGCCGGGTGACTCGGTTGGAGCATCATCCAGTGCACCAAAAGGTTTCCGGTTCGGTTCCTAGTTGTGGCATGTGCGGGAAGCAACCATTCACTGTTTCTTTCTCTCTCTCTCTCTCTCTCTCTCTCTCTCTCTCTCTCTCTCTCTCTCTCCTTGAGTGAGGATTACAGGAAAAAAAAAATTAAACAGCCCTTCTTTCGAGCCCACATACTCTTCAGTTATGCAGATGTGACAAGGACTCCATCCTGAGGTCAGCCTGGACGTGAACAGCCCTGCCCTGGCAGGAAGCTGCTGCCGCCATGAACAGCTTCTGCGCATGGTTTTCTGATCTTAGAGGGTTGGGGGAGGTTCAGTCTGTCACCTTTGTACAGGAAAGGGCACCATTTCATTTGAAGCTCACTGTCCATTCAACAACACGTCTGAATGGGCACCCAAATCCTGTTCCAATCGCCCTGAAGGCTACCTCTGGGTTCATCCTTGCTGCCTTCAGAAGAACCGAAAGCAAGGAACCTTCCCCCACCCCCTGCAAGGCAGCTGTGTTCTAAGAACAAAACAGGGCACCGGAATGGGCGGAGGGGGCTTGGGTAACATTTGAAAGGAAGCCCAACCTTCTTTCAACACCCCCACAAGCCCCAAATCTTCAACCTGTGTCCTTGCACGTCTGTGTGCAATGCCCCCCGCCTTTTCAGGGCCTGAAGCATGAAAACCGTAACACTTGTGTTCCATTGCCTCACACTTGGGCAAATCAATTGCAGAGGCTGCTGGGGCCAGAGGCAACTGTGGGGCTCAGGGCACCCGTACCTCCCACAACCCCTGGGCATTTGCTGGGCAGTGGCCCAGCTCTCTAAGTGGGAAGCTCTGAGTTGGAGCATCAGCGTTGGGTGGTATGTTGGTTTATTTGTTTTAGACCTTAAGTCAAATTCCCTCATTTTGCAGAGGGAAATGAGGCCCCAAGAGTTTCCATCACTTGCTGGCCCGTTACTCCGAAAGATGATGAGAGATGACTGGCAGAATCGAAGCCAGCCTGTCCATCCCACTTTCCACTCCCCATGCCACTCTGCCCTGCTATCCTTCCCCAAGTCCACCCTCCGCCCGCCGAGTTCCTCAGAGCTTGCCCCCATCCTACTCTGTCTGCAGACCAGAGCAGGGACCCTCACACTTTCCCTGGTCCTGCCACGCTCCCAGCGCCCGGTGACCACTCTTGTGGCTTTTGTTCCCATTTCAAAGTAAGTGTACAGCCGCCACCACCATTCCCCCCAAACGTGCATTCCCTCCCATTCAGCATCCATCTCAAGTACCTTCCAGGAACTTCTCTTGAAGGTCACCAACGATCTTCTTGCTGAACTTTCATTCCCTTTGCTCTCACCGTTATGTGATGAGTCTCCCCTTCCCCTAGGAATTCTCCCTTAACGCCTCTGATGCCTTATTTTCTTGGCTGCGATACTCCTTGGTCCCCTCGCTGAATTTCCTGTCCTTCTGAGCCTTGACCAAGGTCAAGCCCAAGGTTCTAAGGCCCCTGTGGTTTCCACTCCAGACTCCTTCAGGGAATATAGCTGCCACGACAGGAGGAAACACCGCCATGCCTTCTGAGATTCTCAGGTGTTTTGTCTCTTCCTTCCCCTTCATTTGACTCCAGTCCACTATGTCCCATTGTTAGCTCCTGGGTAACATCTGCTAAACTCAGCTCCCGTCCTGGAATTCCTGTCTTTCCTAGATCCTCAGTCACAACTCTCTTTGTCACTCAGTAGGGCTAGTTTATCATAAAAATTCTTAATTATTAATGATTACACAAACAACAGTCATAGGGCGACACTCAACCATTGAGCCACACCAGCCGATTATAATACTAATTTTTAAAAAATATATTTTATTTTTTTTACAGAGAGGAAGGGAGAGGGATAGAGAGTTACAAACATCGATGAGAGAGAAACATTGATCATCTGCCTCCTGCACAGTCCCCACTGGGGATGTGCCCGCAACCAAGGTACATGCCCTTGACTGGAATTGAACCTGAAACCCCTGAGTCCGCAGGCCAGTGCTCTATCCATTGAGCCAAACCGATCAGGGAGTAATACTAATTTTTAAAGTACAATATGAATGTTCATGTTAATAAGTTAAACCAATACGGAAATGTATCAAAGGTCCCTCTCTCCTTCCAGACTTTGTGTCTATACTATGCAAACAAAATTAATAGTAAGCATATTTGCATACATTTCTGCTGCTAAACAATGTATCTTGGACATCTTTTTCCTCAGCCTACATAGATCTCATTCTTTGTACGCGTGTGTGAGAATTTTATAAGCATTTATTTGAGCCAAACTGACGACATGTGCCAGGGAACAAGATTTCACTTGCTCCCTCTACTCATTCTTTTCAATGACCGCTGACAGTGGTCTCAGTTCAGATCGTTTATTTAGCAGTTCTATCAATCTATAATAATAAAAGCGTAATATGCTAATTAGACCAGACAGCTGAACGACCTTCCAGATGTCATTCTGGACCTCCTTCCGGATGAAGCCGTGGCATTGGGGGCTGAGGCAGAGGCAGTTAGGAGTGATCAGGCAGGCAGGCGAGCAGTTAGGGGCGATTAGGCAGGCAGAGGCAGTTAGGGGCAATCAGGCAGGCAGGCAGTTAGGGGTGATCTGGCAGGCAGGCGAATGGTTAGGGGCAATCAGGCAGGCAGGTGAGTGGTTAGGGGCGATCAGGCAGGCAGGCGAGTGGTTAGGAGCCAGTGGTCCCAGGTTGTGAGAGGGATGTGCGAGGGGTCCTGGATTGCGAGAGGGTGCAGGGCTGAGGGACCCCCCCTGCACAAATTTTGTGCACAGGGCCTCTAGTGTATAAATGAGTATCTTTGCTTATTGTGCTCACCTTTTTGTAGGCTGCGCCCTGAGAATTGTCCCATTCCTATTTGGAAAGATGAAAGGATGTGAACATTTAAAATATTGCTACCTCTTGCCCAAACGCCCTCTACAGAGGCTGTCTTGCTGCACACGTGCACCGGTAGCGTGTGTACCCCCTTCACATCCTCGCTCGCCTCACATGTTTCTTCCTGCTGCTTGATCGAGAGGATGGAGTTGCAGCACTGTCTGTAGAAGTTCCCCTTTGGTTTTCATTGCACAAAACCAAATGTGACCCCATCGGCGCTGTGTCGTGCTGCAAGACAGCTTCCTTGTTGAGCAAAAGACCTGTGGCTTCCCTCAAGGTCAGGGCTCCTGGGCCACACGCTTGGTTGTTTTGCTCGTGAAAGCAGTGGTCACGCTTTGTGCAGGTAGAGAGGTAACAGTTTGATGTTAAACTGGGCATCTTTCCCCGTCTTCTCCTCTTCCTCTTCCCCATCAGCCAGCAGGAGGCAGCGCGTCCCATATGCACTGTGCTCTGGTGGTGATGCTACAAAGATTAAATTCTCAGCTTCTGAACTCCTGTAGAGACTTGTGGTTCTAGAGAAGAAAGGCTTGAACGCCATGGCTATCGATGCAAGACAGTGTTTTCTTTTGTTTTTGTTCCTTGGTCTAAAAGTGTACCTTTAAGTTTGAAGAGCCAAAATTCAGGAGGACTTTGCATACAACCCACACCATCATCACAGGAACAGTGCATCTTGACTTGAACATTTTTTTCCACTAGGAAAAACCACAGGCAATATGACTTGGTTTAGAAACTGGTAGGCCCCTGAGAAAAAAAAATCTAGAACTCCACCACTCCGGGCTGAATTCCAAGATAAGAGATAACCCCCATAATTTTGAGGGGAATCCTGGTCTAGAAGCCCTTGCCTGGGTTCCAGCAATTACTATGGGAAACTGCAGGCCCCATGGAGAAGTCCTGTGTTCAACCATCCACCTGCAGATCGAAGGGTCACAGGTTCGATTCCTGATCAAGGGTACATACCTCAGTTGCAGGTTCCCCAGCCGGGTAGGGGCGCATGTGGGAGGCAACCAATCGATGTGTCTCTCTCACGTCAATCTCTAGGTGAGGATTAAAAACAACAGTGAGGCACCACAGTGTCTGAGAAGGTTGTCCACCCAGAGAGGCCTCAGGGAGGGGGCACCTCACCGAGTCCCTCACGCCCAGTTGGGCAGGTGGTGGCCCCCAAGTTCCCCGAGCCCCCACAAGTAGTGCGAGTGCCAGTTCATTGGAGAGACCTTAGGATGGGACAACTAGGAGGCAGAACATTCGGCATTTGGTCCTCAAGAGCAGAGGATGGCCTTCCCCAGCCAAACAGAACCAGCTGCCGCTCAGAGAAGCCAGGTGGGCGGGAAGATGGCCATGGACCCGTCACCCCCAACCAGTCCTCCCTGCTGCCACGATGTAACCTAAGCCTCCCCAGATGCCACCCGGGCAGAGGGAAGGCTCAGGGTAGTCATTACCCCCAAAAGATAAAAAAACCACAGAGTTAGCAAGACAGTTTTCCAGGTTTGAGACCAACTGGAGGCCTACGGAGACTAAATTGAGTTCAGTTAAAAGAATAGAAAGAGCATTCACCTCTTGCATGCCAGAGCGCAGTCACAAAGCAATAGCCTTACACTTACAAAAGGACTAACAGCCTGTCCCCACGTACCAAGGCGGGGGAGGTTAGGCCTGGCTCTGGGGGAGAGGAATTCAAAGGGGACTTTGTTTGTTTTACTATTTATCTCTTGGCCTTTCCCTGCAGGGTTCACCTTTGAATCCTAGGGTGGGAGGCAGGCCTAAAGGAAGCCACACTGCTTCAGGACCACCCTGTACACAGAACCAGGAGGGCCCAGAGGCACGTAGCTGCGGACGGCAGCACAGCTTGGCACCTCCCCCACCAGCAGTGTTGGCAGCAGTGCCGGGGCTTGGGGCAGCGCCAGGCATGGTGCCCGCAGCAGCATGGCTGCAGCCTCTCCTCGGTGCCTGGTGGGGCTGGCGGTGGTCTCAGCAAGGACAGCCTCTCCCAGGGCCGTGATGGGACATTGCCATACAACTTAGCAGGAGCAGAAGCTGGGCAGTGGGGCAGGGAAAGGAAAAGAAAATGAGTAGCAGGCGTCCTGTGTGCATGAGCAGATTTATTTATGAACCTATGGGAGACACCTTCAGAGATTTCCAGAAATACTTGTCAGTGGTTGCGGTCATCCTGCAAAAGTGCCGGGCAAGAGGCAATAAAATTACAGCCCCCCCCCCCCCTCTCCCCGCACCCCCATCCCCCCGGCCCAGCCTGGAAAAACATGAGACACACAGAGTTTTCCTTTGGTACCTCTCTGCTCACCCCAAGTTCTTTCCCCACCCCTGGCGAATTTTCAGGAAAGACTCAAAATTGAAAAACATTTTCCCAAGCCATGTAAATGTCTTCAGCAAGGATCAGGAGTTCCCAACAGTACCGAGCGGCAAGCCACAGCCGCCTCCTGCCTGCGTGTCTTCTGCTTTGAATTTGGGGTAGGAGAGGAATGCGCGTAGGGGCCATGGCTCCCAGAAGGACATAGCAGGGCAGACAGTCACGGTGGAGCAGTCGGCTCCCATTCTCCATCCCTTCCCACGCAGGCCCCACAGACCCGAATCCCAGGTGGTCCTGCCGCACCACGGAGGCTCGAGGCTGCCTTTGGAGCGCGACCGTGCAGACCAGCCACTTGTTCCTCGGGGATAATGACAGCACACCCTTCTATCACGCCTTTCAGCCCAGGAGCCAAGGGTCTTAACTTCAATTGCTCAACTGAAGGCTATTTTTCTGGGCCGCGAGTCCTCGTGCAGTGTGAATATGCAGGACGGAGCCAGGAGTGCAAGTGCACGGACGCAGTTCCAAGCAGGCCATGTGCCCCAGCTCTTTGCAAAATCCCATCTGGGTTTTATTTTGCAGAGGCCACAGCCCTTTTCTGTGTAACCAGGGAGCATGTGGGAGAATAGCTCTCAGCTTACAAATAGGAGGCCTCCAGGGTGGAGCCTGTTTTTGGGGTCATGGGGCTCCCACACTGGGGACATCGGCCTGACTTCACCCTAAGCTGCATTAGGGATCTGGGTCAGTGTCGCCCGCTGGGCTGGGCCAGACCCCATCTCTGCCCCTGACCTGTTCTCCCAGGCCCACTTCGCTCTGAAACTGCCAAGCCCTTGGCTCTATAAAATCAATATATTTTATTGATTTCAGAGCGGAAGGGAGAGGAAGAGAGAGAGAGAAACATCAATGATGAGAGTCATTGATTGGCTGCCTCCTGCACCCCCCACCCTGGGGATTGAACCTGCAACCTGGGCATGGGGCCCCGACCGGGAATTGAACCGTGAGCTCCTGGTTCATAGGTCGATGCTCAACCACTGAGCCATGCCGGCCGGGGCAAGTACATTTTTTCTAGTCAGTTCCTTTCTTTATTGAATATGGTAGATCCCTTTCAATGCTCTTTGAAAGCTATAACCTTAATCTTAAAATGCTTAAGGAAACAAAATGATGTTGCTCAGAGCGTTTTGGGTGACACAGTGCATAGGAAGGAAAGGGGGTTTGACTCAGCACCGAGGCACATGCCCCACAAGGCGCCACGGGCACAGCTGCCAGCAGGCCGGAGCCAGCAGCGTTTTAACCCCCTGGCTGGCTGCGTTGGCTGAAGGCAAGCTGTTCTGAAACAATAAGCAGCAGCCGTGTGGGGTCCTGCCCTGTTCTTGTCTGACTCAACTCCTGTCCAGGCATCAGCTTAACCTGGTGCAGAAAAAGGGAAACGGCAGGACTGGCATCCATGGTCAGGCATCTTGTGCTCCTCAGACCCTGCTGGGAAAGGCCTCAAGCCGGAAGCCGAGTCCTATAGGACACGATCGCTGTGATCCAGGCCGGGGGACAGTGGCCGCTCTGAAAGCACAGCTTGGAGAAGAGGCCACTTTTTCTTTTCTTTCTTTTTTTAAAAAATTGATTTCAGAGAGGAAGGGAGAGGGAGAGAGATAGAAACATCAATGATGAGAGAGAATCATTGATCGGCTGCCTCCTGCATGCCCCCCACAGGGGATCAAGCCTACAACCCAGGCATGCACCCCGACCGGGAATCAAACCATGACCTCCTGGTTCATAGGTCGACGCTCAACCACGCCAGCTGGGCATGGTTAGAGTCTGTAAAAGATACCTCTGTTGGAAAGCGATCTGGAATAAGATGGAGGACAGTGATGAGCCCAGGTGATAGCTCTCCCAAGGACCACAGGGGAAGTGAGCTCATTGCTTAGGACTAGAAACACAGCCCACCTCCCACGCAGTTACAAAGGAAGTCCTACCCAGAGGACACGTGGGCAGGTGGAAGTTGGATGGTTCCTGTGTGAGAACCCTCTGCTCATCTCCACCAGGTGGAGGTGCCGGCGCAGGCAGGGTGCCTGGCCAGGCCAGTGCGTTTCCACCTTCCCTTCGGTCCCCATGTAGCCTCAGTCCGCTCAGGCTGGTTTCCGAGCTCTTCGATTGCAGTCTGGACAAGAAGGAACAAACCTGGGGGGCTTCTCCTCATTGTCTTTTTTAACAATGTGTTTTTATTGATTTTAGAGAGAGGAAGAGAGAGAGAAACATCGATGAGAGAGAAACATCAATATCGATCAACTGCCTCCTGTACACCCCCACCCCCTGCTGGGCACTGAGCCCCAAACCTGGGCATGTGCCCGACCAGAATGGAACTGGTGACCTCTTGGTGCATGGGTCGACGGCCAACCACTGAGCCACACTGGCCAGGCTCCTCATTGGCTTTTGATTGGCTCACAGAATTCTGGAGGCCGTGGAGGTCAGACTTTGGTGCAGGTGACTGGGGGCGGGGACCTGAGTGGGTTCATGGGGCCCACGGTCCCACCTCTGCTTCTCTGTCAGGTCAGGTCCCGGGGCTGGGTTCCTCTTCACGCCCCTCCAGTTTCTTGCGTGTCCGTGCTGGGCCCCCTAAGGAAGGAGGCGGCAGCAGGTGATCCTTTTCTGTTGCAGGAGCTGAGGCCTGGCGATGTTCTCTGAAGACATTCTTCAAAGGGGTTGCCAGGTGCCCTCTGGAGTTGGGGGGGGGTGTTCTAGGGGATCAGAACAGAACTTCATGGGATGAGGACAGTGTGTGGGCGCCTCCTGGTCCAGTGGGAGGGTCGAGGTGCCCATGCCGCTGGATGGCCCCAGTGCCAGGGAGAAAGGGGGGCCTCAGAGATGCCCCTTTGATTTGCCCGGACCCTCCAACGCTTGCAGCTTCACACCCCCTGTTCACGTTGGCAACTGTGATGTCTCTGGATCTTTTGTCAGAAGTGGATCATCTAAGCCAGCGGTTCTCAACCTGTGGGTCGCGACCCCTTTGGGGGTCGAACCACCCTTTCACAGGGGTCACCTAAGACCATCGGAAAACACATATATAATTACATATTGTTTTTGTGATTAATCACTATGCTTTAATTATGTTCAATGTGTAACAATGAAAATACATCCTGCATATCAGATATTTACATTACGATTCATAACAGTAGCAAAATTACAGTTATGAAGTAGCAACGAAAATAATTTTATGGCCCTAAGTGGTTTGGCTCAGTGGATAGAGCATCGGCATGCAGACTCAAGGGTCCCAGGTTCGATTCCGGTCAGGGGCATGTACCTTGGTTGCAGGCACATCCCCAAAGGGGAGTGTACAGGAGGCAGCTGATCGATGTTTCTCTCTCATGGATGTTTCTAACTCTCTATCCCCCTCCCTTCCTCTCTGTAAAAAATCAATAAAATATATATTTTTAAAAATAATAATTTTATGGTTGGGGGTCACCACAACATGAGGAACTGTATTAAAGGGTCGCGGCATTAGGAAGGTTGAGAACCACTGCTCTGAGCCCTTCAAAACTCCCCTAGAAGGTAGCAGTGCCAGGCTGCCAGGCCCCCTCACCCCCAGGCGCTGTGTTAGCAAATCCAGGTGGAGATCCCTCCCAAGCTCTCCAGCAACCCACACGGGAGAGGGGCTGAAACTGGCCCATACGGTGACCTCCCTCAGTCTTCCTCCCCCTCTTCCAGGCTGGTGTCCTTGAAGGCCACCACCTCCTTGGAGCAATCACATCTTCCTGGATACCTTCCCCACCTGGCCAGGCTTAGGGAAGAGTTCTCAGGGTCAGCTGCTGGGCGCCTGCCTGCCAGGGCCTCCCATCCTCCCACTCTTTCCATAACCCCAGAAGCACTTGATTCCTCCGGATGCCCAGGTTGGGGGCAGCCTGGGATGCCCAGATGGTGGGAGCAATAGGGGTAGGGAGGCCAGTTTCATCCAGGACTGTGATTCTGTCGTCTATCCCCACGGGCCCTAAATGAAGGAACGGCCTGCCGGCACACAGGCACGTACCAGGTTTTATCTCTTCGGAGGGGATGGCCCGGGGGCAAGCTGCCTTGTACCAACTGTATGATTTGGAGCAAAGCAAGTAAGTCCCTTCTCTGTTTTCTTACCTGGAAATGACGAGTGGGGAGTGTAGGGGGCCCCACTTCGCCAACAGAGCTCAACATCTACCTGCTCAAAGGCTGACTTTAACAGGCTGCAAGCAGGACAAGCACCCTTTGTTTTGGCAGGCCACAGACGAGCTGGCGACTGGGGCCTGCACAGAGCCCACCTCTTATCTAGCCAGGAAGCCCCCCAACCCCGGGCGCGACTTCTCTTTAGAGCTGGCACCTGCAGGCTAGGTCTGGGCATAGCTCCAGCTTGAGGCTGTTCGCTGAACACACATCAAAACCCCAGGTTAGGCGAGGGGGGAGGGGGGCGGCGGGGGTGGGGACTTCCTATCCTTGCTGCTCATCATGGAGGTCTCCGTGAGAAACAGCAGTGGGTTTGAGAACAGCCAGGTCTACAGCTGGCAGCTACTGGAACGAGTTCCCACTCAGATAGGGTCTTTCTGTTGAATAAAAAGGAGGGGAGACCCCCCCCCCGCCCCGTCTGGGTTTTAGAGGGGAACTCCTATGAGTGAAGAGCTGGGGCCTCACTAGGGAGCCCACGGCCCCTCAGACAGCTCCCGGGGAGCCTGCGGAGTTCGGGTCACCACGGAGGTCCCAGGCCGCCAGGTGGTGTCACTGCCTTGTCCATCTAAACGTTCGGGCCAAGGAATCGATGTTGTCTCTGAAGGCGTCCCCCTAGGGATCGAAGGCAGCAGGACCC
>NW_005871310.1:1469538-1471181 GCF_000147115.1 Myotis lucifugus | reverse complement strand
GAAGCCCGACGTGGCGGCGAACCCCGCGAGTCCCCGAGGATGACACCTTCTAGACCTTTCCCTCTTCGTCCAACCCGCAGACGGGCCCGGAAAACACCGGCTGCTCCTGCGGACCCTTTCGGAGCGCGCTGTCGGCGCCGCCACCCGCCCGTCAGAACGGCGTGGCCAGAGCTGAGAGCCGAGGCGGGAGAGCTGCGAGCGCCCGGCCAGCTGGAGCCGATGACTGGAAAATTGTCATCGCCTGGGAGGCGCGGGAGCCCCGGGAGAGGCGAGCCGCCGCCTCCTCCCTTCGGGGTGGCGGCCCCCCGAGGCTGCCTGGCTGCGGCTGGGGCGGGAATGGGCCGCGTTCTGGCCCCAGCCGGGCTGGAGGGGGTCCCGGGACACTGAGAGGGAACCCCAGCCTCCCCGGACAGCTTTGCCGCTGCAGACTTTGGCTCCCAAGGGTCTCCCCCTCCGGCTGGTCTTGGGGAGAGGGCTGTGCTCTGGCTTCCAGCTCCCCGATTCAGAGGGCACGTGGGACCAGCCTTTGGGGACTGTTACTGGCCCCGGAGGGACCTTTTGAGAAGGGTCACCCCGTGAGCCTCTGGCCTCCTGTGGTCCCCCTTGTCCTGCCACCTAGCAGCCCTTGTCTGGCACATGATGGGTGGGAGGCCTTTAGGTGGGAGGGAACTTTTAAAAATGAGTCCTTTTCTTTTCTTTTATTTTTTTTATTGAAAGAAAAACAGAGTCTCTCTTGCCCCAGCAGTCGCTCAGGTGGTGGTGTTTATTGCCTTTACCTAGGGCTCAGGGAGGCCACATCCTGCCTACAGGCAAAGCTCAGAGCCCTCCCCACCCCCTACCCCCACCCCCCGGGGTGGTAGCCACACACTTAGATAGTGCATGGCATCCGAGACCCGCTGACCCTGTCTCTCCATGGACACCAGTGCATTCTCTGGTCTCCATCCGAAGCCAGCACTAGCTTCAGCGTGGCCTTCGGAAGCCCTGAGATCTGGCCCCCCCTAGCCTCATCATCCCCATCCCCTGGCCTCGGCCTGGCACCTCTGCTGCTGCTCCCTCCACTTGGCTTGCCTTTCTCTCCAAGCCCATCCTCTTCTGCTCTCAGCACCCAGTCAGCTTTTCCACCCATCAGAGCCCTGCTGACCCCCTTCAATGCCCAAGTCGTCACCTCCTCCGGGAAGTCTTCCTTGGTGCTTCCCAGATTCATGCTGGAGTGTGTGGCTTAGTCCCCGGTCCCTGGTAGCACCTTGTCCCTGTGTTTGTTATAACCCCCCGCTGCCCTGGCCCACCCCCAGCCTGCACCTGGAGCAAGGTGTGTGTGCTCAGCGAGTTGGGTGGGCAGGGATGAGGGAGCAGAGAAGGCAGAGGAAGAGACCTGAGTGCTGTGTGGATGCCTGAGAGCAGGCTGTGTGAGTGTTGGAACGTCACCTGCCCGCTCCTGTGGCTGCGTCGTCCTGGAGCCCAGGACTGTCTGGAAGGTGCCCCCGAGGTTGGGGAATGTCTGCCAGCCAGAGAGCTGGGGGCAGAGCAGGGCCCACGGTCAGGACTTGGGGGCTGGATCCAAAAGCTAAGCAGCAGCCAATGCCCCCCTCCCCCCACCCACTGACCTATGGTTCCCTCCCCAGCGGGGTCATTAAACTCCCACC
>NW_005871310.1:1467767-1469238 GCF_000147115.1 Myotis lucifugus | reverse complement strand
CCTCCCCCTCCCCAAGACCTATCCTGACCCCTTGGAGTTCCGTATTTCAACCTACAGGTCCGATGACACCTTGTCAAAGTAACGCGGATCAGAGTTTTAGAGCCAACCTTCTAGACGTGTCTGCTTCATTCTCCGTCCCGGAAGATGTGGGGGTGGGGCTGCCACCTCCACACCTCGGCCAGTGTGGATCCTTCTCTCAAATTAGCCAAAGACAATGAGAGATTCCCCGGTAAACCCGGGAACCCAAAGGGCTGCCCTCTGCTGCCCAGGTAACACGGGCCCTGGTCAAGTCCGGTGGCGACGGGCACCTGTGTCTAGGACGGAACTGTCTTCCTCGGCCGCTCGATGAGTCAGAAAGTCCGAAGCTCCGACCAGACGGGAAGCCAGGACCCTGCTTGCTCTGGCTCTCTGAGTGTCTGGAGAGTGGACAGTGACAGAGAGAACTTTGGGGTGTTCATCGGCCAGGGGGGGTGCAGGTCCTCCATCTGGTGGGGTGTGGCTCTCCCAGGGCAGGGAGGTGGGGACGTGGTACTGAATCTGCAGCGCAAACAACCCCTGGGAGGAGGATTCTGTTTTGGCCTTTTCTAGAGTGTTGCCGAGACAATGACAGGGTTGGGGGCGCATAATTGAGGGTTCTGGTTAGCGGAGCCCCAGTCGACCGAGGTTTCCTGACCGCCTTGCTGTGGGATGGCGCGGCAGCCCCTGGTCTGTTCCTCTTTTCAGCCTTTCACGGAACCTCAGTGTGGAAGGGGGCGCCCCGTCGTCGTGTGCAGATAAGGGCTCAGAGGGCGTGTGATGTGACTTCCTGGTAGACCTGGGACTCGAACCCAGACCTCTGGGCTCCCTTTGCAGGGAAAAATCTGAAATGTCCATTGCTCTTTCCGTGCTGAGTCAGCCCTTCTCTGGCATCGTTCCCAGGACGGGGGACACAGGCACAGTTGGTCCCTCAGCTGCAGGCTCAGAGCCAGGACCGGCTGTGGGGGTGTATCAGCCTGGCCTGTGGTCTGACTGTGTTCTCCATCCTCCCAGAATCCGGCCTCGCTCCCCACCCCTCTGGCCTCCGCCTGCGCACCGAGGCTCTGCCCTCTGTCCTTCGGCGAAGGAGTGGAGTTTGACCCTTTACCACCGACGGAAGTAAGGTAAATATAGCAGGCGCCGAGTTCATTTCATTGTTAAATTTTTCATTTTTTTATTCCAGAAATTAATGATTATTTTTTTAAAAATTAGTTAATCAGTCCTGGCCCATGTGGCTCAGTTGGTTGGAACGTGGTCCTGTACACCTAGAGGTGGTGGGTTCAATTCCTGGTCAGGGCACATACCCAGGTTGCAGGTTCCATCTCTGGTCAGGGCATGTGCAGGAGGCAGCCCATCTGTGTGCCCCTCTCATATTGATGTTTCTCTCCCCCCCTCCCTCCCTCCCTCCCTAAGGGGGGGCTTTCTATAATAAAATAAATACACACACTATTCTCTC
>NW_005871310.1:1464999-1466752 GCF_000147115.1 Myotis lucifugus | reverse complement strand
AAGTGCATAAGTACTAGTATCACCAAGCATTCAAAAGTAGCATCTAAGATTTCTGGGTTCCTTCATCCTCTCTTTAAAGAGCTAACTGATCACTTTAGGGGATAGCGAAACTGTTCACCCTGGTGTAGCAGAAGAACTCGCGTTGTTATATAGTAACTAGAGGCCCAGTGCATGAAATTCATGCACAGGTGTGGGGGGGTCCCTCAGCCCAGCTTACAACCTCTTGCATTCTGGGACCCCTCAGGGGATGTCCGACTGCTGGCTTAGGCCCGATCCCTGCAGTCGGACATCCGGCAGTCGGACACTCCTCTCGCAATCCGGGACCATATGCTCCTACCCGCTCGCTTGCCTGCCTGCTCGCTCCTAACCGCTTGCCTGCCTGCCTGCTCAGTGTGGGTCATAGCAACCGGTCATTCCGGTTGTTCTGTCGGAAAGGTCGCTTAGGCTTTTATATATATAGTTTACCACCCGCAGCACTTGCTGTGTTAACATTCTGCCCAGTTCTTATTGGGCACTTTGTACAGAAAAAAGGAAACTGAGGCTTGGAAAAGTTCAGGTCAGTAACTTGACCGAGCTCTCATGGCTTAAGTAAGGGGACGCTGCCTACAGCGAGAAGCAGTGAGTGCCCGGTAAACTCTGGAATCTTGCGCCTGCATTTAAATCCCAGCCCCCACTGCTTCCTCCCACTCTGACCTTGACCTCTGCACGTCCATTTCCTCTCCCAGGGCTGTTGGGACGATTAAATTAGACCCTGGAAGTAGAGTGCTTCCCGTAGTACCGCACAGTAAGTGCTGCACAAACTCTCTGATGCTTCTGGCTAGAGCAGCCACATCTGAAGGTGTGCACCCCGCGGGAGGTTCAAGGTCACAGTGGGGACTCCAGTGCCCCTAGCTCAGAGGGCTCACCGTGCTGCCTTCCGTCTCCCGCCCAGGTACACCTCCTCGGTCAAGTACGACTCGGACCGGCACTTCATCGACGACGTCCGCCTGCCCCTGGGCCTGGCCGTGGCCTCCTGCAGCCAGACGGTCACCTGCATCCCCAACTGCACGTGGCGCAGCTACAAGGCCGAGCTGCGCTTCGAGCCCCGGCACAAGGCCACCCGCTTCCTCAGCACCACCATCGTCTACCCCAAGTGCCCCAAGACCGTCTACACCACCACCCTGGATTACAACTGCCGCAAGACGCTGAGGAGGTTCCTGTCCAGCGTGGAGCTCGAGGCCTCGGAGTTCCCGGGCGGCGGGGATTACCTCTCGGACGAGTGCTGACTGAGCAGGCTGCCGGGCCGGCCAGCTCCTCCGCCGCCCTGGTCTCCGCCCTGGTCACCGCGGGCCCCGCCCGCTGCCCTCCAGTCTCACTCGTGCCCCCAGGAATCTAACCTAGAGACACCTCTAAGCCCGGCCTGGGGAAGAGAAAATGTCACGGCATCTTAGAGTGATCGAGAGAATTTGGTTTTTAAAAATGCTTTGTTTTGAAAAGGAGTGTCTTTCTGGTTTGCTGCTGTGCACTTTCCCCCAGAGTCTCAATCTGATGAGAAAATAGAGAGACGGGAAAAGGGCCACGGTGTGAACCAGGGAGGGGAGCGCCTCTCCGGGGGACTGTCGTCTGAGAAAGAGGAGGAGAAGGTCTCGGATGGAAGCAGTGAGTGTGGAGGGGTTTCAGCCCCGGCCCTCGCTGCGGGAAGCGGCGCTCGCTCCGGGCCTGGGACGCCCATGTGGGCCCAATCTGTGCGGAGCCGAGTCCATGCCATGTTCTC
>NW_005871310.1:1458715-1464863 GCF_000147115.1 Myotis lucifugus | reverse complement strand
ACCGCGAGAATAAAGATATATTTATATATAAAAAAATAGAAGGCTCGTCCTAATTTCACCTCCTCCCATGGCGGAGTCTGGAGGCAGGGGCTTCGCCCCGGTCCCTCTGGTCACTCCTGAGCCCAGGCCGTGGCAAAGCGCCTCGCACCCTTGGCATCTGGTGACGCCGCCACAGGCTTGTGTGTTTGGGGCTCCCAAATACTTTCCTGTTTTTTCACAAGGCAAAACATAGCAGAGAGAAGCGGCATTTGAAAAGAGTGCTTAGGAGAAACGCTTTCGGGGACTCCACCGGGGGCTTCACCCAGGACCTGACCCCACCTGGGGGCAGATGTGTGTTTCTGGTGACCTGGTCCATCAGGATGGGTGCCCCCCCAGGGCCCCTGGGTCAGCTGCACTCGGCCTCCCCTGTGTCCACATTGCAGAGGAATTCCGCCAGTGCCTTAGGTCTAAGCCGAAAGCAAGGAACCCCCCCGCCCCCGACCGCCCCCGCCTCCTGTGAAGCACAAGGTGAAGTCAAAGTAGAGCCTGATGCCCCAAGTCCAACTCCAAAACCTGGGCCTGGGTGCTGTTGTGACGGTTCCATCCCTTAAGTGTTCATTTTAGTGTAAGGGACACAGCACTGAGTGTGAACTGAAGAAACTTCGTGAGTTCAGCTGAACTGGCCTCAGAAGCAGGGGCGGTGGCTGGGCCAGGAGGGTGCAGGGGGCCAGGCTGCCTCTGCCTTCACCCCCTGCCCGCCCTGCCTCACCCCAACCCTTACTTCTTCCTGCCAGTCCCTGAGGTTTCTGAGTGAAGAAAGTGGCAGATGGCTTTTTCTCTCCCGGTGCTGGAAAGAACAAACGCTGACTATTTCCTCTGACTACATCCAAATTGTCAAGTGCCTGAGGGTTACAGAGCACTGTTAGCTTGGGCTCCCGCTGCTTCTGCTGATGGCTCTGTCCACCGGCCCTGCAAGCAGAATTGATAGCTGTGTGGGCACCTGGAGCCACAGCAGGGACTTCTGTTCTGAGGAGAGCAGGTGTGAGCAGGAGAGATGATGATCACACCCATTTAAAGTCCTTGGAGGCCTATCGAGCCATATTGTCTGGTGTCCTCCTCACGTTTAACCATGTGTGGTCGGTGGTGCTCCTAGCTGATTGCAAGCATCCCCCGCGCCCCCAGCCTGTGGAGCCTGCAGGGGGCGGGACCTTCCTGAGTTTGCCAGGGTGGGGCCGGGGGAGGGGGGTGTCCCCTCTGGGGCCCTACAGTCTCCTTAGTCACGCTGAGCAACAAATGCTTCCTGTGTTTGGAAAAGCAAATGGCATGGCATTTATGAGAAACATGGATTTCTCTCTCCGATTCCATAGTCTTATCATGTAAGACACATGGTAAATGTGATTTTTAAATTATGTTCAGAGAATTCCCAAGGCTTTGCTCTGGCCCCATGGGGACAACTTGAGTGAGCTCAGGACGCCGTCGTGGGCAGCCCGTCAGGAGAGACGGGGGCTGGAGAGCAGGGCCGTAGGCACAGCCCGTGCTGAGACGTCCACGTGGGATTTCGTTTTAGGGGCATTGGGTTAAGTTCAGGCAAGTGATTCTAGGTGGGGAGAGAATCGGAATGATATCCGGAAAGTAAGTAGAAGTGAGCGGTTGTGAATGTGTCATGCAAATGGAAAAGCAGGTTTTATTTTAAGTTATTCACTAGGGAACCGACTGGAGTTCTTTCTCATCCTTTTCCTTCAAACCTGCTTGGCTGAACGTAGCAGCAAAGCAATCACGTGAAGACGCAGTGGGACACTCGGGGCGGATGAATGACACCGGTGGATGGAGGATTCCTGTTGGTTTGCAAGGCGGAAGCAGCGCTTCCTAAAACTCACTCATTAAAACCAAACATTCCTGAGCGCACCTGGGAGACACCGTTTCCTTATGAATCAACGTCTTTTTTCCTCAGGCTCTTGAGTGATGGCTTTCATGTAAGAAGGATGATGGGAGTTTTCAGAAAAGAAGTTGTTTTATTTTCATGACCTTTTAAGAACGAGTGATGGCCTGGTCATTGGACGCTTTCCTGTTTCTAACCTTAGGAAACCCAGGATGGCATTGGACAAAAGCTGTTTTTTAAATTTATCGTTGACCTCTGTCCCCCTCCATTTCGCTTTGTGACTTCTTCATTTAACAATAAATTATCTTTTAAAAAAAAACCTTAGAGATGCTTTTCTTTTTTAAAGTAAAATTATAATGTTTTGGTTAAGAAAAATGAGAAAAACAGCTCTTTGTCTTAAAAAATTTTTAAGATATGATTGTAATTTAATAGAATATTTCTGTCTGGAATATGCCTTTCCTTGGGGTTACAAGATTCTCAAGGGGCCCCTGGGCACAGATGGTTTTGAGGAATTTGTTCCCAGACTCGATGTATACTCTTTCCTAAGACCCATCTGCCCTGAAAATGTGGCTGTGAATGAGGCAGGCCAGTCCTCCCTTCCCACCTCCCCTGCAAATGGCCCTTCTCCCACTTTGCAGAAGAAATACATGTCTTAGTCTAACCATCTTTTAAATATATATATATTTTTATTGATTTCAGAAAAGAAGGGAGAGGGATAGATAGAAACATCAATGATGAAAGAGAATCATTGATTGGCTGCCTCCTGCACACCCCCTACTGGAGATCAAGCCCACAACCCAAGCATGTGCCCGGGCCAGGAACTGAACCCTGACCTCCTGGTTCATAGGTCGACGCTCAACCTCTGAGCCACGCCAGCAAGGCTGACCATCTTTAATTTTATTGGGGGTGATCCTCTGGTATCGTAAAACCTGTAGGTACTAGACAAAAGAACAGTTAAAAACCTAAGTGTCTGGGTACCAGGACCCTACGGTAGATATTCATGTCTATCAACGTCCTGCCATGATTTTGTCAAGGATGAAGAATGGTGGCAGAAGCAAGGGAAGCTCTCACTTCCGATTTCTCCTGAAGGGAGGCAGTTGGAGTGGTAACGCTTTTCATGTAATACCCACGTCTCTCCAACCTCAGACTAATGTCCTCCCTGAGGGAAGGTCCCTTGGGGCCAAGCAAAGAGAGGATCGATAAGAAATATTGAAAGTGACGGCATCTTATTTCATTCAAGCATCACATTCATCGAAAGGCTCTGTGCCTTATCTGTCAGTCTTTAAGTTACAACTCAGAAAGAAATATGTCCCAGGGGATTGAATGTAGGGTGGAGGGGGGTCAGTAGGGGGAAAGAGGGGGACATCTGTAATACTTTCAACAACAAAGATAAATTTTTAAAAAATTAAAATAATGTGAAAGAAAGAAAGATGTCCCAGGAATGCATATTACAAATCCTATAACTTTTTTTTTAAGCCAATCTCTTTTTAACAGAAATTAAGTCTAACTTGGCTGATTGGGATGACAGTGAGGCCTAATATTGCCAATTAGGTTATACATATGGTGTAAATTTTCCATAAAACAAAAGTGCTAATCAGCAGTTCCAAGGTTTTGTTGGAAAAAATATTTACGGTGTGTAAGATATTAACGTTATAATTGTATGTGGTGTGGTGTGTGTAGAGAGAGAAGCAAAAGTGTATTGAAACTAATAATGTTAGTTTATATAATTTTCCCTTAAAAAAATACCTTTCTAAGTATATCAGATTAAGCTGATGACCTCAAGAGAAGAAGTAGTAGGTATCTATACTAATAAAAGGGTAATATGCTAATTAAACTGGACATTTCTGGACATCCTTCCAGACAAAGTGGGTGCCAAGGCAGAGGCGGTTAGGAGTGATCAGGCTGGCAGGGGAGGGCAGTTAGGAGTGATCAGGCTGGCAGGGGAGGGCAGTTAGGGGCAATCAGGCTGGCAGGGAAGCAGTTAGGGGCATCAGGCTGGCAGGCAGAGGTGGTGGTTAGGGCCGATCAGGCAGGCATGCAGGTGAGCGGTTAGGATTGCAAGAGGGATGTCTGACTGCCCCCGAGGGGTCCCGGATTGGAGAGGGTGCAGGCTGGGCGAGGGGACCCTCCAACCCTGTACACGATATTTTGTGACCCAGGCCTCTAGTAATTAATAATACCATGATATATCTTAGGAAGGCTTTTGGGTATACTTCTTAGAAATTTAAAAAGTGAATGTTTCTATGGATTAAGTAAGAAATCTTATGCCAGAAAATGCCTCTTTTCAAAATTAAATATTAATATTTTTACCCCTGGCCGGTGTGGCTCAGCTGGTTGGGCATCTTCTCATGTTCCAAAAGGTTCCCAGTTTGATTCCCAACATGCTTGGGTTGCCACTCCGATCCCGGGGGGGGGGGGGGGGGGGGGGCAATGTTTTTCTCTCACATCGATGTTTCTCTCTCCCCCTCTCTGTTCCTCTCTCTGTAAAAATCAATTTAAAATCTTTTTAAAAAATCCTAATGCTTGTAGCGTATAATCACTACCAAGTGGTTTGTGTACATTACTATTTCCCATTGTGCTTTCTAGGGAGTAAATAAGGGCATCTGATCAAATGACTTGGGGGAGGTTAAAAGTTGAACAATGCTAATTATGTTTATTGAAGGGCTTCTAGGAACCCTTGTATTAACCGGCTTTTGTAGCCCGACAACCATTACAAACCACAGTGGCACACAGCAGTAAGCAGTTACTTCTCGCTTACAAGTTCATAGGTCCCATTGAGCAGTTCTGCCCAAGGCTGGATGTTGAGTTCAGGTTTGCCCCTCTGGTCTCTGAAGCAGGCTAGGGAGGTTGCCTGGACACATTTGTCTCAAGGAAGAGTTCAAATGAAACCCGAAAAACAGGTAGAAACATACAATGCCTCTTACGTTCTACACTGGTGCCCTGTCAACTTCCACCCACGTTCTATGGGCCAAAGCAAGATGCCTGACCAAACCTAACATCACTGGGACAGGGTACCATCCTTCCCTCCTTGGGTGGGGGAGAATTGGGTATTTGTTGGAAAATAGCCTTTAATATGTTCATGTGCATGAAGAATCTTCAAACGGGGAAACCTAGTATGTAACATTTTCCAAACACGTTGGCTCAGAGGACCCATGAGCATTTTATGGACTAGTTAAACTGACAAAAGCCATCAACAGGAGAAAAGGTATACAATTTTATTGAAGTTAATATTTTTATGTGCATGAGGGCCTCGCAGAAAAGAAGTAAAAACCCAAAGAGGTGGTTAGAGTTGGGAGCTTATATACCACTTTAACGACGAGTGATAAATTGAGAAGCGCTTAGACAAAGGAAAGGGGTTTTGGGCTTCTAGGGCCAATGAATTGTGGGAAAGTAACTAGGAAACGTCTTTGGGATCTAATGGAAGATAAGGGTGATTTTAATAAGGTCTGTTTATGCAAACTCATCTTGGTACTGGCTCTCTGTCCTGGTGATCAGAGTTGCTCTCCTCATTCTGGTCAAGGAGAGGGAGGTGGGAACCTGTACCACCTTCACAAAGGGAAATTCATGTCCTGCTTTTATGCAGATAAGGGGGAGCAAATAACTTTTCCTACATCTGTTGATTCTCTAATGCCTTCAGCTCAAAAGAATCCTTATGCCAAAATGGCATATTTTGCTTTGGCATATGCCAGACCCCTTGCATCAGACCACCTGGGTTCAAACTAGCTCCATCCTTTCTTAGCTGGGTGACCTTGAATGAGTCCCTTAAATTCTCTGTACAATGGGTGCAGCGAGTTCGCTTCTCCATAGAAACGCTGTGAGGATTAAATGAGTTAATATATGCAAACTGCTTAGAGCAGTATTAGTTTAAAGGCTATGTAAGTGTTTTATTGTTTTAATTATCTTTTGGCTTTGTAGTTTCAATTCCAAGAATGTACCCAAAGCACTGGAAAATTGCACTAAAATGTGCATATATGGACGTTCCTTGCAAAGTTGTTTAGAATAGCCAAAAATAGGAAACCAAATAGATGTCCACAAATAGGGGCTGAATAAACTGTCTGTACAATGAAGCACTAGGCAAGCATTACCAAGCATGATGTGGGTGTCTATTTAGTGGTTTGGAAAGATGTCCATGCTGTCTTTTCAAGAAAACCATTACAACATATGTGCCCCGCCGGCGTGGCTCAGTGGTTGAGCGTCAACCTATGAATCAGGCGATCATGGTTTGATTCCCGGTCAAGGGCACATGCCCCGGTTATGGGCATGATCCCCAGTGTGGGGAGTGCAGGAGGC
>NW_005871310.1:1456033-1457404 GCF_000147115.1 Myotis lucifugus | reverse complement strand
TCACCCAGGGATCTTGTTAAACTGCAGGGTCGATGCAGAGTCTGGGGCGGGCTGAGCGCTGGCTCACGAGAGAGTTTCTAACGAGCTCAGGCCACGTTGGTGCTGCTGGCCCCAGGCCCACACGTTGAGCGAGGCCTTGGGCAGCCCCTCTGTGCCGAGGCATGGGCAGCGGTCGCAGGCCAGAGTGCTGGCCGGGGGCTGTGATTAAGTGGGGATGGTGGAGGGAGGTGGATGATCATCCCGGTGATGATCAGAGGGGGAGGTGTCGATAAGTTTACTAAAGGCTGGATTTGACCATGAACAAGTACACAGTGTGGCCAGGAGGCCTGAGAAAGTGTTTTCCCACCACCCAGGGCCCTCTGGAGCCCAAGTGTGAGAGGTTTCTGCCTCCCCAGGAAGCTTCTCTGCCCCCATAGTTCCCAGAAACACTTCTTCCTCCCAGCACCACCCCACCTGCCTTACCCACTGACCTGCCAACAAGCCCCGTTGCTGTCTTTGTCTCTTCCTGTTGTGGTTCAACTCTGGGAGACTGTGAGAGCCGGTTGGAGGGACCACAGCATAGTCACCCATTGCCCTTAGCTTCTGTGTGACCCTGGGCAAGTCCCCCTATCTGAGCCCCTTTCCTCCCGTGCGAATGGGCTCTAACACCCTCCCACCTCGAAGACTGTTGTGGCGACGAAAGGGAATGGGGGATGTTCAACGCCTAACACCAGGTGGGGACGGGCGGAGCCTGCTTGGTGAGCTCTGTTATCGTACTGAGCAGTTGCTTGATAAACATTTCCTAAAAGGACAGTTGGTGACCTTAAAGCAGATCTCTTACAAGTTGTGTGATTTGAGTAAGTCACCTCTTCTCGCTAAGCCTACACTGTAAAATGGAGATAGCCCAGCTGGTGTGGCTCAGTGGTTGAGTATTGACCTAGAACCCCGAGGTCACGGTTCGATTCCCGGTCAGGGCACATGCCCAGGTTGCGGACTCGATCCCTGTATGGGGCGCGCAGGAGGCAGTCGATCAATGCTTCTCTATCATTGATGTCTCTCTCTCTCTTTCCCTTCCTCTCTGAAATCATTAAAAATATGTTTTAAAAAAAGAAAGAAAATTAAATGGAGATAATTCTGACGGAACTCAAGTGAGGAACAAATGAGATAGAAGAACTTTATAAGATGACCTAAAATATTATAATTACAAGGTAGGGGCAGGACACAAATCTCATACCATGAAAATACATGTGACTAGCTCTGTCCAGCTCTAGGCATGAGGCATGGCAAGTAGAAACCTCGTGGTCCCATCTAGCACACGGCAGCCAGCAGCTCCTCCCCCTGCAGGGCGCAGCTCCTCCCCCTGCAGGGCGCAGCATGGCTCCTGGAGATAAT
>NW_005871310.1:1434370-1454670 GCF_000147115.1 Myotis lucifugus | reverse complement strand
TCTTTAACTCCTTGGCAGGCAGGGACCTCATCTAAGCCTCCACTTCTTTCCCTTCCAGGCCCTGCATGGGGTTGCACACAGGTGGCCCGATACTACCCCAGAGACCACCCCGTGTCTTGGTCCTTTCGGTCTGCATCTCTGTATCTGAGGGTGATTCCCCCACAACTGAGGTAGCGTCTAGGCCCACAGGTGTGCAGGCTGGAAAGGCCAGGAAAGGAGCACCCCAGGCCCAGCCCTCAGCTACCGGAAGGCGGGCAGGCTAATCCTGACAGTGTTTCCCTGTGAGATGAAGCCCCAGTTGTCCTGCATGGAAGTTGGTTTAATAGTGTCTGGGGACTGGTGTGGCCATTATGGAAAATAGTATGGAGTTTCCACAAAAAATTAAATACGGAACTGCCATTTGACCCAGTGAACCCACTTCTAGGAATAGATCCTAAAAACCCCAAAATACCAACCAGGAAGAATGTATGCACCCCTATGTCCATAGCAGCACAATTTACAATAGCTAAGATCTGGAAACAGCCCAAGTGCCCATCCGTAGATGAGTGAATAAAAAAGCTGTGGTACATTTACACCATGGAATACTATGCAGCAGGAAAAAAGAATCTCTTACCCTTTGAGACAGCGTGGAGGGAGAGTATCATGCTAAGTGAGATAAGTCAGTCAGAGAAAGACAAGTATCACATGATCTCACTCATATGTGGATCCAGAGATGTGGAAGCATGGAACAGAGTGTGAAAACTTGGAGGGAAGGCGGGGAGTGTGGGTGGGTAGGAAGTAATCAACCATGGACCTCCTGGCCCATGGACATAGAAAATGGGGTGGCAAGAGCCTGGGGCGGGGGGTGGGGAGGGGCAGGCTGGAGGGGGTCAATGGGGGAATGAAGGGGACATTATGTAATGCTTTCAACAATAACTAATTTTACAAAAATAGTGTCCCTGGATTGGCTGTCTTGTGTGTGTGTGTGTGTGTGTGTGTGAGAGAGAATCCTCACCGGAGGATATTTTTGCCATTGATTTTTAGAGAGGGTGGAAGGGAGGGGAGAGGGGGAAACAGGTAGAGGGGGCAGAGCAAAACATCGATGTGAGAGAGAAACATCGATGGGTTGCCTCCTGCACACACCCTGACCAGGGTTTCGGGAATTGGACCTACAACCCAGTTGTGTGCCCTTGACCTGGAATCAAACCCTCAAACCCTCCGACACACGGGCCAATGCTCTAACCACTGAGCTACGCCGGCCAGGGCTTGGCTGCCTTTTCTTCCCTGTTTCTGTTGATCTTTCCTTCACCTCCCAAATAATCTATTTGCACCCGAGTCCTCGTCTCAGGGTCCGCTTCTGGGGGAACCCAAACCAAGAGAACCCAAATATCGCTCGATATTTGTGGAAGGGAAGCATGGCAACCTGGGACAGGTAGCATAGCAGAGCCTTTGCAAAGCTTTGCTTAAAACGCCATTTGGGGGGATTCGGGGAGGATCGTGCTTATAAGAGAAGCAATATTCACTTTGCGGCTTCTCAGCATAACCTCCCAGGAATGGCGTCTGGGGCTCACTTGTCCTGAAGACCACATCAGGGCAGGGAGCGTGTTTAAGGAATAGGAAAGGTCTCCAGGATATTTGCAGCATTTTCCTGGAGCCCACAGAAGGGTGCTGTGTCTGGAGCTTTACCCACGAAATTCGTTTAAGAGTTAGAATTGCTAGAATCTATACATGTTCCCTTTTTTTGGGGGGGGGGGCGGGGGGAGGCGGCAAGTTATCTAACTGTGATAAGAAATTAAAGGACAAAGAGATGCCAGCTTATCTGAGCAAAAGGAAAGGCAGAAAAAGACCTCGTTCGCTAAACTGCGTGTGTGAAGGAGGGCTGTCCCGGGCCCCTGAGGGCACCGCGGTGGCAGGAGAGTGACCTCATCAACAACGCACCAGAGGCCTGCTTCCTGCAGAGGTAGGTCTGATTTCCTTTTATTCTTCTCCTTTTTCTAACACATAAACTTGCGGTAAGGATAAAGGATAAGCTTGTCAGTCTCACGGGTGGGTTTTCACTCGGACAGAGTGGCGACCAGATCAGTGTGGGAGCCCCAGGGCCAGGCTTCCCTCCAGGTAGTCGTCAGGGCCGGCGACTTTCAACGCGAGCTGCCTGCTGTTGGTGCTGTCCTGGGAGGGACAGGCTGGGTTCTCCGGCTTCTCCTCGGCACAGGGGTCAGAGTGGATGCCCTTGAGGGCCAGGATCCGGTACCGCTTCCTCCGGTTGAGCTTGTATATGCGAATCCGCTCCTTTTCTGCCTCTGGGTCGGCGAGAATTCCATCCCAACGCAGACTCTCGTTGATCTTGTTGGAGAGTTTCTCTTCTAATTTGCCAAAGTTGGGGAGATTGACGGAGGAGGAGAAAGAAGGGGCGAGCTGGTTTGGCTCTTTGTCCTGCCTGTGCTCTGGTCTCGGGCCATGATCTTTGCCGGGACTCAGGACATCGTGGAAAGATGAAGACAGCTGCTGATGCTTTAGGCTTCGGCTGTGATGTTTATCTGCTGAGCAGATGAGCAGTGTTAGCGTTTGCGGTGATGCCTGCCCTCGTCCTGCTCGGGAAGGATGCCAAACTCACCAAAGATATAAGGGGGTGGGGAGTGCAGGCCCCTCCTTACCTAGGGCTCAGTGGCCACTCCCACCAGCCTGGGACACACTCCACTGCCATATGCTTTAGTTGAGCACCTACTATGAGCCAGTCCTCTGGATACAGGGCTATCAGCCCAATTTTCCAGGTGAGGAAACAGACTCCGAAAGTCTCAGTAACTTGCCAATGTTATATAGCAGGTGGGAGGGCCAGGATGTGTGTGTGTGTGTGTGTGTGTGTGTGTGTGTGTGTGTGTGTGTGTTTAGCGCCAGGATTTTGAATGCAGGCCTGATTCCCAGGGCCCTGTTCTCTCCTCTGTGCCACGCTGCCCCTCACTTCACCTCTCCACATGCTCACCCAGATTCATTCAGTTCTAGGCGCCCATGACTCTGCCCCCCCCGTCTAGACTTCTTTATGATGGAGAAATGGAGAACAGAAAAACTTCCTGCATCTGACTGTGGAAAGTAATATTATGCCAAGCCAGGAAATACTTCTGCTGTGTGGCTTGTACTGATTTTTTTTTACATTAATAAGCATTCCTGAGTTATATAACACACACACAAGCGGTGGTTCTTTCATTAGCTTGTCCTTCTTTTTGGTGGGGAGGGAAATCTCCCCCACCCACCCCAAAAAAGAGAAAAAAATGCTCTTTTGACATTTCTATACCTTTCTACTCCCCCAAAACTATTTGGTGTCCCCTGCTGACAGTAGGAAGTACATGTCACTCTAATTTCTAGAGTCAGAAGCTAAGCCAAAAAAGACAATGAATTTCCTAATTTTGGTTTTGCAGACACAAAACCAAAGGAGGGCTTTTTGACCTAACCTCCAGAATTGATTGTGTGCCTTTTTATTATGATGCCACCTGATGAAGTAATTGTGATCGTCCTATTGCTTCCTTCCCCAAACTTCCAGGTTGACATGGGGCCGGCTGCCACTCCTTCTGCCTCCAGCTCGCCCGGGGTGCCAGCTCTGCACACAAAGGCCCAGGGCCAGAAACTGGACCCAGGACTAGCCACACTAGAGGTCAGGGCTGCTGTGCCAGGGTCAGTGAGAGCCCTGCCCCGCCCCCACCCCCCGCCCCCAGACAGCCAAAGCCTGGAGGGAGACCACACAGGTGACAGTGGAGACAGCGTTTTACATCAGTTATTCTCTCTCCATAAAATAGGTGCTCAGTGCCTTTGTCAAGAAATCAGGGGGTCCTATGAGAAGAGTTCAGGAAGATGTAGGGGTTCCGTGGGTGTGTGGCAGCGGTTGGTGTGTGGATCTGAGAGAGACTGGAGTGAGGCCTGCATACATACAGTTGTATGTGTACAGGAACTGCTTGGGAGGGGGTCTCTGCATGTGAGTGTGAAACAGTATCTGTATGTGTGTGTAGGCTGTGGCTGTGTGTGCCTGATGGGGTATCTGTGCTTTAGTTTTATTTGGTGCTTATAGTGACATAAAGGGGTGTTGCTGAGGATGTTTGGGATTATAAAATTACGTAGCAGTGACGGATGTGATGGTGTGTGTGCAGTTGAAGGCTGGCCTTGGTGGACGGGTGGTGGGGACGACCGTCTATGCAGGGAGGATACTACTTCATATGCATTAACTGGGTGTCTGCATAACATCCAGAGGCCACCTACCCCTGAGGAAGGAGGAGGCAGGGAGGGTCTCTAGACAGAAGGCAGAAGTCTGTGTTTCTGTGTGTGCGGAGTGTCTGCCTCTAGTGCTTAGTGGCTTTGGCTTGGGGGAAGTCTGTGAAGATGAGGCGATCTCTGCAGGAGGGCTGAGATTTCTGTGGGGAAGGTAGGGAGGTTTAGGATTGCAATTCAGCTGAGGGGTTAGGAAGCTGAGAGGGTATCTGTAAAGGGTGAGGTGCTGTGTGGGGCTGGGAGACTGGGAATAATGCTGGGTATGGGGGGTGTCTTTGTTTGGGGTAGAGTGGTCTCCATGGATGTGGAGAATTCTCGATGCAGGATTTGAGATCTCTGTGCTCTTTGGGGCAGGTTTCTGTGTACATGGATGGTCTTTATGAGCAGGGGAGGGACATCGCGGTGCAGCGTAAGTGGGGAAGCGGGAGGACCTCTATCTGGGACGGGCGAGTGTCTGTTTCTGGTCTGAAACTGGTCCCCAGGTAGATGGGGGTCTCTGTGAGAGACGCGGGTGGGTGACCTGGGGGGGGGGGGTAGTTAGGGGGAGAAATCTCCAGGTACAGAAGCTGAGGCTTCCGAGCTGGCTGTTCCTCTTACCGTCTCCCTTGCCTGACCTCTCAGTCTTTCTCTTCTTCTTTTTCTTCTTCCCCTTCCGTTTGGGCTCTGGGGCGCGGCTGGAGATGGGAGGCAGTCTGGACTCCTTTGTGGCCCCAGGGCCGCCCTCTAGCTCCTCTTCCTCATCCTCATCACCCTCGCCATACCTCGCCGCCCTGGCCCCACGGAGGCCGTCCATCCGCCCCTGCGGGGCCGCCAACTGCGCGTGGGTCAGCCCAAGACCCGCTGCAGCCCAGCCGGCGGCTCCAGGCGCTGAGTGCTTGACCAGACCCACGCGTCTCCATGGCGACCGCCACACAGCGCGCGCGCGTGCGCATTCAGGAAGCTTCAGCCTGGGCGCCGCCCGCGGACTAGGTGTGCGCACGCGCGTTTCAGTCTGAGCCCTTGGCACAATGGGGAAGAGTGAGAGATTGTCAGTACTCGTATTCTCCAGCACCGTTTCCAATGCTGTTTGTTCTCGCCTCAGTGTATGTCCTCCAAGCTCCAGGCTCGTACATCTTCCCTGGCTTTCCAAGCCCAAGATGTGCAAAATAAACTTACTTCATTGCTCTCCGGGAAGAGAACAGCTGGACCGGCAGACACCTGGCGGTCCTCCCCCCACCCGCTCACCTAGGTTGGGGCTGACCGCAGTGTCTGGCGCTTGGACGTCTAACGTCCGGACACCCCTCCTAAATGATCTCTACGTCCAAACTCTCCCCAAGAATTCCTTATCTACTCAGCTGCTAGAATTAATTTTTGAAGACGGATCGTTTAAAACCCTCCAATGGGGCCCCCTCACAATTCATACCAAGATCGAACGTCAGTGTGGCTCACAAAGCCTGGCGTTTCTCTCCAGGTTTATTCACCACAGATTATATATAGATCCCCCAAAATGGCAGGAATAACATCTCTCATCCCACACGCTCTTCTAGAATTCTGCCATTTCCACATCAGGAGCCAGTCAACTCCACTCCCTTTCTGAGTGGGCTGGTTGGCTCACTCCCAACAGTGTGTGGTGGGAGGGACACTGTGACTCCTTAGGCTAGGTCATAAAAGGTAATGCAGCATCCACTTCATTATTGGAAGACTTGCTCCCGGCCTCCTCAGCCTCCTGGGCCTCCTGGGAAGGAGTCTGAGCACCCTGAGGCCGCTAGACGGGGAGGGAGCCCAAAGAGACCACAGGGAGAGACCCTAGGACGTGAAGGGAGGTGCCCCCAGCGGCTGCAGGCCCCAGGCCAGCCCTACCCCAGCCCTTCCTGAATTCCTAACTCAAAGGGATTGTGAGGGATAATGAAATGGCTGTTGTTATTGAAGTTACTACATTTTCGTGTGATGAAGTTGGGCAGCACTGGAGAACCAGAGCACCAGTCTTTGATTTCTGCCATCCTAGTGTGTGCGACGTTGTATTTCCCTGTGGTTTTAAGTGCCGTTTCCCTGCTGACGAATGAGGCTGAGCATTTTTTTAAAACTGCTTATTGGCCATTTGAATGTCTTGCTTTATAAAGTGTCTGTGGAGGTCTTTTCCCATGTTGTAATTGGAATGTTTATATTTTTTATTGTTGATTTGTAAGAGTTCTTTATATGTCTTGGATATAAAATCCTTTCTCGGCTGCAAAGATCTTTTTCCAGGTCTGCAGATTTTGGATTCATTTTCTTAATGGTGTCTTTGGATAAATTCTGATGAAGACACTTTTTTTCAGTTTTTTCTTTTTGTATCTTGCCCAAGGAAATCTGTCTTACTCCTACATCACAAAGATGGTCTTCCGTTTTCTTAGGTTCGGTCCATGATCCACCTCAAATTCATTTTGTGAATAAAGTCCGATAGGGGGTCAAGATTTATTGCCCCCCCCCGCCAGTGGATTTCTAGTTGTTCCAGCAACTTTCATTAGAAAAACACCCCTTTCCCTATTCACTTACTCATCACTTTTGTAGAAAATCAATTGATTGTATACATGTGAATCTATCTCTGGACTTGATTCTGTTTCCTCGATCTATCTGTCTCTCCTTACACCAGTACTGATAGGGGAAGGGCATGTAATAGAAGCAGAATTATAGCTTAATAGCGATTCACTACACTAACAATAGAAACGGGCTTTTTCTTATAGACTCTGGTAAACTGGAGGATGTTTTGCAAGAAGAAAAACAGGGCCATAAAGATAAGACGGCCTCCAAGCCCAGATGGGTCCGTTACTCAGAAAAGAAGATACACTTTAAGTGCGAGTCAAGGACAGGACTAACTGAAGGGAGAGACCGTGTTCTGGGCTAATCTCTGCAAGGATGATGATGGAAAGCAGACCGTGGGAATTCACTAGTGTTAGTCCCCCCACCCCCACCCCTCACCCCCTACCCTACATAAGGGCTGGCTTGAAATGAAGTGTCAGAGTGGTCTTTTCAGGGTATTGCACCTGTCGCTCTCTCAGACCGCCGGCCACCTGAATAATAAACAGCACCACGAAGATTCAACCCCATCTCTACTTAATGGACTCTAGTAGCCACCAGCAGCAGGACTCTGTTCTGGTTTCAATACCACAACGTCCTAGTTATTGTAGCTTTATAGTAAGTCTTTTTAAAAAATCCTCACCCAAGGATACTAGTATGTCTTCCGAGAGAAAGAGAGAGAGAGAGAGAGAGAGAGAGAGAGAGAGAAACATCGATTGGTACACACCCCAACCGGGGATTGACCTCACAACCTGGGTATGTGCCCTGATTGGTAATCAAACCCGAAACCTGCATGGGACTCGACGCTCCAACCAACTGAGCCACACAGGCAAGGGCTATGAGAAGTCTTGATATAGCTGTAGCCGGTTTGGCTCAATGGATAGAGTGTCGGCCTTCGGACTGAAGGGTCCCAGGTTCGATTCTGGTCAAGGGCACATGTCGGGTTATGGGCTCGATCCCTAGTGGGGGGGCATGCAGGAGGCAGCCAGTCAATGATTCTCTTTCATCATTGATGTTTCTCTCTCTCTCTCTCCCTCTCCCTTCCTCTCTGAAATCAATAAAAATATATTTTTTTAAAAAGAAGTCTTGATATAAGGTAGTGTAAGTTCTTCAACTTTGTCCAGTGTTTTGATGATTTTAGAACACTGGCTTTTCCATATACATTTTCAAAAAATCTTGTCTATTTCTTCAAAATAGTCCGCTGGGATTTTGATGGGGGTTTCGTCAAATCTATAAAGTTTGGCACTCTGATACTCAATAATGGCAGTCATTAGAACGGACCCATACACAGGCTTGTGTGGACACATTGCTTTGTAAAGGATTCCTCTGGTCTGTGTGTCCTGAGTCCTCTCATCCACTAACCGTGGGAGGCAGTTAGACAGACGTGAGCAGAGCAAGGACGATGGGCCAGGAGCAGAAGGTCAGCAGGGTGGGAAGCCCAGGTGCCTAGCAACGGACAGTTGTAGGGTGGAACCTGCCCCCAGGGTGACCTCTCCTCCCCTAGCACATTGCTGGTCATTACATTTCGACCGCCTGACCTTTCCTCCCTAGAGATAACATCGAGGCCTCAGTTGTTTTTCAGCTCCAGGCCCAGAAAAGTAGCAAAACCAGGTAAGCCACACCATGGATGCTCTCAGAACCAGCTGCATTGAATAAAGACCCCCTGCCCTGGTGCCAACACTCTTCCCCCCACCTCCACCTGCTGCCCCCTCCCCCCAGGTGCATCACCTTCACCTTCCTCACTTCTAAGCTCCAAGGGCCCTTCCTTTGCCTCTATAACTTATTCACTAAGCCCATTTCTTCTACCAATTACTTCTTCTACCCCTGTGATCTTCTAAGTAAACGTTCTCTTATAGCTTAAGTCTTGGCTCTGAATTCTTTCCCAGCCAGAACCCAAGTACCGAGGTTGCTGAACCCAGGTCTGGTCTGACCCGTCTGGTCTAACACCTGGTGCCGTTCTCAACGCCCCCAACTTAATGCGCCCAGCACAGTCCACACATAGCGAGTGCTGGGAAGCTGCCCCTGGCCTGCCTGCTTTTGTCCCTGGGAGCTAAGTGAGATGTAAATGACAGAAGTCCTCCCTGCAAGTGGCCGCCTGCTGGTGGAGAGGTGTAGGGCTTGCTCTCCAGATGCCCTGCCCCATTCCTCCTGGTGCTGACGGACAGGTGTTGGCTGCCCTGCCCCGTTTCCAAGAAAGGCCGGCCTGTCTTCCCTCTCAGCCAGTCCCCCGACCTGGACACTCATCTGGCAGGAGGCAGCTTGGCCATTTCTCTTCCCGACTTTAGTGAAGGGTGCAGCGAGGTTATGTTGAGGTAGCCAGTCAGCTTTGGAAGAGAAAATTCATATCCAGTGAAGGAATCCAACCCCTTGCAAGTAGAAGGAGATTGAGCAAGAATATCCCTATTGGACAGAGGAGGACACACTGCAGAGTCACTTGCTCAACCTCTTAATGCTCATTAGCCACCACGTCGGGCCCGGAAGCCACATCCCCAGTTCTACAAATCTTGCCACGCGAGAAGTTGACTTTACAATGATGGTCATTGGCCAACAGGAGAGAGCATCGTTTCTTCATTATTCGTTGCAGCTTCCTTGTGTAAGCTTTCTCCTGTGGTCTAATTGGATGTTACTGTTACGAGCAGGTAAAAGCTGAGCTTTCCTGCTCTATAAGAAGCAAGTCTTCCCTTCAGTCCAGTGCAGACATGGGCACACCTTGGCCAGAGCGTACAGCTTTGTCTCTTCCTGCTGCCGGCTCAGACAGGCAGTGTCTACTCTTCAGCAGCATCGGCCTTAGACGTGGGCAAATGGGGACCCTGCTCTGGACCGTGGGCTTCACAGAGCCCTGTGGGACTCTCCCCTAGCCGAACCCCTCCTAAGGGACAGGAAGTCTGTGGAATCAAGGGGTCCTGTCCACCCAGCCCCTATCTCCCACCTCCCCACTTCTAGCCCACAGTCCGAGTACCTGGCACCTTGAAATTTCTTGCTCAAATCACCCCAGCTTGCTAGTTGGACCTTTCTGGGCTTCTTTCCTGAGTCCATCCTGCTGAGTAGACCTAGGCCAAGGACATCATGGGTGGAAATTCATCAGGCTGGCCGAGGTGTCCAGACCTGTGCATTCAGAGTTCTTCTCAGTGCAGAATGGAGCTAGGAGTGGGAGGAGGAGGGCGCAGGCCATGGGCTGGGCACAGAACCCCAAAGAGCCTGAAATTCAAAATTCAGATCTGGCCTTGCAGATTGTTATGATGGTCTATTTTCAAGGTAGGAAGATAGTACATATTTTATTTAACAGTCTGTCAATTTAATTTATCACTTTTACTATTCAGACATATGGTATGTGGGTCTCCACTTCTACTCTTGCTCTGGGCTTTGCAACTGTTGAGAACAGGCCGGCTGTTCATTTTTACTCCTTTAAAATATATATATATATATATATATATATATATATATATATATATATATATATATATATTGATTTCAGAGAGGAAGGGAGAGGGAGAGAGAGATACTCGTAGACACATCAATGATGAGAGAGAATCACTGATGGGCTGCCTCCTGCACACCCCACACAGGGGATTGAGCCCACAACCCGGGCATGTGCCCTGACTGAGAATCGAACGAACCATGACCTCCAGGTTCATAGGTCGACGCTCAACCACTGAGCCACGTTGGCCGGGCTCATTTTTTCCTCCTTTTAAAACCCACCCCAGCCACTTTCTGATTTTCACATGGTACTTTAGGGGGGAAAAAAAGGAAAAGAAAAAAACCTACAACCAGTTCAATAAATTGCACTGTGTTCATATGGTGGACTACCCAGGAGCTTCTAAACCAGAATTAGGCAGCTTGATTTAGGCTGATCCGGGACCAACACCAAGAGTGTTGGTGGTGAGCTGTGTAGCCGGTTTGGCTCAGTGGATAGAGCCTTGGGCTACGGACCGAAGGGTCTGGGTGATTCCGGTCAAGGGCACCTACCTTGGTTGTAGGCTCCTCCCTGGCCTAGGCCCTGGTTGGGGCATGTTGCAGGAGGCAGCCAGTCAATGTGTTTCTCTCACATCAATATTTCTCCCTGTCTTACCCTCTCTCTTCTACTCTCTCTAAAATCAATGGAAAAATATCCTCGGGTGAGAATTAAAAATAAATACCTAAGTAAAGGGAAAAATAAGTTCTCTCTCTCTCTCTTCCTTCTTCCCTTCCTTCCTTCCTTTCTTTCTCTAAAATCAATAAATTTTGGAAAAACAAACCTCCTTTACCATACTTTTCCTGGTCACCTTCCTATAACCTGCCTCCCTTGCCAGCTTTGTTTAGCCTCATATAGTATATAAGCCTCATCATCCGGCCTCGGTGTGTGTGTGTGTGTGTGTGTGTGTGTGTGTGTGTGTTAACTTAAAAAAATTAAATATATTGCGGTAATATTGTTGAATAACATTATGTGATTTCAGTGTTGAGGATTATAATTCGATGTCTGTGTGCTCCCCACCAGAAGTCTCATCTCCTGTTACCATATATCTGACCCCCTTTACCCACTTCGCCCTCCCCCACCCTCTCTCTTCTCTAGTAAGTGCCATTCTGTTGTTCGCATCTATGCATTTGTTTGTCACTTTCTGCTTTATATCCCACATATAAGTGAAATCATATCGTTCTTATCCTTTTCATCTGACTTATTTCACTTAGCATAATACTCTCAAGATCCAGCTATATTGTCGACAATGGCAATATTTCAGCTTGTTTATGGATGAGTAGTATTCGTGTGTGTGTGTGTGTGTGTGTGTGTGTACCACACCATCTTTATCCAATTGGCTCTCAGGTTGTTTCCATTGGCCCCTTCCTGGAGCCACATTTTTTTTTGTACATGAACACTGTGTTTCCATTATGTATGTAATGAAAATTTTTTCTCTTGTGACTCTGTCTTCTATCAGTTTGATTCATAGGCCCCTAGCCACTGAACCCAGGAGGGTCTCCTACAATTCGAATGTCATCTCATCAGAGAAGCCGTCACTGCCTATTACTCCCATGTCCCTTAGTGCCCTTTATTTTTACATCTAGTTGTTCGGTTACGTGTTATCTGGAAACTTTGTTTTGTTCACTGCTGTACCTCCAACACCTAAGTAGTGCGTGGCATACAACAAGCACTCAATAAATACTTATCAAAGCCCTGGCCAGTTGCTCAGTGGTTAGAGCATCAGCTTGGGAACTGAAGGACCAAGGGTTCGATTCCAGTCAAGGGCCCATACCTCGATCCCAGGCCCCAGTCAGGCATGTGGGGGAGGCAGCCAATCGATGTGTCTTTTTCACATCGATGTTTCTCTCTCTGTGTGTCTCTCCCCATCCCTTCCACTCTGTCTGAAAAATCAATGGGGAAAAAATCCTTGGGTGAGGATTAACAAATACTTATTAAATAACATATGTGTGGAAGATGCATATGCCATATATGCATGTATATGGAGCTGCCTGGCATGGTGCTAACGTGACGCATGAGACACAGGTAAGTGGTGGTCTCTGTGGAAGGAGGGAAAGACAGTTTTCATTCGATCTTCTGTGGTCGCTGACTTTGTTACTACATGCAAGTAACACTGATTTTTAAATGAATACTTAGAAGTTCCATAAATCATCAACTGAAGTTAGAATTTTAAAAATGTGTAATTGAGTTTCATGATGGACTATTATGTGGGAATAAAAGCAACAACTATGTGTTAGAAATAAGGCGAGCCCCTCAAATGAGGGGTCCTGCTAGAACACAAAGGTACTTGGGAGCCAGAGAGCAAGGCAAGTATCTTTACTTCTGCAGAAGGGTGTGCGCCAACGCAGAGTCTGGCAGCACGCACACTGAGCGGGTGGTCCCGTTGGGCTCACTCTTTTAAAAAAAAATTTTTTATTTTATAGATTTTTTTTTTTTTTACAGAGAGGAAGGAAGAGGGATAGAGAGTTAGAAACATTGATGAGAGAGAAACATCGATCAGCTGCCTTCTGCACACTCCCTACTGGGTATGTGCCCGCAACCAAGGCACATGCCCTTGACCGGAATCGAACCTGGGACCCTTCAGTCCGCAGGCCGATGCTCTATCCACTGAGCCAAACCAGCCAGGGCTGTCCCTCACTCTTGATTGATCAGAGCTTAGGCTCACACTCTTGTGCAATTGGCTAATTTAAAGGAAAAAAGGGAGAGGCTTACTTGGCCGTTTCAGAATGGCAGTTGCCTAAACTCCCTTCTTGGACAGAAAAGGTTACTTGCTTATTCTCACACTATGGACCACAAGGATGTATTTCTCAAAGGCTGAGCCAAAAAGTAAGTTACAGAAGAAAACAAATAAGCAAGTCCATAGACAGAAAGCAAACTTGTGGCTGCCAGGGGTGGGAGGAGGGGCTACAGGGAGGGATTGCTTAATGCATATGATGTTTTCTACGGAGTGATAAAAATATGTTGAAACGAAAGAGACGGTGGTTGCACAATATTGTGAATGCACTAAATGCCACTGAATCATACACTTTAAAATGGTTAATTGTACGTTATGTGAATTTCTTCCCAATAAAAAAAGCGTAGAGAATGTTCCCATTCACATAAAGTTTAAGACACACACACAAAAACAGTATTATATGTATTTGAGGATGCATGGGCATGTGGGCAAAGTATACAGAAATGTGGGAGCCGGGAAATGCTTGGAGATCATGCCTGCAAAGGTTTCACAAGGGGCTTCCCTGTATTGGGAACATTTCATTTCTTAGGCTGAGCAGTGGAGCAGTGGGTGCATCGTATGTTTATATTATTCTTTATAGCTTTTAGTATGTCTAACATATTTTCTCCTAGCAATCAAAACCTCACGTAACTCCAGCCTGTACATTTCCTTGGGATCTTGTTATGGGCTGGATTGTGTCCCTCTCAAATTCACATGGTGAAGTCCTAACCCCCAAAATATGTACACACACTTTAAACAGCCGATAGCTCCATTTTGAAAATGAAATGTATCTTATTTATTTATTTTTAAAATGTATTTTTGTTGATTTCAAAGAGGAAGGGAGAGGGAGAGAGAGATAGAAACATCAGTGTTGAGAGAGAATCATTGAATCATTGATCGGCTGCCTCCTGCCTGCCCCACGCTAAGGATTGAGCCCGCAACCTGGGCATGTGCCCTGACCAGGAATCGAGCCGTGACCTCCTGGTTCATAGGTCAATGCTCAACTACTGAACCATGCCACCCAGGCAATGAAACGTATTTTAATAAACACTGCCTTTATAATTCTTCAAAGTGTGTGTGTACGTTTTTTGGGACACCCTATATTCTCCACCTTATGGTGGGCTCCTCATCTAGTGCGTTTGGCTACCAGAGCAGACAGATGCAGCACAGAAAAGGGTAGGAGGGCCCAGGGATGCACCATTGGCTGAGGGACAATCCCGTTATCTCCATCTTCAGCGTGGGAAAGACATCTTTCAGACCTGGGCCTGACTCATGGGCCCGAGGGAGAAATTGACAATGAAGATGCCAGGGGCTTAGAGAACTCACTCCTTCAGCTGACCAAAGGCCTACAGGTGAGGAAGCCCTCCAGTTGCCCCCCTCACCCCCTACTCTGGCAGGCTGTGTCACCCCTGGTTCCTTGTGTGTGGGCTCACTTCTGAAGGCAGGGGTTCCAGCCAAAAGCACTTTGAGGAAAGAGGAAAGTTCCTTCCTTCCCTGCATTCGCATGGGCTCCGGAAGCAGACTGCTTGGGGTTGACTCCTGGTTCTGCTGCTTATTTGCTGTGCTTTGAACTTCAGACAAACAGACAAAATGGCCGGGTGCAGTGTTAGCGATGAGCCGTTCTCAACTCCTGGCTGGGTTCACGCCCCAAGGTGTGCCTCTGTGGTATGTGGAGTGTTTGAACTAAAGGCAATTCTAGCCACAGGCTCTATGGAAACTTCTGCCCCTCCCTGAACGCTCTAGAACTTGAAGTAGGGACCTTGCCCATAATAACAGATGATCAGAGATGACCTCTTTTGACGTAGCTATACCTCAGGGCAAACTTCCATTTACCCAACATCTGCTCCTCTTAACCACCTGCAAGGAGCCCCGAGGCACCGTAGCTCCTCCCTGGCTCAGAATGTCTTATTTGCTCATGGTGCCTTTTTGTCTTTGAACCTCTCTTGCATGTGGGCTCTCTGACTCTCCTGTACGCAGGGTTTCCGTACATATGTATGTATTAAATTTGGTTATTTGCTCGTGTTGATCTGTCTCCTGTCTGTTTGGTTACTAGACCAGCAGAAAGAACCTCGGGGGTAGGGTGTCTTCCTTCCACACACTTGCATGGGTTCTGGAACCGGACTGCTTGGGTTTGACTCCTAGTCCTGCTACTTATTTGCTGCGTGACCTTGTGCTATTAACCGTTCTGTGCCTCAACTTTCTCTTCTTTTAAATAGTCGGTTTGGCTCAGTGGCTAGAGCGTTGGCCCGTGGACGGAGGGTTCCGGGTTCAATTCCAGTCATGGGCACATACCTCGGTTGCAGGCTCAATCCCTGGCCCTGGTCAGGGTGCGTGTGGGAGGCAACAAATCGATGTGTCTCTCTCACATCGATGTTTCTCTCTGTCTCTCCCCTTCCCTTTCACTCTCTAAATATCAATGGAAAAATATCCTCAGGTGAGGATTAACAATAAATAAATAAATAGTCATGATAGCCCAGCCAGTGTGGCTCAGTGGTTGAGCATCAACCCATGGACCAGGAGATCATGGTTCGATTCCTGGTCAGGGCACATGCCTGGATTGCCAGCTCGATCACCAACAGGGGGTGTGCAAGAGGCAGCTGATCAATGATTCTCTCTCATCATTGATGTTTCTATCATCCATCTCTCCCTCTCCCTTTCTCTCTCTGAAATAAATAGAAAACAACATAGTTATGATAATGCATACCTCCATTGTAGGCTTGTTAAGAGGATTAAATGAATTATTATTTGAAAAGCATTTAGCATAGTTCCTAGTGCATATCTAATGTCATATTTTGTTTTGAACTTCCAACTAACAGACAAAACGGCCTGGGTACAGTGTTAGTGATGAGACGTTCTCAACTCCTGGCTGATCCCGCGGGGTGACATCTGTCCCTTGAAAATACGGATTTCAGAACACATTATGCACTTTGCGAAAGCCCATGAGAGTGGACACCTGGTCAGGGCCCTGCTCCAGCCCTCAGGACAACGCCTTGGCAATGCAGTGATCCCATGACTAGTTCAGCTGGCCCAGTGGTGGGGCCTGGCTATTCCTGAAGTATTTCCCTTCCTGTTTCTCTGGGGACATTGAAATGACACCTGTCATTCACCGGGTAGCCCTAACAGCCCCCACCTAGGCCCTTGGCCTCCTTCAGGCCCCCACAGCCTGGTAAGTAAGCTTAGCTGTTCCAAACCCTGGTTCCCTCGCCTGTGAATTGGGGACTACCCACGAGATAGTACATAGAAAGTGACTACACAGGGTCCCTGTGCTCCTTGAGTGTAATGATCTGCTATCCGTGTCTGGGCCATCTCTGTCGGCCTCTTCACACTGCAGATCCCAGGAACTGGGACCCACCCACCTCAGATTCTGTTTGCATAGCCCCTTCCTCACAGCAGCTGTAAGTGCTGCACAGGTGAGGAGGCTGGGCCTCTCCATGCTAATGGACTGTGTCTACACTTCCAGGCTCTTTCCAGAACTCAGAGATATACGTTTCTTCCTGTCTTAGTTTTTGCTACTTTGTGCTGCTGTTTCCTTGCCTAAGCAAGGGGAACGCCCGGATCCAGGCCTTGCTGGGTGACCGCTGAACGAGTGCCCTCATGCTTGCCTTTGGCGGCTGCTATTTCACTTTGAGTCCGAGGCTGTTGGTTCTGAGGTGGGGACTCCAACACTCCGTCTCACCAGGAGCATTCCTGGAAAGTGTTAAAGGAAAACAAAGATGGACACTAGTTAGTGGTGGGAAAGACAGAGTTTATTCAGTACTACTGCAGCAGTAGGAAAAAGAGACTTCTTTTGTAAAAAAAATTGATGAGAGAGAGAGAGAGACTGATTTGTTGTTCCACTTATTTATGTATCTGTTTCTTCTTGTATGTACCCTGACCGGGGATCAAACCCACAACCCTGGCGTATGGGGATGCTGCTCTATCCAACGGAGCTACCTGGCCAAGAGACTTCTGTAGTATAGAGCTGAGCTGGACTCTGACCTGTGTAGAGGTGACTTGGCCTTTTTTGTTGCTGTTTTCCTCACCTGAGGATATTTTTTCATTGATTTTTAGAGAGATTGGAAAGGAGAGGTAGAGACAGAAAGAAACATCGACGTGAGAGAGACTCATCAATTGGTTGCTTCCCACTCATGCCCCGATCAGGGTCAGGGATCGAGCCTGCAACCGAGGTACATGCCCTTGACTGGAATAGAATCTGGGACCCTCAAGTCCGTAGGCTGACTATCTATTGAATCAAATCGGCTAGGACGTGACTTGGCCTTTTAAAGAGAGAATGAGGGAGTAGGAAAGGGAAGCAGTAGGGGCTCCAGCATCGTCAGGAAAGTGAAACATTACAAAAACTGTAAGTGGCTAATGTCAATGTGATTAGGCCGTCTGTGTCTGGTAACTGGCATTTACCCAGGCTAGGCTCCTCCCCTCCCACAGTGACTGGGACACAGGGTGTTGTCCTTCCTGACAACTCCACTCGGAAGGATTGGCTCCTGGGGCCTTCAGAAATGTACCCTGGGTCCTGGGAGATACACGGAGGCAGGATAGTTAGATGTTTTTGTTTTGCTTGTTTGTTTTTTAATATATATTTTTATTGATTTCAGACAGGAAGGGAGAGGAAGAGAGCAATAGAAACATCAATGATGAGAGAGAATCATTGAATCATTAATTGGCTGCCTTCTGCATGCCTCCCATTAGGGCTCTAGCCTGCAACCTGGGCATGTGCCCTGACCGGGAATCGAACCGTGACCTCCTGGTTCATAGGTCAATGCTCAACCACTGAGCCACACCAGCTGGGCGGCTAGTTAGATGTTAGGAGAATTTTTTTTTTTTGACAAGTGGAAAAAGGGAAACTGAGGCGAATGGTTATTCTGTAAGTGGCAGAAATGGCACCAGGTGCCTGACCGGTGGGGTCAGACCAAGCCTGGGTTCAGCAACCTCCGTACTTGGGTTCTGGCTAGGAAAGAATTCAGAGCCAAGATACAAACTGTAAGAGAACATTTATTGATAAAATCTCAGAGGTAGAAAAAGTAATTCCTATTAGAAATGGGTTTAGGAAATAAGTTATAGAGGTAAAGGAAGGGCCCTTGGAGTTTGGGAGTGAGGAAGCTAATAGAAACAGGCCTGGGGGTTGGAAGGGGGGAAGAGGAGGGAAAGGGAAAGGAAAAGGCAGGGGCTTTTGGGTCCTCTGTCCTAAGGGTTTCGGGTGGAGATTTTAGGGAGATCCCAGGGGAAGAGCAATAGGATATTCAGCAGTTTCCCAGGAGTGTCCTTTCAGGGTTGTGGTCTCCACTGATTGATTGGCCGGCACCAGGGCAGGGGGTCATTATTCAATGCCACTGGGCAGCTGTGGGGTCACTGGTCTGGTTTTGCTCTTTTCTGGGCCTGGAGCCTAGATGTTGTCTCTAGGGAGGAAAGGTCAGGCGCCCCAAACCTCCACATGGGAGGGTCATCACAGGGACACCCTCGGGCGGGGTCCCATCCTACAACCGTCCATTGGCAGGCATCTGGGGCTTTCTCCCCGGGGACCTTCTCTACCAGGCCCTTGCTCTGCTCCTGTCTGTCTAACTGCCTTCCACAGTGAGACAGATAGGGCCAAGCAAGCCAAGCAAGTCAGCGAGTGAATCGTCAATTTTACCTTCCCTAACCAAGGATACCCGAGAGATAGTTCACGCCTCTCCTCCCTAACCAGAGAGGCAATAGCCAAAATGGCCCTGGGCACGAGATGGGCAACAGAGACCCAGTTAGTGCCCTTAGCACCAGCCAAACCCAAGGATGGAGGAAGTCAGGGGAATAAATAACAAAAAATCCGATTAGAGTCAAGCAAATGCAAGAGAGAGGCAAAGCTGACCAGAAAAGGACTGCTCCCTCCACGCACTTGTTTTGGCTCGTCCGTATATATTTTTTTAAAATATACTTTATTGATTTCAGAGAGGAAGGGAGAGGGAGAGAGAGATAGAAACATCAATGATGAGAGAATCATTGATTGGCTGCCTCCTGCACGCCCCCTACTGGGGATCGAGCCCGCAACCCGGGCATGTGCCCTTGGCTGGAATTGAACCTGCGACCCTTCAGTCCATAGGCCGACGCTCTATCCACTGAGCCAAACCAGCATGGGCTCGTCCGCATATTTAAGAACACACACCTGGAAAGCTGGTGACTATCCTGCTGAAACCCTCCCCGGAGGTCTCCCCTGGTGTTCTCATCTGCAAAAGAGAGATGAAGCCCTCACCCAAGGGTGTGCCTGTGGGAACTCCGTGGAGCACGTCCACCCTTTTCTCCTAAACGCGCACGTCCCAGCTTTAATCAACACGCTCCAAGTCACCTGGACTCGTGTTGTGAAATCTCTCCCGCACAACCTCAGGAGCCCACACCCTACTGCCGGCCCGAGGCAGACTTGGCCCGGGTCCCCGTCCCGTGACACACGGACCTCTCAAAGGCACAGGGAAAGAATTTACAACATTAAGTTTTTAAAAAAATAAATGCTCTAAGAAAACGAAGGTCAGGGGCCCACCAGCAGATCTTGGCTGGGACAAATGATACATTCTTTTGGAAGCTTTGAGTGTTTTTCAGAGAGGAGCTGGAGGTGGGGCTGGGTCATCACAGGGACACGCGGCCTGAGGCTGCTGGGAGCAGTGTTAGGTTGTGTGTTCGAGCCTCTGCGTGTGGAGGGGTGGACAGAATCGTTGGTGCTGAGTAGCAGTTACGATGGGCCAAGGGGACAGCCTCGTGGAGAAGAGGGCTCAGAGAAACCCGACCGAAATTTGGCCCAGGAGAGAGTCTTTGTCAAAAGGAAGGCAAAGTCAACGAGGCTGTTCCTGTTGAGGTTGTTAGAGGCTCAAAAAGGAGCAATATGTTTGTTCCAATGTTCTACACATGGACCAAAAAAAAGAAAAAAAGAAAAAGAAAAAGAAGAGAAAAGAAACCAAAGGCAACATGGGGTCAGGTTGGCGTCTGTAGAAAGAGAACAGACATAGATTCTCTCCCCCGTGGCATCCTGACTGCGGACGGCAAGGGCCACCTTTGGTGGGACTCAGAATCCCTGGGAGAACGTGTTGAATGTGGTGCCAGGCCCCAGCTCCAGAGTCAATACAGGGCCTGTGACTCCGCATGTTGAATAATTCCTCAGGTGCTTCTGACACAAGAGCCCCAAGGCCACATTTGAGAAGCTGGTTTAGAGGATAAACATCAGGGCCCCTGGCTGGATGCTCAGTTGGTCAAAGTGTCCTCCCAGTGACCCGAGGTTTTGGGTTCCATCCCTGGTCAGGGCACATACAGGAAGCAACCAATGAGTGATTAAGAATGTGGAACAACAACTGATGTCTCCCCCCTTCTTCTCTATCTAAATAAATCAATATATTTTTTAAAAATATTTTTTTAAAAGTA
>NW_005871310.1:1409652-1433764 GCF_000147115.1 Myotis lucifugus | reverse complement strand
CCCTGTGCCCGGGGACTGAGAGCACCTTCTCAGTGCTTGCCTCCTTCCCAGGGCCTGAGGTCCAGGGCCTGTCTTTGCAGCGATGACCCCAAGCCTCAGGGAAGAAGCAGACAAGAACACTTCACGGGAGAGAGAGGTCTAACTCCCCTGGGCCTGCTGTAGGCTATTAATGATAACATGCAATGGGCGCAGTGGCAAAGAGCACACCTAACCCAGATCTTGTTTCTGACTCTTCCCCAGTGAAAGGAAGCACGGCTGTCCGAGAAATGGCTGATTCTAGGACTGGGCAGGAAATTGAGCTTGGGGACCTGGTAGTGCTAGAAAGCAAGGGCTTGAAGCTGCTTAAGGAAAAGATCGTGGTGTTTGTTATCCAATAACAAGAAGGGGCCTTCGAGACCCGTCCTTGCCCAGGACACCCATTCAGAGGGGCCCCGCCTACCAGGTGGCCCGAGGCCGGGTTCTCCCGCCCTGGCAGCAGGTTCCAGGTGGGAGCAGGGCGGGGCGGGGCGGGACCGGCGCCTGTGTCCCCGCGGCCGCCGCCAGAGGGCAGCCAGGGAGCGCGCCAGGCGGCTGGGCCGAACCCGCAGGTAAGTCTGGCTAAAGTGGGGCCACCCCCCCACCCCCTCCCCGTTCGGGGCCCAGTCTCCGAGGGCTGGGGAGTGCGTCTGGCTCCGCGGCGGGGGCCCAGCGGGCGCGCAGGGCGGCCCTAGCGCGGTGGACGGAACTAGGAGCTCTTTGCGCCCGGGGAAGGGGCGAGCCCGGGGCGGCGGGGCGCGGGCGGCGCCTGGGCCGGGCCCCGGGACGGTTAGGGCGTTGGGTCTGGGCTGCAGCCCGGCCGGGCCCGTCTGGGGAGCTCGTCGGGTGCCCCGAGGTGGGAGCCGCCGGAGTGGCCGAGTGGGGGAGGGGGGAGAGCGGGCGAGGGCGGCCTCGGACACCAGGCGGCGCTGGGCTGAGCGAGTCAACAGGTGCGCTGTTTACCCAGCGCCGCCGGGGCGCACGTGGGCAGGCAGCCCGGGGTGGGGCCCGACGGCCTGGCCTTTGGTGAGGATGGGCATCGGGCGCCGCGGTGGGCCCCGGGCATTTGAACTCCCGCCCATGGTGAGGTGCCGGGAGTGTGTGCGTGCGGATGGAGGGGTTTCTCGCTGGCCAGGATTCCTCCGGTCACCCTGCCTACCTCTTGCAGCCGGAGAGTCGTGCCCGGCTTCGTTTTCCCGTCCTCCCAGCAGTCAGGCCCACCTCTGTCCTTCCCAGGCGGAAGGCTTGGAGGTAATGCTGAAACCCACCCTGTGCACCTCGCCATGAAGGCTCTGGGCTCACAATGGTGCCCATGACACCTGCGTTGTTAAGTGGAAGCTGCCAGGAGGGCTCTGCTGGGAAGTCTGGGAATTTGGCCGAGGCTGCCTGGCTGCTCAGGGGCTGAGGATCAGATCTCCCCGCAGCGGTGGTCTGTCACGCCCCCGCCCCCACCTCAGAGGTTGCCCCAGGAGAGGTGTGATGTGGAAGGGGGAGACCCAGGGCAGAGGGGGTTCATGTTAAAGATCAGATTACCGCCCTAACCGGTTTGGCTCAGTGGATGGAGCGTCAGCCTGCGGACTGAAAGGTCCCAGGTTCGATTCCGCTCAAGGGCATGTACCTTGGTTGCGGGCACATCCCCAGTAGGGAGTGTGCAGGAGGCAGCTGGTCGATGTTTCTCTCTCATCGATGTTTCTAACTCTATCCCTCTCCCTTCCTCTCTGTAAAAAATCAATAAAATATATATAAAAAATAAAAATCAATCAATCAATCATATTACCTCAATCATGAGGCCGGTGGGAACCTTGGTCCTCCCAGCAGTCTGGAGGAGTCAGGGGGTGTCCCTGGCCACCTTGGTAATGTAACCAAGAGGTCCGGGCTGCTTGTCACTTCTTCAGTCAATTCAGCAGAGACAGGGTTGAGTCATACATGAGCGTTTATTCCAAAACTGCCGGCAGCAGGGGAGAGCAGCAGGTCACCCACAGAAATCTGCTCCGCACCCCTCCATAGCCACCCCTCCATAGCCAGCTGCTTTTATTGGGTCGAAGGACAACGAGTACGTAGGGAAGTGGGAGGTGGGCACGGGATGATCATCACAGGTTACCGGTCATGCGGGTTGGGGTGGGAGTAGGGGGGTTGCCTCTGGGCACCCTGGGACCAGATCACAGGTAATGGCGGGGCGTACAGAGCAGGTGCCTTCAGGACTAGACTTTCAGCCACGAGGCTGTAAATCTTTCCATCATGACAGGCAGTTCTCGGACTGGAGGAGGGACTGCATTCCGATGTTAGCTCCCAGGTCTCAGGGCGTACAGCTCTCAGCCAGGTTAGAATGTGCTTTCTCTAAGCAGAACAGCACCATCCTGGTTAACAGAGCATGATTAATGTTTCTTAGCATTGAGCTGGTCCCCAGTATTCTATGTCTGCCCCTAACATTAAGAGCATTGGCAGAGTCAGGGCTGCGGTCCAGTCTCTGCCCCTCCTCACCCCCACGCCGTGAGAGGTTGTGCCCTTACCCAGGTCTTCATGTCCCTCCGTCCTCCTCTGACATCCCCTGGCCTCCCATCTTTTTTTGGGGGGGTGGGGGGGGAGATAAACATGCATGGAGGCCATGGTTTCCTTTCCTCTTTCCTCACATTTCCCCACCAAGTGCTCGCACTGCTGCTGCCTCAGCTCCACCCACCCCTCCTCACCCTCCGCAGCCAGGCTGCCGGCCCCACCCCTTTGCTGAAACTGCTTCCCCGAGAGTCATCTTGTCTCCTCACGCTGCTGTGTCTGCCTGGCCCAGCTGCCTGGGAAGCAGACCCCGTGTACACGCGTCCTCTGTGCAGCCTTCCCTGCTGTGATTTCTGGGACACCCCTCCCTCCTGGCTTTTTGCTTATGTCTCCATTTTCCTTCTCCTCTTCTGACCCCGCTTCCCGCTTTTCTGGGGCCTTTTTTTTTTTAAAATATATTTTATTGATTTTTTACAGAGAGGAAGGGAGAGGATAGAGAGTTAGAAACATCGGATGAGAGAGAAACATTGATCAGCTGCCTCCTGCACTCCCCCCACAGGGGATGTGCCCGCAACCAAGGTACATGCCCTTGACTGGAATCGAACCTGGGACCCCTCAGTCCACAGGCCGACGCTCTATCCACTGAGCCAAACCAGCTAGGGCTCTGGGGCCTTTTGTGAGGCCTTGTGTTTCGCTTCCCAGGGAGCAATCCCCCCTCTGGGGTTCAGCTCAAGTCCTGGCTCCTTGGGTGCCCGGTGACACCCCAGACTCAGCATGTCCAAGGCTGGTCGTCTCCTCCTGGGCAGCTGCCCTCACTCAGCAGTAGGTTCCCTCCTCCCCTGTCACACGCACTTTCCCCCCCGAGTGCCGCCGCCTCTCCTGGCCTTGAACATCGCAGGCCAGAGTTCAGAGCCCCTCAGCTGGAGGATCCTCTCCAGCCCCCACAATCCCTCTGTCATGTTGCCTCGAGTCTCATGATCCTTGACTACTGTCGCTGAAACCTCTCCCCTAAGAAGTTTTCATAAGCTCGGGGTTTCCTCCCACACAAAGCCAGCTCATCCGCTGCCTCAGGTGGCCTCACTCTGCAGAACCAATTTCCTGTTCTGCATCTACTTCCCTCGCTCCCAGGGCCAGGCTGCAGCCCTTACCCTTTGGGACCCAGCTCAGATGCCGTTTTCCCTCCCTCCTTGGCCTTCCCACTCCACCTGGCACCGTCACAGCTGTCTGCCTGCTGGTCACAGGTCCCTTTGTGTCCCTGAGGCCTCTTGCCTTCCTCCTGGTTCCCCAGGATGGGTACCCTGTAGGCCAGGGGTGGGCAAACTTTTTGACTCGAGGGCCACAATGGGTTCTTAAACTGGACCGGAGGGCCGGAACAAAAGCATGGATGGAGTGTTTGTGTGAACTAATATAAATTCAAAGTAAACATCATTACATAAAAGGGTACGGTCTTTTTTTTTTTTTTAGTTTTATTCATTTCAAACGGGCCGGATCCGGCCCGCGGGCCGTAGTTTGCCCACGGCTGCTATAGGCTCTTGATTTAGGAATTCCCTCCTCCCCCAAACCTCCAAGAATACCTCCCATCATCCTTCAGAGTGTGGTTCAAACGCCACCTCCCTGCTGGACCGTCCCAGCCTCCCAGGTCCCCTTGGTCTGCACTCCTGCGGGGCTTACTGATGGCTTCATTACAGTGTGGGCCACCCAAGTTAATACCTTGTTCTCTGCGATTAGCTTCCCATCAGATGGTGGGTGTGAGAGTTACTTTGCTGGCTCTTAATTACAGCAGCTGTTTACTGAGTGGTCGTTATGCGCAGGGCGTGTGCTGATTTCCCAGGCGTTCCCTCCTGCGTGCGTGTTATCCTCCCAGCGCCCAGGGGGTAGGAGCTGTGCTTATTGCCTTCATTCTGCCCAGGAGGACACGGCCCAGAGGGGTCCATGGCACCTGCCTGAGCCACACAGCCTGTAGGTGGCAGAGCAGAGGCTGGAACTCAAGTCTGACTCCTGAGGCTGTTTTCAATACCAGGGTTTGCTGTTTCTCCAGGAAAGCAAGGAGTGAGTGTGTTACGGGTCCTCTCGGCACCTGGCCCAGGTGTGTGGGACAGCCTGGTGGTTTGGTCAGCCGGTTGCTTGGGAGTCTGCTGGACTCCAGGAGAGGACTTTGTCACTGAACAGATGGTTAATGCTGAGACCGGTGACTCAGGGACGCTGTGACAGCCACAGATGGTTAATGGTGGGACCAGTGACCTTTGCGCCGTAGGCCCAGCCTCATGCATGAGCGTGTGTGTGTGCGTGTGTGTGTGTGTGTCTATCTGTCTGTCTGTCTGTCTTAAGTAAGAGTTGTGGAACAGAGAATCCCTAGGGGCCCTCAGGTCATTTCTGTCCCTTTTCAAAAGGAACTTTCAAATGCTTCTTTTGGTAAATAAAACCCACCCTCCCGCCCCAGCCTACTGTTCAACTAAGTTTCTGGAGGAGCTGTCCTTCCCTTCCCTCCACAGGTCACTGTCATATGAAAATGAGTTCCTGCTGTGAAATACAGTTGCCATGGCAACCAGTCGTGTGAGGCGCTGGTCTCTGGCTCTTAAGTCCCTGCACTGCATGCTTCAAGGGGCTTTTTCCATCTTTGTCACCGAAAAAAAATGAACGAGTCCGCTTCCCTCTCCTCTGCATAGACACTTGAAGCATCTGTTTTTCCAGGCAGCAATTCCTGGGCTCTGTCGGTGCCCCCACAGCCTGTCATGGGCTGCGGCACCCCATTAGTAATGGCCCCGGAATGGTGCCCCTAGTTGAGGTCACATTTGGAATGAAATCCAGTGCCCTGTGGGCAGAAGGACAGGAGTCATGGCCGCCAGGCCCCCCGATGACCGCAGGGGCAGAGGGAGACAGAGCAGGCTGCTGTGACAGGGAGGGCTTGGTGGGGCAGCTCCCCCCCAGTTGGAGGTGGTGAAATGGTTTGTCTTCAGTTCCTGTCCCCTGTGCGAGGGCCTTGCTCGGCTGTTTTGGCAGGAGCCCCCCCAAAGGTGGGGGCCCCGGGTGCTGGGAAAGACTGAGTGTCCTTGGCAGTGATCATAGCTGCTGACGTTGATGAGTGCTTGCTCCGTGCAGGTGCTGTTTCCATATTTAATCCTCAACCAAACGAACTTAGAAGTACTATTTTTATTCCCACATTACAGGCAAGGACGCATGCACAGAGAGGTTAAGTGCTGGCCCTAGGACCCACAGCGACGAGGTGGCAGAATAGGGTTTTAGTCTTAGGCAGTCTGACTCCTGTGGCCAATAATGCGCTTTCCATTATTGGAAGGATTATGTTTCGTTGAAGAGATGGGGCAGATTGGCTTTCTCAAGATTTGAGGCTTAAGGCAATAGTTTTCAACTTTTGCCCTGGTCAGGTAGTTGGTTAGAATGCTGTTCTGATATGCCAAGGTTGTAGGGTTCGATCCCTGGTCAGGGCACATACAAGAATCAACCAGTGAATGCATCAATAAGTGGAACAACAAATTAAAGTTCCTCCCTTCCTCCCTCTTTCCCTCCCTCCCTCCCTCCCTCTGCTTTCCTCTTTCTCTCCAAAATCAATAAATTTAAAAATATATCTTCTGCTGGGCAAAAGGCTGCAGTGAAAAGGCATGTACTAGGATGTTCATAGCAGCACTGTTTGTAATAGGCAAGAACTGGAAATCACCCAACATCCATTGGCAGTAGCGTGAACAAATAAATTGGGGTGAGCGCACACAATACAACACTCTAACACAGTGAGAATGAACAGTGTACGGCCACACAGAACAACACGGGTGAATCCCACAAACGCTGCTGAGCACAGCAGCCGGACGAAGCAGAGCACGCCCTGCAGGATTCCATTCCTGCTCCGGGCACGCCGGCAAAATGAACATGAGGTGCTGGGCGTCAGAGCCGTGGGCTCCCGGAGGCACCAGGAAGGTTCTGGGAGGCTGGCAGTGTTTGGTTTCCTTATCTGGGTGTTGGTCATAGACCAGTAGGTGAGTTTATATTCTCAAAATTCATGGATTTTGGTACAGGGACTTCTGTGTGGCTGTGTCACACTTCAGTCAAGTTTACTGCAACAGGGAAAAAGGCAGCAGTGACCCTAAACCCAGGACATGAATATAGACACTCCATTCCTGTGTAGGGGCCACATTATGCTTTTCTTTCTTTTCTGGGAATATAGTCTAAGAATCCTGAAACACCCATCAGGAAGAATATGTGCACCCCATATTCATAGGAGTGTTATTTACAATAGCTAAGATTTTAAAAAATATTTTCATTGATTTCAGAGAGGAAGGGAGAAGGAGAGAAGGAAATATCAACGAGAGAGAATCATCCATCGGCTGCCTCCTGCACGCCCCCCACTGGGGATTGAGCCCACAACCGGGGCATGTGCCCTGACCGGGAATTGAACCAGCAGCCTTTTGGTGCATGGGAGGAGGTCCAACCAACTGAGCCACACCGGCCACGGCAGGGGGCCACATTCTTGACTTCACTGGACCTGGAATCTCAGACTGCTTGAGAGAGGCGGGAGGTGACATGAGGGTGGACACCTGGTTCTGGGAGGAGACAGCTCCGAGGATGTGGGAGCAGGGCCATGTCAGTTCCGGTTTCCTCCTGTCCCCCACCCCCAACCCCCACGCCCACTCCCCCCACTCCGTTCCTCGACTCCATTGGGTTGAGGGTTTGCCCAGTCTGTGAGGTCGACCTTTTCTCGCTGCTGTGAGGCCTGGGATAGGGGAGGTGATGTGTACAGCCTTCTGCTTGTTATGAGATGTCAGATTGGCCCGGAGACACGGCAGAATGCAGAGAGAATACAGATCCACACAGACACCCTCCACCTGCCGACAGCAGCGAGCTGCCTGCACTGCGCCGCGTTTCCAGGACTGCGCCAGCCTGGGAAGTAAGCAGCGTCGTTGGGAGAGCGGCCCTTTCGCGGGCAGCTGTGTGCTGCTAAAAATACCGGGCGCCTTACATAAGAGCTCAGCGACATGTTAGCACCTTCTGCAAAAGCACTCGGGAAATCGCGGGCAGTTCATCCGTTGGGTGTTGCCGTGGCCCTTGTGGGATCAATCCGAAGCTGGCGGAGGGTTTACCTGGTGAGGAGGGTGAAGGATTGTGAGTCTCTCTCTAGCCCCGCCTGAGGCCCCCAGCTGCGCTCCTGCCTGATTTACCTGTTGGCGCATTTTCATCGTTGGGTCTGGCCCACCCAAGCAGTGAAGTTCATGGCCGGGTTTTTGAAGTTTCCTCTTGTTCAGCCCCCATCCCCTTCTCATTCCCTCATCCTCTGATTCACAGAGATGCACCATCTTGGGGTAAAAAGGCCTCCTCCCCGCGCAAAAGTCCCCTCAATGAGTAGCCAGGGTGGCGGTCACCTGGCCTGTGCTTGGATGCTGCCAGGGACCAGGGCAGCCCACCTCTTTGTTGGGCGATGATTTGAATAGTAAGGAAAAGGCTGGAACAAAAGCAAGGCTCGGAAGATGCCAGGAGGCCAAAATGCCAGGCTGTAATTGACAAAGAATTTTCGCAGGGATCAGATGGATAAAGCCGTCTGAGGGATCTGAGGCCTGACGATCAACTTGGCAGGACTCGTTAAATTAAAAAATGCATCTTCCCTACGATGTAGGGATTCTACTTCTCAGGAGGATCTGCCCCAAAGAAACCCTGGCATGTGTGCTCAGGTGGGAGGTTCTGGCACAGTCTCCGTGGCAGTTTGCAAAGGTGAAAAACTACACAGTCTGGGTCACCGGTGGTGGAATAGTTACATGAACTGGTATCTGCCTCTTTGTTGCTCTGCCTCTGAGTCTATCTGGTCCCTTTGGAGCCACCTCAAGTAAGTCTCCCCTTTGCCACGGGCAGGATTTCACTGGTGCCAGGTGCCCATCATGCCTGCCTCCTCGGGGAAGAAGTACTTGCCCATTTTAGGTTCCTTCCTGGGCTGAGATAGATCATGCATTCCAGACTCCGGCCTGGGCACCTGGCTTGCCAACCACCCTTAAAGTTTGGCAGTATTGGACGCTCTGCCCTGAGGTTGCTTGACTATGACATAACACTTCTTCAAAATAACGGTCTTTCTTTTTTTAATTATAAAAGTAACTCATGTTCATTGTGGAAAATTTAGAAAATACACAAAGACAAAGAAGAACATTAAAATTGGTGATTCCCAACCTATAGAGATAACCACTGTTTACTGTTGAAACATTGAGATCATTCTATATAAACGATTTCATACCCTGCACTTTATTTAACATGTTTACTTATCCGTAGGAATATGGTTGATTAGAGCCCTGGCTGGGTGGCTCAGTTGGTTGGAGCATCATCCCAGTAAGCCACAGTTGCAGGTTCTTTCCCCATCAGGGCACATACAAGAAGCAACCAATGAATTCATAAATACGTGGGACAACAAATCAATGTTTCTCTCTCTCCCTCCCCCTTCCTCTCTCTCAAATCATAAATATGTTTTTAAAAAGAGAATATTGATTGACTTATATATAACACATTTTTTCTCAGTTCAGTGTTTGTTTTTCTATTATTATTATTACTATTTTTAATACTAACCTGAGGATATATTTCTATTGACTTTTTTTTTTGAGAGAGAGAGAGAGAGAGAGAGAGAGAAGGAGGAGGAGGAGGAGAAGGGGGAGGAGGAGGAGGAGGAGAAAGACATCAATGTGAGAGAAACATCAATTGGTTTCCTCCCATACGTGCCCCCACTGGGGGTGGAACCTGAAATCGAGGTCTGTGCCCTGACCAGGAATTGAACCTGCAACCTTTTGGTGTATAGGACGACACTCCAACCAACTGACCCACCTGACCAGGGCTCTTTATTATTTTAAAACATAGAGAAGCCGCCGAAACCGGTTTGGCTCAGTGGATAGAGCGTCGGCCTGCGGACTGAAAGGTCCCAGGTTCGATTCCCGTCAAGGGCATGTACCTGGGTTGTGGGCACATCCCCAGTGGGAGGTGTGCAGGAGGCAGCTGGTCGATGTTTCTCTCTCATCGATGTTTCTAACTCTCTGTCTCTCTCCCTTCCTCTCTGTAAAAAATCAATAAAATATATTTTAAAAAAAATAAAACATAGAGAAGTTTCTAATGTATGTATGGTGGTGTGGACTGAATGTGTGTGTACTCCCATAATTCATGTTGAAGCTTTAACCCACAAGGTGATGATCTTTGGAGATGGGGCATTCGGGAGGTAGAGTTAGGTAAGGCCATGAGGGTGGGGCCCTCAAGATGGGATTAGTGCCCTTAATAAGAAGAGACACCAGAGCTGGCTCTCTCACTCTTTCCTGTGCATGCACCAAGGAAAGGCCATGTCAGTGACAGCAAGAAGGCCACTATCTGCAAGCCAGGAAGAGTCCACACCAAGCAGCAAATCCATGGCACCTGATCTTGAGCTTCCAGCCTGCAGAACTGAGAGAGATAAACATCTGTTGTTTAAGTGACCCAGGCTCTATGGTATTTGTTATGGCAGCCTGAGCATCTGGTTAAGTCCTTTCATTTTACCATGTCTTCCTTTGCCTCTGGGTTTAAAAGATTTCCCCTACCCCAAGGTCAGATAAGTATTCACCTATATTTTCTTCTGGTTCTTTATTTGGTTTCAGCTTTTCCACTCAGCGCTCTCTTTTATGTTCAGCTCTAATCCAGTTGAAGTTTATTTTGGTTTATGATGTGAGATAAGATCCTGATTTTATTTCTTTCCAAATTGTCGACCAGTTCTTTCAGTTTAATTTCTCTCCCCACCAACTGTATTTTAAATTTATTTTTGAATGTTCATTACAATCATGTTGTTTAAAATTCAAAAGGTATAAAAGGCAAACAGGATCTCCTCCTCCCTTATCCCTTAGCCTCCCAGGGTCAGTAGCTGGGTGTTGCCAGGTTATAGGTTTTGGTCTTAGACACTAGCTCTCCATCTCCCTTCCCCTGACTGACTTTTTTTTATAGTGTGAAAACATACTAGCTTCCAGGCTTTCTGTTTTTTCTTTTTTATTAATCTATCTCTTTTCCTCCACTACCACATTTTTTTGTTGTGACTTTATATATTTTAACACCTGGCAGTGCAAATTCTTTCTCAAAATAACCTTGGTTATGCTTGCCTATTTATTCATTCTTCTATGTGAGATGTTGGAATATAAGGAAGTTAATGAGTTTTTTAAAAATTATTGTGAAACATATGTACAAAAGAACATATAAAACATATATGTTCAGTTTAAAGAAGAAGAATAAAGCAGTCGTATACTCAGCTAACTTAAGAAAGAGAGCACCAGCAACCCTTGAGAAAATATTTTTATTTCTCTCCTTAAGTGGCTCTTCCTCTCTCCCCATCCCCATGGAAACACGAACCTGAATTTGTTATCATCATTTACCTATTGTTCTTCATCGCTTGACTATATACATTTATATCCTTAAACAACGTATTGTATGCTTTTACAAGCGAATCACACTGTATTCCATGTTTTGACTAGAGACATTTGTGTGTGTGTGTGGTTGTGATTCATCCTGTTGCTACCTGTAGCTATAGTTCCTTCTTTTGCTGCTACGTGTAAAGATACCCAATTTGTTTATTCCTTTCATTTGCTGATGGGCATTGGGTTGTCTCCACTTTTCTTGACTTTTATCAACCTCCTTTCTGTGTGTGAGTTTCTCCAGGACATGTACTTGGGAGCTGAATGATAAGGTCACCTCTTGTTATTCTCCAAGGCAATGTGTATTTTATTCCCGCCCTGGTCAGTGCTTGCTGCTCAGTCTACATCCTCACCAATTCTTTTTTTTTTTTTAATATATTTTATTGATTTTTTACAGAGAGGAAGGGAGAGAGATAGAGAGTTAGAAACATCGATGAGAGAGAAACATCAATTAGCTGCCTCCTGCACATCTCCCACTGGGGATGTGCCTGCAACCCAGGTACATGCCCTTAGCCGCAATCGAACCTGGGACCTTTCAGTCCGCAGGCCGACGCTCCATCCACTGAGCCAAACCGGTTTCGGCCTCACCAATTCTTAGTACATCCTCACCAATTCTTAGTACATCCTCACCAATTCTTAGTACATCATCACCAATTCTTAGTACATCCTCACCATTGTTAGCCAAACTGGTGAGTGTGATATGGTATTTCACTGTGGTTTAAATTGGAGTTTTAGTGGTTACTGACTGTTAAGGTTGAACATGGTGGTTGTTTTTCAATTACAGTTGACAGTCAATATTATTTTATATTAGCTTCAGGTCTACATCATCATGTTTAGACAATTATATAATTTACAAAGTGATCATCCCAATATTTCAAGTACCCACCTGGCACCGTACATAGTTATTACAATACTAGCGGCCTGGTGCATGAATTTGTGCACTGGTGGGGTCCAATCAGCCCGCATGATGGGGGCCATCGGGAGTGGCCAGGGCGAGGGGCCGCGGGCGCTCCGGTCATTCTGCTGTTTGGTCGATTTGCATATTACCCTTTTATTATGTAGGCTTATTGGCTATATTCCTTGTGCTGTACTTTATATCCCTGTGACTATTTTGTAACTACCAATTTGTACTTCTTAATCCCTTCATCTTTTAGGTTGACCATGTTTATGGACGCTTTGTGTTTCCTCATTTACACAGCTGTACTTTTTTACCCCTTTTTTCATATTAGATTATTACTGATTCATAACAGATCTTCTCAGATTCACATTCTAGCACTAATCCTTTTTTTATTACATGTTGCAATTCCATCCGTTTGTGGCTTGCTTTTTCATTATCTTTTAAAAATTCTTTGTTGTTGAAAGTAATTAGCTTTTTCACTATCTTTTTTTAAAAATATATTTTATTGATTTTTTACAGAGAGGAAGGGAGAGAGATAGAGAGTTAGAAACATCGATGAGAGAGAAACATCGATCAGCTGCCTCCTGCACACCTCCCACTGGGGATGTGCCTGCAACCCAGGTACATGCCCTTGACCGGAATCAAACCTGGGACCTTTCAGTCTGCAGGCTGACGCTCTATCCACTGAGCCAAACCGGTTTCAGCCTTTTTCACTATCTTAACGGCGTCTTTTAAACAATTTGATTGATTGATTGATTGATTGATTGATTTTTAGAGAGAGAGCGAGGAAGGGAGAAAGAAGGAGAGAAAGATTGATTTTTTGTTCCATTTAATTATGCATTTATTGATTGCTTCTTGTGTGTGCCCTGATCAGGGAATTGAACCTGCAACCTTGGCTTATCAGGACAACGCTCTAACCAATGGAGCTACCCGACCTGGGCCTAATGGCATCTTTTGATGAACGAAATAGTCAGAACTTAAGTCAGCAAGCTTATCATTAACTAAAGTCCAATATTTTTGTTTGTTTGTTTCTTTTGTGGTAAAATGTGCATACAACAACATGCAAAAATCTTAGTTTTTCCATTCAAGGAGCTCAGATATATAAATGCATATACCTATGCAACCCAAACCCTGTGACAATCACCCCAGAAAGTTCCCTCACGCCTTTTCCCAGGCAACCCCTGCCCCTGCTCCCCAGAATTGACCACTGTTCTGATTTTCCACCATATGTCAGTTTTGCTTGTGCTAGAACTTCATGTAAATGGAATGATACAGTATGTACTCTCTCATAAAAGTCTTCTTTCCCTCTCACTTGACATCATGTTTGAGTTCATCCTGTTGTGTGTATCAGTAGTTGCTTCTTTTTTATTGCTGAGTAGTATTCCATCGTGTGAATATGTATAGTTTGTTTATTCACCCATGGATAGAGCTATTTTTAGTTTTTGGCTGTTATAAGTGGAGTGGCCATACATCTTTTTGTTGACATATGTTTTTATTTCTCTTAAGTATATTAGTTCCCTTACATGTTTTCCTTCTTTTAGGAGTGGAATTGCTGGGTCGTAGGTGAGGTGTAACTTTTGTTGAAGCATAATATTCACTCAGGAAACTGCACAGATCCTCAGTGTCCTGCTTGAGTAATTTTTACAACGTGAACACAGCCATGTAGCCATCACCCAGGTCAAGGGGTGGGGCCTTGCCCTGAGCTGGGCTGTCCATTCTGGGATCTGAAACTTGAGCCAAATGAAGAAGGATATCTATTGGAGCTACCTGTTCCCAGAGTGGCAGCTGCTCAGACTTTGAGCCTCTTGCAAGCCCCCAGGGTTTCTGTTTCCTTCTGCATCAGGACCTTCAGCCTTCTCATCCATCTGAGCTACCGGCTATCCCTGCAGTGAATTCCTGTCTGCTTGCCCTGGCAGGTTTGGCTCAGGGGTTGGAGTGTTGGCCTGCGCACTGAAGGGTCTCGGGTTTGATTCCCGGTCAAGAGCACGTATCGCAGTTACAGGTTCGGATGATCCCCACCGCTGTTTCTCTCTCTCTCTCTCTCTCTCCCCCACGCCTCCCTCCCTTTCACTCGCTCTAAAAATCAATGGAAAAAATATCCTTGGGTGAGGGTTAAAAAAAATTCCTTTCTGTTTATATCAACCAGACCTGGTTTCTGTTGTTTGCAACCAAAAAATCCTGATGTTTACAGTGTTCCCAACCACTAGCATCAAAAACTTAGTGGACGCCCTGGCCAGTGTTACTCAGTGATTAGACTGCAGGGGTCCTCAAACTACGGCCCGCGGGCCACATGCAAATACAAATATGGTATTTGTTCCCGTTTTGGTTTTTTACTTCAAAATAAGATATGTGCAGTGTGCATAGGAATTGTTCATAGTTTTTTTTTAAACTATAGTCCGGCCCTCCAACGGTCTGAGGGACAGTGAACTGGCCCCCTGTTTAAAAAGTTTGAGGACCCCTGGATTAGAGGATCAGCCCGCAAATGGAAGGGTCGCAGGTTCGATTCCCGGCCAAGGGTACGTACCTGGGTTGCAGGTTCAATCCCTGCCCTGGTTGGGGCACGTGCGGGAGGCAACCAATTGATGTGTCTCTCTCACATCAGTGTTTCCCTCTCTCTCTCTCTCCCTCTCCCTCTTCACCTCCCCCTCCCTTTCCTTTCCCCCCCTCCCTCCCTCCATTCCTCCCTTTCCTTTTCCCCCCTCCCTCTCTCCATTCCTCAGTGGAGAGTGAACCTCATATTGCTAAAACTCAGGGCAGAATAGAACCCTTGGATTCCTGGGCTCACAAGGTGAACTCTCAAACAGGTAGTCACTTTACATCTAACTTTAAAAGCTTGTGGTAAAGCTACTTCAAACATTTGGGTCTGATGAAGGTTTTTCTCCCCCCCTAACTTTAAATTTAGTTCCCACTTTTGGACCAATTTCCTGTGAGTCCCCTGTGGAAAGTTAATGGCGAACATGGACTTAATTTAGAAGGTGAACTGTGGGCGTGCATGTTATTTTCTGGACTTCATTTGTGGAAACCAGGTTCCTGTTTCCTGCCCCTTGGTGTGGAGCACAGGGGGTCAGACGGGGGCTGTTCGGCGCAGTTACCAGAAAACAGTGGCGAGACCCCAGAGACCACTTGCCTAAGAAGTCTCAACGTCGCAATCGTTCTGCTCTAAGCGGGGCCTCATTTAAAAGTAAAAAAAAGGGAGGACCCAGCGGCTCTTCCGGCGTCTAAATCCCTGAAAATAAACACCACCCAAAGATAAAATCAAAAGTAAAAAATGCAATGAATTTGCTCCCTGTTTCTTTTTTAATAGCATCGCGTCACCTGGATTAGTGACAGGAAGTGACCCAATGCGACAGGCCTCTGAGTCGTCACAGCGCGTGTCCTCGTGAATGTCAGGGTCTGGGAACGTATTTGGTCCAGAGGAAGGTGCCACGGGTGCAGTTCCCCCGGCAAAGGTCAGGGGCGAATGGGAGAGGCTCTCTCACCACTGGTGGCTCGAGCAGCCGCCAGGCTGTCAGTGTCTCCCCCGGTTGTCCTTCCCTGGCCTTTCCTGAGAGCCCGTTCCTGATCTCTGTCTGCCGGTCCTCGTCCTGCTGCGGGGTTTCCTCATTCACAGGGGCCACAGCTTGGGGTCTGAGGACCCAGCCTAGACCGTTCTCGCACGCTCTGGGCTTCGTAGGCTTTTGACTTGAGCTCAGCAGAAACAGGTTCTTTTTTTTTTTTAAATATATTTTATTGATTTTTTACAGAGAGGAGGGATGAGGGATAGAGAGTTAGAAACATCGATGAGAGAGAAACATCGGTCAGCTGCCTCTTGCACGCCCCCTACTGGGGATGTGCCCGCAACCAAGGTACGTGCCCTTGACCAGAATAGAACCTGGGACCCTTGAGTCCGCAGGCCGACGCTCTATCCACTGAGCCAAACCGGTTAGGGCTAGAAACAGGTTCTTTACCATAAGGTCTCCCCATCTTAAGGGTACTCCGGGGCAGGGAGTTAACTAACTGCTCTGGGGATCTTGCTTGGCCAGCGATGCAGGTGCCCGTGGACACGCTGGCTCTGCCGGTCATGCTTGCGGGTGAATGTCATACAAGGGCAGCATGTGGAAGAGGGCTGCGATTTGTGTGGCTCATGATGGAGACTTTCTAGCAAAGGAATGCGGAGCATCTTGTAGGATCATCAGTTTGGTCTGCTGGTTTCAAACAGGTGGACAAGAAGCTTCTCCGTGAAGGGGCGGGCGGTGGGCTGGGATGGCCTCAGACGCCCCACCAGCCCGTCTTCAGGTTTGGGTGTCAGACGGTGAGCTGGGTCGCCCCTGGCAGGGTGATGGGGATCATTTGTGCAGCAAAGGGGTGATCTAGGAAGCGAGGAAGTCCTACGTGGAATCTAAATTGATTTTAAAGAATTGAGACTTTGCATCCAGTCCCTCTCTGAGGTCAAGGCAGAGAGGACGGGCCGAGGGGGCAGCCAGGGCTCAGTGTGGGCAGGCCTCGCCTTCTGTGGACCTGACGTTCGAGTGTGGGCTCGCACAGCAGCCGTGTAGGGGGTGAAGGGTTGCACTTCAGGGGTCTTGCCTCAGAGGTCATTCACTGCCTGTCACTGTCCGTGGTGGCTCTGCTGACCAATGTAGAATGTGGAGTCTTTGGGTGTCAGTGTTGGAATCCGGGACATGCCTGGCGGACGGACAGCACAGGGAGGCGGACGGGGAGGAGCTGGGGGGAGATGCGCTCGGAGGAGGGCCGGGTGGCCAGCAGAGTGCGCTGGGAGTGCAGGTGTCATGGGGGAGGAAGGTCAGATGCATCTCCAGAGCTTGGAGGTGGGACTCCAGGCCGGCTGTCTGCAGGGGGCTCACCAGGAGGTAATGGTTTCTGACAAACAGGCGAGTAAGCCTGTGGCTGATGTCTCGGGAGGGAGCTCTTCAGAGTTGAGGGGGATGAGACCTCAGCAGGGAAGAGTAGAGGCTCAGTGCTCAGGGTCTGCAGGCTGGGGTGGGGCGGGGGCGGGGGGGTCCAGCATGAACAAAGCAGAAGCTGGGTGGCTTCGTGGTTAAGGGCTGGGTTCAGACTTGCAGATCTTCATCCTGGCTCCACCATTTCCCCATCGGCAGGCCTCCGTTTCCTCATCTGTAGAATGGAAGGAACGCTGGTATCTGTGTCAGTGAGAAATCTTGGGCAAAGCACTTAGAGCAGCGCTTGCCGCGTGGGTGTGGTTATTACTGTTAGGATTGCTGTCCTCCTAGTTGGCCTGACCCTTTGGCTTGGAGCTCCGTGTGAGTGGGGCTCACACGCCGGCTCGAGGGCCGCTCTTGGCTTTTATGTTGACTCTGTAGCCCACGTAGTTGCCTTGTGTCTGCGGCTGCTGGGAAGCTGAGAGTCAGATGTGCTGCTCAGTTTAATCAGCAGATTTATGGTGACAGCTCCTCTTCCTGCTTTCGGCCTCTATTCTCTTTGATCCTTAAGTTGTTTATTTTTTATTACTTTCAGCCCCTACGCTGCCTCAAGCTGTCCTTGAAACAGACAGTTATAAATTTTGAATGAATAAAATATAATGTAGATCACACACTGAATCATAGTTACAATGTAGGGCAGCGTGCTCTGCCTGCCTGTGTCCCTGTCCCCTCCTCGGTACCTGAGTTTGGGGGATTAGTGGAGGCAGTAAGGAGGGGGAGCCCCCAGGGTGGGTTAGGGTGCACCCTCCTCCCTAGCCTCTGCAAAGAAAAAAGCTAAAGGTTTTTCTGCCTTTGAAGATGTGCTTTCAGGGGCCTAGTGATGGAATTGGTGAGAGGGTGGGGAGAGGAAGACAAAAACTAACTCTCATCAAGTACCTACTGTGCGCTTGGCACTGTGTAAGTGCTTAATACGCTTTGGACTGCTCCAGGAGGCTAGCTGTGGGACTGTGGAATTCTGGGAAGTTTATCTCATAGTCTGGAGGAGGGGTGTGGATCTATCCATAGAATCATTGTGGACTCAGCTGTGGGCCATATGGAGGACAAGATGTAAGACCTACCCCAGGACTTGTCCCATTCTTCAAAGTTGCCAGGACATACGTCTCCGTCATCTATTGCCACAATATTGCTTCATAACGAGCCACCCCAAACCCATTGGCATACGGCAATAAGCATTTAATCTGCCCACACATACCTGTGGGGTGGGTGAAGTTTGGCTGACTTAGGCTGCTGGCAGTGGGACTTGGTTGGTTTCAAGCTATAAGTTGGGTTTAGGTCTGTTCCATGTACTGGTTATCCCACTGGACCGGTGACCACCAGGGCACATTTGTGTCATGGTGACAGGCAGGCGTGCAGAGAGCACGCTCAGTTGCACAAGCCCATTTCAAACCTTTGCTCACATCGTATCCATTAGCATCCCCTTGGCCAAAGCAAGCCATGCGACCATTCTCAAGCCAAGGGGCAGGGTAGTCCACTGCCCACCATGAAGCCGTGCCAGAGCGTGGCTATCTCATGTTGTTACGAGGGGTGAAGAATCGACACCAGTAATTCAGCCTGCCTTAGGCTGAGCGTTACTCATTCGCTCAGTAAGTCTTTTTTTAAAGGCTACTGTGTGCCAGGCATATGCCGCCTCTGGGGATAGAGTGCTGAACAAGGCAGGCCTGGTTCTTGCCTTATGGAAAGAGATTGAACAAAAATGGGGATTTATTGCCGGGACACGAAGTATCTCGCAGAAGCCCAGGCCCCTGGAAGGGCTGAATTCAGCACATGGACCAGGGGGAGACCCCTGAGCCCTCTCGCTGCCTGGCCTTTGCTTTAGTCCCTTTTGGCTCCCCCTCTTCTTCCTCTGACAGCGACCACCTTTCATTTTCATGGCATTTCCGAGTGGGGAAGCCGCCCCTCCATCAGCTCCTAAGTTTGCATCCAACTGTGTCAGAGAGCACTGGAGTCGAGACTCGGTCTCTTAGCCCTTTTCCCAGATTGTGAAGGGAGAGACCTCGGCATGCCGGCTTGGGCCGGGTGCACCCCAGCACAGTCAGCTGGGCCCAGGGGGGGGCTGGTCACAGTATGAACTCAGGGCTTCTGGGCAACGGAGCAGCCACAGTACGGCCAGGAGAAGAGGGGACAGCAGATGGGCGACCAGTTACCTTATGTCGAAGCCCCGCCCCCACTTGGTTTTCCCTTGTTGTTGTGGTTAATCCTCACCCGAGGATATTTTCCCATTGGTTTTTAGGGAGAGTGGAAGAGAGAGAGAAACATCGATGTGAGAGAAACACGTCGATTGGTTGCCTCCTGCATGCACCCCAACCGGGGCCTGGGCCAGAGAGGTACATGTCCTTGACCAGAATCGAACCCGGGACCCTTTGGTCCACAGGCCGACGCTCTGTCCACTGAACCAAACCAGGCAGGGCCCTCCCCCACTTTGGTAACTCACCGCCTGGGGTCCGTCTTCGCTGAGGGGTAGACTACATGAGGCCTTATTTTGTCACTTGAACACACACAGCCCTCTGTCCATCCCCCTCCCCTGTCGCCTCCACTTTCAACCCTGACTGGCAGGGAACAGTCTGGGATGTAGAATTAGTCTCGCTGCGACTGTGAGCTCTGTGAGTTCCCATGCCCGGCTGAAAAACTTGTTGAAAAGGACCCCGGTTATTGTCATTGTCTCATTCTCACCTGCTGTGTGAAGCTCAGAGGTGCTGATTCAGGTGCCTGGAAACCCTGGGGATCGTGGAATAAATGGGCCTCTGATTGGGGACAGGAGGGGACCGGCGGCGTCTGAGAAGTCCTGGTGGGAGGCATGAGGGAGGGTCGGCTGCCAGGGACCTCACAGAGCCCCACTGTGTCCACCGCAGCATGTTCTCTCTCAGCTGGTCTGCAGGTAATGCGTGCTGTGTGTGCTGTTTTCCTGCAGGGGACACTGGTCAGGAAGGAGACTGCCGGGTAGTAGTAGGGGACTGGGGGGGCGGGCGGGCAGGAGCCCCCGGCCCTCTCTGCAGGGGCAGCCACTTCCAGTCCTGAGCAGTGTGATTGATCCTGGTTGGGGCCCTTTCTCTTGCTGTGAGAAGCAGGAAATTGAAGCCCGTGGTCACAGTGCTCTCAGACATCAGAGCGGGGGACGAGGAAGAAGGCCACATGCAGATATGGACTCGGAAGGCTCATTTCTCTTTGAATCCTTGCAGCGTGTGTGGGAGGCCGTGTGGCTTGGTGGCTTCTTGGGCCAGCCGTGTGCTTGCCCAGCACGCTGCTCCCAGGACCCAGGAGAGCCCAGCGGGTGGCGGGCATGTCGCTGGCGCCTCACCACGGATGAGCAGTCACTACCTCTCTGTTCCGTTCGGTTACAACCGAGTAAGCGAGTGGGGCAGGTCGCTGTGAGTGCATTGGATACTTGATGAAACTTCAGGCTGCCTGGGGTGGGGAGGGGTGTGCGTGAGAAATGTTTTCCCCTCTCAGTCACGTAGCTGGTCAGAGCTGGGGCTGAAAGCCGGGCTTCCGATCGCTAATCCCAGACTCTATTCACGCTGAGCGCCACGAGGGTCTGCAGTCTTTCCGGCAGAGACGGTCTCCTTTTTCCTGGTTTTTCCTGTCTGCTATCCATCCGTCTCGTCATTAATTCCCTCACCCCATTCCATAGAGGAGGCAAGAGGCCCACAGAAGAGCTGTCTATTGCTTGGACATGTAAGAAACACAGAAATATGTCTTTATAAAAAGAAGATGAAATAAGTTCTATATGCCAGAGCCAGATGTAGCTATTTCATATGTGTTTGCCTATGTCTGTGTGTATGTCATTACAGAGAAACCCATAAAAGTAAGATGAGGAAAAATGCAGATGAGCTAGAAGGTCAGAGTCGGGGCGAGAGTTAGATACATCCTCAGGCCGCAGAGCCGTTTCTCTATTTGAACCACAGATGTAGCTCTGAGCTAATTAGCAATCCAAGCAGGAAAAAAAATATTATGTGCACGGTTCATGGGGCCCATAATGCACAGGATGCCAGAGGCCCAGTGCTTTTCCAGGCAATTAATCGGCAGGAAATTTCTTGCCTGGGTGGTCATTGTGCGGGGCCCCGAGAGGGAGGAAATATGTGGCACATATGCTGCCGCTCCCGCTCCCGCTCCTGCGTGGACCCCACGGATCACTCACGGCCGGTTCCCACCGAGGCCCGGGAGGCCGCACAGTCCCAGCGTGGTGTGCCAGGCAGCCATGGCCGTGATTTGGAGTCGGCACGCAGGACGAAGCCCCCTTGCCCTTTCAGCACTGGGGGTGGTACCATGCTGGGAGCCATGCGCAGGCCACCTCTGAGGGTGGCGTCGTGGAATGTCCTATTGACCCTCAGAGGTGTGTTTGCTGGGGAACCCCCCCGCCCCCACCGAGGTGCCAGTTGGAGTGACCTGTCAGGGTGATGAGGGGGTAAGTTTGCAGACACATGGGACACACGGGGGGCGTCTGACCCCTCACAGTCCCCCGCTTGCCCGCAGATACTTAGCGAGAAGGGGCGCCTGACCCAGTCTGCTCAGCTCTCCGGTCCCAGTTTAACTTGACTTCCTCAGGGTCGCCCTCCCCGCCTCTCCCTCCACATCAGAACTCCCGCGTCCTGTCCCCGCTCCTTCCTCTGCAGCCGGTGTCACAGCCTGTACTGGTGCAGTTACTTATGTTTGTTTGTTTAGGGTTCCCCCTCCCAGGATGTGGGTTCCAGGGTGGCAGGGACAGCGCCTGGCGTGCTCCTCATGGTGTCCTCAGTCCTCGCCCGGGTCCAGCACGTCATCGGTGCTCAATGCCTGCTTGTGGAATGAATGAATGAATGAATGAATGAATGAAAGGATAAACGGGCATGAACATGGAGCAGATGCAGACTGCCCAGTAGAAGATAAAGACATAAACGTAACACAGGGCGGCAAATGCTCAGAGCCGAAGGGAGGGGACAGGTGGGGAGCCAGGGGGCTTCGGAGGAGGAGGCACTGCTTCCAGAGGGAAGGGGAGGTCGGGGCTTCATGGCACAGCACCCTTTGGGGGTCTGGAAGGGTGAGGTGGAGGTGAGGGACATCTGGGGCCGGGGGTGGGGGGCAGGAGCAGAAGCAGCGCGGCGGGGCTGGAGGTGAGAGAAGACAGCATGACTTGGGGTGCCCTTAGGGCAGCTGCACCAGGAAAGGTGGGAGCTTGGCCCACGGGCTTGATTTGAGCAGCAGAGGGAGAGGCAGCAGATTTGTGAGAGGAGCAGGGATGGGGTGAGAGGGGCCCAGGCAGGCTGGGGGAGAGCTGAGTGGCCCCGGAGAGGTGGGAGCCGGCCCGGGGAGAGCACACGGCCTTTGCCTCCTGGACTCGATTCCTGGTCAGGGCACATACCTGAGTTGCTGGTTTGGTCCCCAGCCAGGGAGCATACAGAAGGCAGCCAGTGTATGTTTCTCTCTCACATCGATGTTTCTCTCTCCCTTCCTCTCTCTAAGCATGTCCTCGGGTGAAGATTAAAAAAGAAAAGAAAAAAAGCCAGGCTCACTGCGTGGTGCATTCCTACTCCTCCCCATTTCTGAACAGCCGACTTACTTAGGACCCTTGATTGCAAATCCCAAAGATCCCACTCGAACCAACATAAGCAAAACGGGCATGCTCTTGGGCGTCAGCGTAGTGGTTCAGGGACGGCTGGATCCAGCAGTTGGCAGTGCCATCGGGATTACGCCCCTCCATCCCTCCTCTCCGCTTGGCTTCATTTGCAGGCTGTTTCCAAGGGACGGCAAGGTGGCCGTTGGCCATCCCAAGCCAACGTGGTTCTCACAGGGAAAGAGGGCATTTTCCAGTAACTGTGGTGAGAGCCTAGGGAGGACTCTGTACTGCTGGGCCTGGGCCACATGCTCAGCCCTCAGCCAGTCACTGTGCCCAGAGGGCGGGGATGTTCTAATGGGTCGACTTCAGCCACATTCACATCGAGGAAGAGTGAGGAGGGGCCAGGTTCTCCCACACAGAAGGAGGGGGCACGATTTCCTGGGCCCAGAAGGGGAATCGCTCTCAAAGAAAGAGCTGCTGGGCAGACACTTGTAGGCTTGTTCCCGAAGGCCAGCAGGGGCCTGGCCTTTGCACAGGACACCCAGCGGCCTGAGCCTGGAGCAATTGTAAGGGTGCATCGGTGTAGCGGGCCCGTCGTTCTTAGTTGTGCAGAGTAGGCACACTCGGGCCTCTTCACACCCTCAGGTCTGGTCCACCCGGGGCCTCCGCACAGAGCCAGCCTTCCCGGGTAGCACGCCACCCACCGGGAGCACCAGGAAGGCAGCCTCTTGCCTCCGCGATTATTCCAGTGCTTTGTCCGAGGTCCCCTGCAGTTACTGGCCCCACTTACCCGTCTCTTCGTCCTCCAGTCCCTGGATCCACAAACCTGGCTCTGGTGCCTGCACTTGGCCCCTGTCCCTGCTGAGGTTCGGTGTCTTTTCCAGATGTTGACTTAGCCCGAGGCCCGTCCTGATTTTGGTGTCAGCCGCACTTTCCAGCGGTGGATCCTCCGGGAAGGCCAAGGGGCCAGGCTGGACCTGCCAGGCGGCTCCTGTCGTCCCCTGCTCTCCTGAGCTCAGCATGCACGCACACGGGCTCAGGGAGAAGGGCCAGCGGGTTCCCAGCACACCGGGGCCTGTGGCGGCTGCTTTCCACAAACTCAGACACGACTTATATCACATTATTCTGTTTGATACAACCCGGTATCACACATCAGCACTTCTCAACACTTTTAGGTACAGAATCTTTTCTTCAAGTGAAATCTTCCCTGCAAGTCCACTGTATGCAGCAGACAAGAGCCGAGTGGCTCTGGGTTGGGTGGGAATACACCCACCCCCTTTATTCCTCCCTAGTCCACGTCAGCAGCCCCCAAAGAGGTGCATGACACCCCTGGGGCTCCTTGGAACCTAGTTTGAGAACCTCTTTGTGATGGTGTTGATCTGTCCCTCTCAGTAGCACCTGCTTTTGTTCTCCATGGGGGACGGGTTGCTGGATGTGGTGGGTTTTTGTTTTGGGGTTTGTTTTTTTTAATCACTACAACATTTTTTCCGTCATTAGCTTGTTTGCACTGTGAGGTCAGCATGGGGACCCTTGTCCTCTTCCTTCTCACTCTAGGCAGGTGTCGGGGAGCAGGCCCTCCCCAGCTCCGCACAGGCTCGCTTCATCACCCGTGTCCCCCTTGAGCTGCATTTGGGAGGTTCTGCTTACGACATTGGTCACATTATCCGTGCCTCAGTTTACCTTCTTCCTGGGGAGCCACACCTGACTAATTGGGTCGGTGTCCCACCCCCGGCCACTGGGGCTTCAGGCAGTGATGAGATGCTGCCGCCCCGTGCATGTCCGCTGGGGATAAATATTGTGGAGACTTTCCATGCAATGTACCCTAACAGAAAAATCCTTGAAC
>NW_005871310.1:1407864-1409047 GCF_000147115.1 Myotis lucifugus | reverse complement strand
TCCCAGGCACCTCCATGACAGTTGCTACACTTCCTGTTTTCATGCTCCGAGAGACCCCCGTGTCAAGGGGTTTGATTTGGGGGTAGCGCGCGGAGGGCGTGTATAGCATTTTGGTAAAAAGTTGGACATCAGATGGGCTTTAGGGCCCGGCAGAGAATGGGACCATGTTAATATGACTGAGCAAATTGGAACATTCTGTTCCATAAATATTTTTATTTGCGTGTCATGCTATGTGTAGGCACTGTGAGAGGGGCTGCAGGATCTCTGCCCCCAAGTGCTATTGGGGACCAACCAGGACAAAACCGTGACAAGTCCCCAGGTAACTGTGAGACAGGGCCAGGAGGAGGCAAACATAAAGCGCAAGGCAGTATTTCTTAGAGTGTGAGAGGATTTGAAGTATATTGTACAGCAATATTAAGTATATTACACATAGAAGCATTTAAAACATTTTAATGATTGTGTTTATTTTCCTGTATATTTGAACATAACTCTGTTCTTCAGTTGCCTTCTGTCTATGGGAGATGATATGGTTTTCTATTTATGGTGGAGATATAAGTTTTCCTTTGAAAATAAATTTAAGTAAAAGAGGGAGTTGGTTACAAGGGAAATAGTAAATAAAGAACAGTGCGGAGGCCATGTGGGGGTGGCAGGTGGCATGGCCTTACCTGAAGTGTGGGGACAGCGTGGTGGAGGGATTCAGAGACGAGGAAAGGAAAGGGCTCATGGGAGAGTCAGGTGGACTGGGGGAGGCGTAGAATCCAGCTAGGTAGAGATGGGAGAGGTGAATTCCTATTCACAGACTCAGAAATATGTGTGCAAATCTTGGCATAATCCATTTTGGCTCCAACCTGTGCGTCCTGGGGGGACTGGAGGGTGGGTTTGGACTGTCTGTGGAAGACCATGAATCCCAGGGTATGGACTCTGAACTTAATTCAGGGGCAGTGGGAGCCATGGAAGGCGCTTGAGGAGGGGAGTGGTATCTGAACTGACTCATTTATTTGTAGTGGGTCCCCAGACGAGAAGCAGGATGACCAGCCAGGGGTCAAAGGAAAGAGTATAAGAGGCCAAACCAGGGCCATGGCTGAGGATCAGCAGTCCAGCTCCCCAGCCTGCCTCCCGCTGGCTCTAGTAGCAGCCTGGAGACACTGGAGAGGCGGGTCTGCGGTGCAGGGGCCCAGCTTTG
>NW_005871310.1:1402007-1404087 GCF_000147115.1 Myotis lucifugus | reverse complement strand
AGTGGTACAGGTCCTGTGCTGGGTGTGTCACTTGTACCATCTAAGTCAGGGTTTTCAGACTTGGCCCTTTGACCTTTTCAGCTGGATGATTTCATGTTGCAGGGGGCTGTCCTGTGCATGGTAGAATGCTTAGCAGCATCTTGGCCTCTGCCCACTGGGCTGTAGCCAGTCACACCTTCCCTCCCAATGTCCCCTGGGGGACAAAATCGCCCTAACTCAGAACCACTAATCTAATTTATTCTTCCCAGGAGCCAACTACTCATTTTACAGAGGAGGCAGCTGAAGCTTAGAGAAGTAAATGAAGCTGCCCCAGGTCACTGAACTGCTAATTCACAGAGCCAGAATGCAAACCCCAGATCCATGGCCCAGAGGACAGACTGTAGCCACTGCCCTTTACTACTTGGCAGAAGAAGAGAACTCATCAACCCTTGGTAGAGCCACCTGGGTACAGACAGGGCTGGGGCCTGCTGGGTCAGCCCTGGCATCCGCCGCCGGGTTCATTGGGAGCTAATAAACACAGCGGCTGCTGCCCGTGTTCTGACTTGGCTTGAACCAGAAGAGCCACAATGTGTTGACGTGGAGACTGTCTCCACAGGCCCCAGGCCTTTGCCGCGACAGGCAGTCCACGGCTGCTCGCTCCCTCGCCCGGCAGACACCTGTGGGGAGCAGGAACAGGCGTGGGCGAGGTTTTCTGCCAACGGGGCCTCCGAGGCTCGTTGTCCGTGTTCTCCCACCGAGGCTGTGAACCTGGGTTTGCGGGTGGAATGCCCCAAATGCCCACTTGAAGTTTGACTTCTTTTCAACAGTAATTTATTGTGAAAAATTTTAAATACGAAGCAAAGTTGAAAGAATTTTACAGTAAACACCTACCCACCCACCACTTAGAGTCTGTCGTTAACCTGTTGCTACACTCTGTTTCCCTTGTCTTGAACCCAGGTCAGCGTGGTCTCTGGCTGGTGGTCAGTGAGCTCACCGTAAGTTCTCCATGAGAGAATAAATTAACAGCCGTGGGCAGGAGGCAGAGGTGGTCTTCATTACCAGGGTGATGGGAGAGGTAAAGGGTCGTGAATGATCCTACTCACTCTTAATGCAAAACTAGTTAAAGTAAGTTACCAAGTAGATTGGAAAGCTATTTAAAATGTCATCCAATATTTAATCCATGCCATCTTAAAGTATAGAAACAATACAAATGCAGTAGTTTCAAACAGTGAGTCATATCAATTGCTTGAAGGCCCCATCTGTGAACGTCTACATGATTGTTCTTTCTTTTCATTTTGTGGAGCCTTCCCTCAGAAATAAGCAAAGGCCCTGGCAGACACGCTCACCCCTTCCTCAGCACGCCAGCTCCCTCCAGCCCAGATGCCATGGGTGGGGGGACCCACAGTCACATCTTGAGTCCTCCCTCACCTTTCCCGGGTGGGAATCAGCCACTGTTTCCAGCAGGGAGAGGATGCTCCCCCCGCCGGCACCATCCTATCACCACATCACATCACATAGCCCTTGGTATAAGCCAGTGGTCGGCAAACCGCGGCTCGCGAGCCACATGCGGCTCTTTGGCCCCTTGAGTGTGGCTCTTCCACAAAATACCACGTGCGGGCACGCACGTACAGTGCGATTGAAACTTCGTGGCCCATGCGCAGAAGTCGGTTTTCGGGCCTGGGCGAGTCTATTTTGAAGTGGCGTTAGAAGAAGTGGGGGGTGGACATATAGAGAGGATGAACGAAAGGAGATAGACAAAACAAGTATACAAGACGAGTGTGGATGGGAGAGTTGGAAGGGGTCGACCTCAGCGAACGTACCTCAATCAGATTGAGGACGTTTTTAGCAAAGGCCAGCTTAGGAGTACCCTAATTAAGTTAATAACAATGTACCTACCTATATAGTTTAAGTTTAAAAAATTTGGCTCTCAAAAGAAATTTCAATCGTTGTACTGTTGATATTTGGCTCTGTTGACTAATGAGTTTGCCGACCACTAAGCTAAGGGAAGAGAGGATTTGGTCTGGGAGGAGTGGAGTTGGGACATCAAAAATGCCCCATGTGTCCACATGCTGAGTGTGTGTTCTTTCTACATAAGGACAAA
>NW_005871310.1:1389790-1400784 GCF_000147115.1 Myotis lucifugus | reverse complement strand
GATTGTTCGAGACTCAGCTTCTGAGAGTGCAGAATGAAAGTGTTTATTGTGAAAGTTTTTAACCATCACAGAAAGGCTGACAGGTAGGTAGGACAAGGAAAACCTGTCGACCTTTCACCCAGATCCAGCGATTCTTAGCATCTGACCGTGTTTGCTTTCTTCCTCCCTCTCTTTCCCCGGCCCCTCTCCTGCCGTGTTTCCACAAATGTGCCATCTGTTGTTGTTTTTTATTGAGGTTAATTTGCAGTTAATCTTTCCATGTCATCCGGGGTTGGTGGCAAAATGTAAGTGGCCAGCTTTTTGCCCCCTGGAGACTGTGCCCGCTGCCCTGTCCAGACCCCAGGTTTGCTCTGCACTGTGCGCCATGATTTTTTTTTTTAGCAGCTTATTGAGATGTAATTCACATACTATCCATCTAAGTATATAATTCAGTGGTTTTTAGTACCGATAGGTACAACCGTCGCCGCGGCCAGTTCTAGAACATTTCATCACCACAAAGAGAAACCCCATGATCTTTAGCTATTTATTACCTGGCCTCCTCCCCCGTAAGCCCCAGACAGCCACTGATCTACTTTCTGTCGCGGTAGATTTGCCTACTCTGGGCATTTCACGGAAATGGAATCATATGCCGTGGTCTTTTGTTACTGGCTTATTTTAGCATAAGGTTTTCAAGGTTCTTCATGTTGTAGCATCCATCAGCATTTCGTTCTTTTTTAAAAAATATATTTTATTGGTTTTCTACAGAGAGGAAGGGAGAGGGATAGAGAGTTAGAAACATCGATGAGAGAGAAACATCCATCAGCTGCCTCCTGCACAACCCCTATTGGGGATGTGCCCTCAACCAAGGTACATGCCCTTGACCAGAATCGAACCTGAGACCCTTCGGTCCGCAGGCCGAAGCTCTGTCCACTGAGCCAAACCGGTCAGGGCAGTATTTCGTTCTTTTTTAGGGCTGAGTAAATTGCACTGTATGGTTTTACCATCTTTTGTTTGTCCATTCATCAGTTGATGGCCGTTTGGATTGTTCCCACCTTTGGGCTATTGTGAGCAGTGCTGCTATGAACATCTGTGTGCAAGTTTTTGTTTGAACACTTGTTTTCAGTTCTTTTGGGGATATACCCAGGAGTGGACTTGTTGGGTCATAAGGTAATTTCATATTTAACATTTTGAGGAACTTCCAAACTGTTTTTCCACAGTGGCTCCACCATTTTACATTCATACCAGCAATAACAAGAGTTAGAACCCAACCAGGATAGAACCCGAAACCCAGGTATGTGTCCTGACCGGAATCAAACATGCAACCTCCTGGCAGACAGGACAGCGCTCCAACCAACTGAGCCACACCGGCCAGGGCTCATAGTGTGTTGTTGTTGTTGTTCTTCTTCTTTATGCTACAAAATGTATTTATTTCCAGCCAGATAAAATTCTCCAACTGCGTATATGGGTATATATTTTAAGTTCCTTCTTTGACAAATGTCCCGTTCACAAGAGCCATTCTGATGATTAAAATGCATATCAGACAACTACCTCCATCTCTTAAAATGTAATTTAAATAAGCTGCTAATGTCTAAGCCGTCGTCTGGTTACTGACGTGAGTGGCAAGCGATTCTTCACTGAGGAGTCCAGAGCAATAGTGACGCTGGCCCACCGTGAGATTCCACGAGTCAGCAGGCAGCAAGCCCCTCTAGCTCACCTGCTGATGGTGGGATAGTTGCTGTGGGCCGTGAGCCTTGTGTGAGCACAGAGTTAAGTACCGACAAAGAAGGATGACATGTGCAAGGCGGAGAGGCATTTCACAGAATTCGAGCACCATTCGGGCGAGTTAATGGGCTGTAGAACGAAAGCTTGGGGAACGCAAATCTGTTTACACTCGCCCACTGGGCACTCAATACATATCAGGGTAAGGAGAGAGAATAAATTGGAATGTTGTCTTGGTGCCTAACTTCTGTTTTCGAGATTGAGCTTTAGGCCCTAGCTCGTTTGGTTCAGTGGTTGGAGCGTCAGCCTGCAGACTGAAAGGTCGTGGGTTCGATTTCGGTCCAGGGCATGTACCTTGTTTGCAGGCTGCGGTGGGGGGTAGGAGGCAGTCGGAGTGCGTGCAAGAGGCAACCAATTGATCTGTCTCTCATATCGATCTTTCTCTTTCTCTGTCTCTCCCCCTTCCTTCCATTCTTTCTAAGAAATCAATGGAAAGAAATATCATTGGGTGAAGATTAACAACAACAAAAGATTGAGCTTTAGGTTATGAATTTTTTATATACCATTTTTTTGTGGGGTTTTTTTTCAGCGCAAATCATTCTATTTGGAAAGCCATCCATTTCCCTGTCTTTAGATTCTTCATTGGTATTTAGAGACTTCTTGCTTCTTGCAGACTGCCAGGCTTAGGGGCTCATTGGCTTAAAGAAGAGCGCAAAGGCTTGATTTGGTTCTTGAAAATATTCTGTTTGGCTGGGGCAGAGGGTGTGGAGTGGGGTTGGTGATGGGGCAGGGTGTCTGCCTGGGGGAGGCATGGGCTTGGACACGGGGGAGGATGCCAAGTGTTCCCGTTCGTCTGGAGACACACTGGCCTAGGTGGGGTAGAGCCTGCGGATGGATGGCCATGAACTCCAGGTGAGGACATGGGCTTGATGTGCACGTGTCTGAGCAGAGCCGGGTTGTGGAGTGCCCGTCTGGTGACAGGGTAGACTGGGTCTGGATGGGGAGCCTGGAGGCAGGGGAACCACTTGGGATCACAGGGTGACTGAGGTCTGGGGGAGCACCTGGGTCAGGCAGTGGGAATGGTGGGGAGCAGAGCCATCCGAGACCTGTGCCTTCCTGCCTCTCTGCTCTGTGGGCATAGGGTGGGACGAGAGCAGCACTTGAGACAGGGTCATGGAGGCCTCTGTCGCCCATGTCCTGGGCCTCGCACCTCTACTCCCAGCCGCTGCTCTGGGAACCCCACACCAGGCTGTCTTCTCTGCGTTACCCCCGGGCTGCACCAGCCCAGGTAACCCCGGGCTTCTCAGAACTGCTGGTTGGCCAGTCCCCGCACATCTCAGTTCTGTGAACTCCGGGCACACTCCTGCGTTCTAGGAACACGGTGGATGCCTGGAGGGTGCCCCCTGGTCCATTGCTTTCATTGGGCGCCAGAAGCTGAATGAGGCAGAGCGGGTGATAGAAAGGGCCTGGGCTCAGCTCGGTCAATTGAGCCAAACTGAATGCCAGGGGCCAACTGGGTGGCCTTGAGAGAGAGGCTTTGCCTCCCAAAAATTGGGTTGGGTCTGCGCCCCTTCTCTGGAAGAGGGGGGGGCATGCCATCCCCTGGAGACTGTGATAAACTCAGGTGGGCTGCCAGGCGAAAGCACCCGGCAGGCAGGCAGTTTCCTGTAGAGCCGGCTGCTGCCCTTCCCAGTTTGGTAGCTCAGGGTTAAGCTGAGCATATGCAGGCATGCTTTAATGTGTGGGCTCCCCAGAAAGCTTTGCAAATGACTAGCGAAATGCTAGTGGCTCTGTTTGGCCTTTCCCCTGCTCATCTTCTCTCTGGGGGTGTCCCCTCTCTCTCAGGTCCCCTCCAACCATTGCCTGAGACCCCAGCAGTCCTCGCTATAGTGGTTCATGACGGGCACCCCCACTTGTTTGGGGTCTCAGCCTCTGCTAGCGGAACGGGGAGTGTGCAGAGAGGTAGACAGCTGGTCTCCAGGCAGCACGGCACTTAACCTTGGAGTTGGAACAGAGAAACGTCTGTTTGTGTTTCCATGAACGAGCGGGGACAGCTGGCCCGCAGATAGCAGGCTGGGTCAGCCGGGGGTTGCCTTGGCTACTGGCTCTGAGCAAACAGCCAGGGGCAGGGTCCTGCCCAGCTCCGCTGAAGTGGCAGAAGGGGGAGGAAGTCCCTGGCAGAGCCCCACAGAGCCACCTGAGAGCTGGCGCGCTGGTGGGGCCGTGCGGGGGCACTGGGAAGCCAGAGTGTGGGAAGCTGCTCTGGGACCGGGAGGACTGCCCCTGCCAGCACACCTGAGGATTGGACTGACCAAGCAGGTGAGGAGGGTGGTCTGCGTTCCTTCCGGAAGCTTCTCTGCTTCACAGAGAGGCTTCTCTTGGGCTCCTCCACCAAGCAGCTCACAGGTGGGATCTAAAACCAGATTTTCTCTGCAAAAATTCCCTTTGCCCGGGACTTGCCACCCGCACACACGTTGCAGACATGGCAGCAGGCTTGTGTTTCTGCGCTAAAAGACAGCATGAACCCCCCAGCATGACCCAGGGGCCTGGCCGCCCCTGGAGGACCTAGCCATTTTCTGAGCAGAGAATCCCTGGGGCCGGACACCTGCTTACCCTGAGGCCTGATTTCATTCTGATAACCTTCCTGTCAGGTTCTCATTCCATCTCCTGTCCTTTTTTTGTGCTACCAGCCCCCTATCTGACAGTCCGGTGAAGCCTCTGGAAACTTTCTCAAAAATAATGGTTTGAAATGCACAAACAGGTTCTAGAGGAAAACAATTATATTGACTTAGAGCTATTAGAATGTGTTTTTAAAAAGCAGATTTTTGATATAGCAATCGGTGTGCTTCTTCGCCGAAGCATTACATAAACAGCCTTGTGGTAGGTGGGTCTAATAACTACTATAATTTAAAAGCAGTGATAAGCATAAATAATATTTCAACATATCTGTAACACTGTATTGTGATATAAAAGCAGCCGAGACTCTGGTCAAAGACCCAGGCACAGGTAGTAATGATGCTGTGGTGTGTTGCTGATATTCCTAAGTAAAGGCAAGAGAAATTTTCCGTTGTAGGTTAATGAAACATAACGAGATCATTTGTTCCCATCCAAGTTCACCGCTCGCCTGTTAAGAACTCCCCAGACAAGCAATGGCCAGAGGAGATGCCTTTCCTGTGTCCTCTCCTGGCATCCATCAGGGGAGCTCTCTGTCCTGGTCCTCAGCACCCAGGGCCTCCAGGGGCCACTTTAGAACAGCTTCACGGTCTGTGCACACATACCAAGGGGTCCACGGTGCCTGCTGCCGTCCATCCCCCAAGGTTAGGCTCTGGGTTCTGCTTTCCCCATGCAGAAGGGGGTGAATTTTGTCCCCCAAAAGTTTATGTTGAAGTCCTAACCCCCAGAACTTATGAATGTGACCTCATTTGGAGATAGCGGCATTGCAGATGTAATTCGTTAAGATGAGGTCATATTGGCATCTCCTTTATCTGAATCCAACATGACAAGTGTCCTTAGAGGAAGAAGGGAGACAGCAGAGGGGAGACAGCCGCGTGAAGACAAGAGGCACAGGAGGTGGCCATGTGGAGGCGCAGAGGGAAGGGGGCCTGTGAAGATGAGGACTGAGGTTGGCGCGATGCGGCCGCAAGCCGAGGGTTGCCGGCAACCCCAGCCGCTGGAGTAGACACGGGACAGATACCTCCCCAGATCCTTCAGAGAGAATCCCCTCTCCCCCTGACATCTTGGTCTGGGATTCTGGGCTCTAGAACTGTCCCAAGCCTCCCAGCTTGTGTCGTTCGTTAAGAGGCCCTAGAAGGCTAATGCCGTGCGGCCCTGGGAGCACTCGGCCCCGCAGCCAGCCTGGGAGGCTTCCCTCCTCCCGCTGTTCCCGGGTTCACTCTCGACCGAGGAGTCTGGTTACCCTGTAGCCTCAGCTCGGTGATCGCCTTGACTGGGGGCGTCGCCCTGCCCTGCCTCAGGCCTTTCAGAAACGACAGAAGTCAGCCAGGCCTCTGGGACACATAGGGAGAGCCCATGGCTGGCTGGCGGGAGGCTGGCTCCTGCAGGGGAGGGGCGGTGGGATGCTCTGCGTCTCATCTCACCCGGAGGCTTTGCGAAGCATTTCAGCCTGGGAATGAGAAAACGGCCTTCGCTTGACAAAAAGACAGGCAGGGATCTGGTCCGCCGGAATGGGTGTGCTGGGGGAGCATTTACTTTCCTGGGGAGAAGACCCCGCAGTGATGAGTGAGGGACGTCTCCCGGGGCCACAGAAAGCAGCCCTGCCCACCGGGCAGCGAACTGAGGCGCAGGCTCGTGCCTGGGCATCGTCGCACTCGGTGAATGTCTGTCGTATGAAGGAGAGTGATGAAGCCCAGTGGCCGCTGCTTGCCCTTCTGGGGACAGCAGCAGATGCTTAGCTCTGTGGCTCGGCGGGGATGTGCCACGGGCGGGCCGCGGGGCGTCCGGAGTTGACTGCTCCTCCAAGGGCACAGACGGGAAAGGCTGCAGGGGCTGTAGGGTTTCAGAGAGCCCCACCCGAGAGGAGGACTCTGAGCCGGGGATGCGGACAGGGCGGGTGCCTTTGTCGGTCAAACTCTCACCGAATCCTCCGTAGAAGGGGATCGCTGGACAGCATTCACCCATCATCCCACACCCTGCTCCACCAATGCACGGCCTCGGCATTTTCCACGCAGGTCTGTGCCGACAGGGCGCCTGCCATCGGTTTCCACTCCCTGCACCTGGTCTTGCCGTCACTCTTTCCAAGTCATTTGTCATTTTGCCGTTGACTTGCCCGGTGGTGCCACTGTTGCCCATTCCTCACGTTGGAGTCCTTCCTAGATTTCCCGTGGTTTTCCTTGGTGTGACCCACCTTGCAGAGGCCGGGGTCACAGGTGAGACCTGGTCAGCGCACGGCCCGTGTGGCGGGAGGAAGGCAGGTGGAGGAGCGGCAGGTCACACTGCAGGGCCTTCGCGACCAGGCCGGGCTGGGCGTCAGTCCGTGGGCTCGGTGGGCTCCTGGAGGGAGTGAACGTGTGCTGGACACCTGCCGCCGTGCTTCGGGCTCTGCGAGCCCGGGGACCCCAAGGCGCATCCCGAGGGCTGCAGTCTTCCTAGGGTGACAGGGAACGTGCCCCTCGGATACAAGGAGAATGAGATGCTGGGGGAGCCCTGGCCGGTTTGGTTCAGTGGATGGAGCGTTGGCCTTCGGACTGAAGGGTCCTGGGCTTGAGTCCAGTCAAGGGCACGTACCTGGGTTGCAGGCTCGATTCCCAACCCAGGTCGGGGCATGTGCAGGAGGCAGCTGATCAGTATATCTCCTCACATCGATGTTTCTCTCTCTCCCCCCATCCCTTCCCCCCCCCCTCTCTCTCTCTCTCTCTGAAAATCAATGGAAAAATATCCTCAGGTGAGGATTAACAAAGAAAAAGAAATGCTGGTGGGAGGCAATGGGTTTATTTCCAATGGGAGTTGAGGGGGGAGGAGCTGGAGAAGTCCAAGAGGACGGTGCTGGGCCTCTAGGTAGACAGGGTGCAGGAAAGGCGGTTCCGTAAGAAGTTTCTGGGACAAGGCTGAGCAGCCGAGCCCGTCCGGTTCCAGGTGGCTGGGGCGTGAGTTTGTGGAGGGAGGCGGTGCTCATGGATGCCTGGAGTGCGGCCTGGCTGCTTCCTTTGGCGGTGGGGAGCCACGGAAGGCTTTTGAGCGTGGCCTGGCCTAGGCTTTAAGGACAACCTCTCTGGCTGCAAGTGAAGGGAGTGAGAGGAGCCACAGGAGGTCCAAAGGCCATTGGGAAGCTTTTGCCACAGTCTGGGCAGGAGTGGGAGGGAACCAAATGGGGTGGGGCGGAGGTGGGCGGCAGGACGGCTGCTGGCAGTAGCTTCCCTGGGCTCCTCTCATCTCCTGGAGCCCCTGGAGCCCCGCCTCCTGCGTAATCAGCCCCGGACCCCAGAGGTGCTCCTTGGGGTTTCCGACAGCCCTTCGAGGCTCCCTGTCTGAATCGTTTATCCTCCCATTGCGGGCGGCAGGCGGAGGAAATGTCGATGTGTCGGCTCACCTTATCTTGCTGCTGTTATCATGTTTCCCGTGTCATAGTAACGGAGCAGATGCCAGGGCTGTTGCTAGGGTTCCCTGGAATATTAATACCCGGGTGTAGAGCCGGCGGCGGCTCTCACAGGTGTCGCCGAGGCCTCGGGAAGCACCGCTTGGTGGCAAGTATCCTTTTCTATTTGTCCCTGCTTTTTCTCCCTCCCGTGGGCCTCCCCTCCTCCCCGCCACGCGGCCCCTGCACAGCCAGCTGTCCGGATGGCAAGCCTGGTAGTAGCGGCCGTGCCACCCGCCACTCTCCCCTCCCACGCCCAGGCAGGCAGGACTGCAGGTCACACACCTTCCCCGCAGAGGCGGGGGCAGGCTCCGCGTGCCGCCCGGTGCAGCTCTGCAGGCCTCAGCTCAGCCCCGCACGGGCCCCCTGAGCAGGCTCCGGGCCCTTCACAGACACCTCTCCTCAGGCTCTGGCTCTGGCATGGGACAGGGAGTGGACTGGGTGGTGGTGTTTTTTAATTGTATTATTTTATCTTATTGATTTTTTTTAAGAGAGAGGAAGGGAGAGGGAGAGAGATAGAAACATCAGTGAGAGAGAAACATTGATCATCAACTGCCTCCTGCACACCCCCTACTGGGGATTGAGCCCGAGACCCAGGCATGTGCCCTGACACAGGGAATCGAGATGGTGCCACACCGGCCGGCAGCAGAGTGGGTTTTCCTCGCCTCTCGGGTCTCCTGTTCGCCTCTCCATCTGGTCTCTTGGCCTTTCCACTGCTCACACGTCTGAACATCAAACTCTAACCAGCTCTGAGAGGGTTTGGCCAGGTACGGAGGTCAGGGATGGGATTTTCTTTGCCAAATGCCATTTGTATGAGCTACATGTTGCCATGATAATGCTGCGTAACAACCACCCCCAAACTCGGTGGTTCACAGCATTTGCTTATTGCTCCTGAGTCTGCGGGTCGGCCGCTGCTCTTGGCTGGGCCGCACACGTCATTCCTCGGGGCTCGGCAGCTCAGGGAAAACCTCCACGCCCCGGTGGAAGGGGGCGCTTCGTCCTCTCGGTCTCCAGCACTTGCTCGTGCCCTGTGCTTGCCTTTGCACACAGTCCCCTCCCAGCCCCGCGGTTCCCCTCAGCCCTTCCATTCCACCCTCCTCTTCCCGCTGTTCTCCCTGGAGCATCTCTTCTCTCCCCACGAGGCAGTACATCCACCCCACACCCTTGATTCAGTGAAAGTTCCCCAGAAATAAAATCAAGGCAGAGACTGCCGAAACCGGTTTGGCTCAGTGGATAGAGCGTCGGCCTGCGGACTGAAAGGTCCCAGGTTCAATTTCGGTCAAGGGCATGTACCTTGGTTGCGGACACATCCCCAGTGGGAGATGTGCAGGAGGCAGCTGATCGATGTTTCTCTCTCATAGATGTTTCTAACTCTCTATCCCTCTCCCTTCCTCTCTGTAAGAAATCAATAAAATATATTTTTTAAAAAAAATCAAGGCAGAGAGAATGCCAGGTCTAAAGGTTGGAGAGAGAACCACGCCAGGGCACAGGTGTGGGTGAGAGGAGCTGGGACACTGCCTTTGTCCCCGTCCTGGCCCCAGTAGGTGGGGCAGGGAGCCGTGGTGTGTGTGATCCTTCTCTGAGGGCAGGTGGTTTGACCGTCCAGGTATCTTTTTCTGAAGTCAGGTACATCTTAGAGACTGCTGCCGCCGGCCGTTTCCTGTGTCCCGTCCCCCGTCCTCACCCCACCCCCCCACCCCGGGCTAAAGTGGTTGGAAGTTTTGGAGGGCTGGGTGTCAAACACAGTGTGGTCCTGGTTGGTGGCCATGTGGAGTCACAGGCGTCTGCCCTCACTTCATCCTCACTGCGAGCCTGTGGTGGGTGGAGATCCCCACCCACTTTAGAGAAGAGCAGTGGGCTCGTCCGGCCGGTGTGGCTCAGTGATTGAGCACCGACCTATGAACCAGGAGGTTGGTTCAATTCCTGGTCAGGGCTTATGCCCAGGTTGCAGCTCGATCCCCAGTGTGAGGCGTGCAGGAGACAGCCGGTCTATGATTATCTCTCGTCTGATGTTTCTCTCTCTCCCCGCCCGCTCCCTTCCTCTCTAAAAGCAATACAAATATATGCATATTTTTTAAAGGAAGAACATTGGGCTTAGAGGTGCCTGGGTCGCTCAGGGCTCTCAGGCCAGTGCTCCCGTGACTGGGTTCTGAGCCCACGAGTCTGTCACAGGGGAGAGGCCTTCTTTTAAGTAGACTCGGATGTTTGTGGAGAAGAGGCCTTTTATTCGTGATCGCATTATTAAAACCACCCTATTGGAGATTTACAGATAGGTTCTTCCGTCTTCGCGCTCTGACCGGGGAAATGCAAAATGCACATTATCAAAGGGGACACGTTGCCTCCAGCAGATCTTTTGTCGTGAACAGTTGTACACACTCTTTGGAGAGCCTGAGTCTGAGAGCTTTGAGCGGCTGTGAGCATTCCTGCAGTGAAATCTCAAAAAATGTGTGAAAAAAGTGCACTTCCTTTCCCTTGTGGGAATTTGTCCCAAGGAAATAAGCACCGATGGGCACAGAGACTTCTCTCCCAGGACATCCACTTTAGGGTTGAGTAGAACAGAGCAGGACTGGAAATAATCTATGTGCCTCCAAGCAGGAAAACGATGAAATGTATCCAGAACACAGTTGCAATCGAGGAGCATTTTTTGAGGACTTTTATTTTTTTATTTTATTTTATTTTTTTAAAATAAAGTTTATTGATTTTTTACAGAGAGGAAGGGAGAGAGATAGAGAGTTAGAAACATCGATGAGAGAGAAACATCGATCAGCTGCCTCCTGCACACCCCCCACTGGGGATGTGCCCGCAACCAAGGTACATGCCCTTGACCGGAATCGAACCCGGGACTCGTCAGTCCGCAGGCCGACGCTCTATCCACTGAGCCAAACTGGCTAGGGCGGACTTTTAATAATGTGAAAAGGTACAAGGTGATAAGAAAGCGGAGCAAACGGAGGATGTAATAAAAAGCGAATTTTATTTAAAATCTATACACGAAAACCTAGAAACATGGGAAGATCTTACATTAAGATGTTCAGAGTCTTCATTTGGGGGGGTTGGGGCATGATGAGCGAGTGTAGGCTGTTTTTTCTTCCTAATGTTCTCAGTGCCCAGGAGACAACCATGTGCGGCTGTGTTATGCCTGTTGCTCCGTGGGGAGCCGGCTGTGACTACAGCATTGGGCTGCAGTGACTGACACCCAGGGACGAGC
>NW_005871310.1:1283310-1290273 GCF_000147115.1 Myotis lucifugus | reverse complement strand
AGACGGGCGCTGATGATCTTTATTTGAGACATATTTTTACCGGCAATTCTCCCCGGTTTTGGAGGGAGGGGCAAGTTATTATTCATTAGGGGGGACTTGTCTCACAAGGGGGGGCTCTTTAAATATAAGTAGCAGACGAAACATCTCAGGAGCGGTGGGCTGTAGGGCAGAAACTATCGGGATGGCGGTGGCGAGGCCTGGATGGTGTGTCAAGTTATGTTACCCCCCCCCCCCCCCCCCCCGCTCCGTGTCTGTGCTGTGACTGACGCAGAACAGTAACCGGCGTCATAGCCATGACTCAGGTTACTCAGGAAAGCGCAAGTGGCCAGTTGTATCTTCCACGCTCACCAGCCGGGGAGGGGAGTGATCCAGTTTGGAACGAGTTCATTCCAGAAGGTGTCTCAGCGGGGCAAGTACAGTTTTCTAGAAAAGTCACCTAAATGGCTCTGCTCGTCTATAATTATCCGCTGAGCGTTTTCCGTGTCCCAGGTGTGTTTTAAAGCACGGTGCTGGGAGGTGGATCTTATTGCGTCTCCATCTTGCAGGGGAAACTGAGGCAGAGAGAGGCTGGATACACTGTCAGAGGTCACACAGCCAGGACGTGCAGAGCCGGGACTTGAACCCAGGGCCGTGTGCCCGCCAGGCAAGAACAGAGATGCTGAGCGGGGTGCCTTATCCTGGGTGAGGAGCTACAGAGCAAGGCACACCTGACTCGGTGCCATCACCTCAGAATGAAGGGCAGCTCCACATGCCCAGGCCTTAATTTGCCCATTTCTCTGCAGCTCCAAAACTTTGTCAGGCCAGTCAGCGTGGCTCAGTGGTTGAGCATCGACCTGTGAACCAGGAGGTCACGGTTCGATGGTTCCATTCCCGGTCAGGACACATGCCCGGGTTGTGAGCTTGATCCCCAGTAGGGGGTGTGCAGGAGGCAGCCGATCAATGATCCTCTCTCCGATGTTTCTAACTCTATCTCTCTCCCTTCCTCTCTGTAAAAAATCAATAAAATATATTTTTAAAAAAACAAACTTTGCCAGGCCTGGGCCCCTGTGTGAGCCCAGGGATCTGTGGGCAGTATGGTCCCTGTGACATCTACTCAGCTCTGCCTTGTTACAGTGAGCAGGTGTCTGTGGTTCGGATATAAATGGGTGGGCGTGGCCGGACTTGGCTGGCGGGCCATAGTTGGATCTAGTCTAGTCCATGTTGGGTGCCCTGACCTCCCCCAGCACCACTCCAGCACTCCGCCCCCAACGCTCTGGCTGGCTTGTGGTTGGAATGCCCCTTTCCCAGCCCCACTGAGGCACCCCCTCCTCCAGGAAGCATTCCCTGATAGCCGCAATTCACATCAGGATCAAGCATCGCCCATCCCTCTTGGCCCACCAGACTCTGTTATGGCAAATTCTTTTCATCTGTTCCTCCCATCAAGCCGTGCTTTCCTGGGGGCGGGAACTAGGCCTTAGTATCTCATCCCTAGAGTGTGCATAATGTAGACACTCGGCAAGGAATGAATGAATGAATGAGGTGCCAGTTGACCAGCCCAGCAGCCTTCGAGCAGGATCTGGGCTTCTGAAGACATGCTATGAGTGTGCACTCTGCGGTCCAGAGGCTTGCCCCGAGGTCTGCCCCCACCACAACGCTCATCCTCGTGCCGGGAGCCACGTCGACGTGGGAGGCCACAGCTGCCATGATTGCCCCCGGGAGTGGCAGCTGCGCCCAATTATTGCTGCATTCTCTGCCCAGCCCTTGGGAATCGCCCGCTGCCTCATGGGCTTGGTGGTGACAGCATGAGGACGCAGCTGGCTCCTCAAAGCCTGCCCAGGCCCCCAAGGGACCAGAGACCAGGGAGCTGCACCCCGAGTGTTGCTGGGAGGTGGGTGAGGAGATCAGCCAACCAGACTGCCCGGGCCTGCAGCCTCACCAAGCCTGTCTCCTGCCGTCTCCCACAATCCTTGTGATATTTAACGGGAGAGGGAAACTGCGGCTGGAACCCAGATTGTCAGTTGCTGAAGGGCAGGAACTCCTGCAGCTGAGTGCCCAGTACCTGTGGGTGCCACACGGACCAGCCACAGGTTAGACTCCACGGTGCGGAGGTTAGGGGCCAGGGCTGTGCAGCTGACCACCGGGGTCTGACTCGGGCCTCTATTCACTCTGACGGGGGTGGTTGACCTAGCCTGTCTGGGCCGCAGCCCCTCATCTAGAAGGTGGGGCGTGGAGGGGCTGGGACGCTGGTGGAGGGATTGGCGGGCGGCAGGTGCCCAGTTGGTGGCAGGCCCTGTGGGCACTGGCCCCTTGTCCGATCCCACGAAGGTGGGTGACGCTTCTCCCCGTGCAGCGATGCATGACCTGAGCCCCCCTCTGTCCGCAGCCGCCCTGGGCACGCTGGACTTCAGCCTCCTGTACGACCAGGAGAACAACGCCCTGCACTGCACCATCAGCAAGGCCAAGGTAGGCCTCGGCTCGCATCCCAGGCCCGGCTCCCGGAGGAGGGGCTGAGGCGGAAGGCCAGTCCTCCCGTTTCCTGTCCGGCCCGGTGGTGTCCGTGCTGCATGGGAGCAGGGCAGGGAGGGAATTTCTGCCTAAATCATCTCAGCTGCCCTTAAAAGCCCTGCAGAGGGAGGCGTTGGGGAAGGAGCAGGACCAGAGAGGGGGGAGGAGGAGAAGAGGGGGGAGGCCTGGGCGGGGCTTTCAGGGGACAGAGGCCCCTAAGCTGGGGAGGGGCTGTTGGGAGCGAGAAGGGTGCCCCTAGGCCCCCCTCCCTGCCAGCTTCTCTGCCCGCCCTCCCACTCCGCCGTGGCTCTGCCCACCCAGCGGGACAGGCTGCCTGCTACTGCCCCCGCCATGCCCCCGCCCCCGACTCGGGCCACCCCCTGGCCTGCCATGGCAGCGGTGAGTATCGTCCACTGTGGGCCGGGCCCTCGTTGGGCACCGAGAGACCTGCACACTCCATCCCGAGCCCGTCCCCTGGGGGCTGCGCGGGCAGTGATGTGGGCACGCCCAGCCTCGCGGGGCAGGGGCTCCAGACCTGTCCCTGGAACAGAGCTGAGGTGACCCCAGCTGTGCCGAGGTGGAGGGCAGACTGCGGAGTTCGAACAGATGCCTCCCCTCTCCCTCCACCAGCTTTATGCAGGTGCCCAGGCTTGGGGACGGAATGGGCACTGGCTGCCAGCCACTCTGGCCAGAGCACCCCTGCTCCCCAGCCCAGACACCGGGCCCTCCCGCACTGTGTGCCCATCTTCCCTCCCTGGCCCCAGAGGGGCTGTGCAGGTGTGGGGCTGGGGGGTATGGACGTGTGTGTACAGGTCTCTGGGCACCTTGTGTGCACACATATGAGGTGGGGGGTGGGAGGACCCTGAGCCGTGGCAGCTCCCCGGTCTCCAGGTCATTCACCTGCTTAGACCCAGTCCTGCAGGGCAGGGGGTGTCGCAGGGATGGGAGGAGCTGCGGCTCTGGGGTTGTGGTTTGGGGAGGAGGCTGAGGCAGGGCTGACAAGGCAGAGCCCCTCAGGGGACTCTGGGAGGAGCCCGATGGCCTGGCCTGGCCCCTAGTTTGGCCACCTCCCCCCTGAGTAAGCACAGCAGCCTCAGTTTGCTCATCTGTAAAATGGGGTTAATCACCCCCACCTGCGTGGAGGGTGAGCCGTACACGATCAGGTCCTCAGTACCTAGTGCTGTCCCGGGGGTGGTGCCGGGGGAGGCACCCACCCACATGCATGGGCACATGGGCCTCGTTCCCACAGAGGAACTAAGGAAATTAACAGACCACCAGCCCAGGCACTTCCTGGGAGCAGGCCAGAGGCTGGGAGAGGGCCTTGTGTTTGAAAGGCCACCTGGTTGCCGTGGTGCACACAGGGCCTCAGAGCCAGCCTCGGCCCAGAGCTGGCCCGCAGGGCAGGGCAGAGCGCAGATACCCCACCCCACCCTCCACCCTCCTCTGGCTTCTCCCGGGGGAGAGGGGGGAGCTAGCACGTAGGGAAAGGGGAGCAGCCCCCTGCTGTCCAGGCCCTGGGTCAGCATCACCTCCTCAACTCTCACTCCCGCCCTGGGAGGTGAGAGCTGCTCACCCCTTTGACAGACGCTAAAGCTGAGGCCCAGGAGACCCGGGACCTCCGCCCTTACCCAGTTCATAGTGCAGGAGCTGCCAGGCCGGCCTGGCTCTACAGCCTGTGTGCCCCCTCCCAGAGCAGAGCAGGCGGTGGGCGTGCCCACCTGGGAGCTCCTTTAAACCAAGGTGGGAGCAGGGGCAGAGGGGCACAGCCCCCCTTCGAGGTGGGCCTGGTCATGAGCAACCAACTAGCAGTTCAGCCGGGGCTGCCAGCTCGGCCTGCACACGCCACACCTGCCTCCCTGCTGCCCTGCGCACCAGCCCAGGAGGAGAAAATGCAGTTTCAGAATCGGGAGCAGGCGTGAGGTCAGCTCAGCCCCGTCTGCTCAGGGCTCCCGGCTCCCTGGGCCCACGGACTGTCCAGCGTGAGTGAGGGCTGCCCTCTCGTGGAGGGACCTCCGTGGGCGGCCGGCTCGCTGCGTGGCCTCCACAGACACGCACGCAGGGAGCTGTGGCAAATCCCGGGAGAGGCTGGGCCTGGTCTGCAGGACGCAGGACGTTTTTCTACAGCCCCAGAGGGCAGCGTGTGGCTGCGTGGACAGACGGGCAAATGGATGTAGGGTCAGCGAGGGAAGTTCTGTGTGGGGAGCTGGGGGTGGAGGTTAGGAAGAAGGAGGGGCCTGACCAAAGCTGGGTGAGTGGCCAGGCCTCCGTGATAAGGAGATGGGAAGAGAAAGGCTGCCCTGGGCAGGATGTTGGGGGAGGGGAGACGACACCAGCATCCTCACTCCCCCCTCCTTAGAGTGTGGGGGGCCGCTGTGAAGGAGGGTCATGAATGGACTCAGCCCGGTGCTTGGGGAACAAGGGGTGCCTGCTGACCTGGTGCCTGGAGGCCCAGCTGCTCTGTGTCCCCAACGCCCGGTTCACGGCCTTTGCTGTTCTCTGCTCAGGGCCTGAAGCCGATGGACCACAACGGGCTGGCAGACCCCTATGTCAAGCTGCACCTGCTGCCAGGAGCCAGTAAGGTAAGGGGGCTGTCCTAGGCTGCCAACCAGCTCCGCCCGCTGCGGCGGCCCAGGCTGGGCTTGGGGCACCCAGGGAGGTGCACAGCTCTCACACCCTCTCAGAGCCCAGCAGGCTGATGGGACCTCAGCCGTTCACCTCCGCCCAGAGCACCCAGTCAGCCCCACACCCTCCAGGCCTCCCAGGAGTCTCAGGTCAGCACTGCCTGCCTGCTGAGCTGGGAAAACCTTCCCGAGAATTTCTAGGCCAGCGTTTTATAAGAAGTAGTGTTAGCTAGAGGTTAATATGTTAAAAGGGGGAGAGCCTGGCATGGCTCAGTGGTTGAGCATTGACCTATGAACCAGAAGGTCACGGTTCAATTCCTGGTCGGAGCACATGCCCGGGTTTCGGGCTCAATCCCTGGTAGGGGGAGTGCAGAAGGCAGCCGATCAAAGATTCTCTCCTACATTGACATTTCTCTCTCTCTCTCTCTCCCTCCCCTCCCCCTCCCTCTCTGAAATTAATTTTAAAAATATTTTTTAATTGAAAATGGCGGAGGAGAGTCTGTGGTCAAGTCACATTGGAAAACATTGTTGAACAGGTTTCTGTACTGCGGGACTTATCGGGGCCTTTCATCATTGATGGGCTGCTCTGCGATGCTCCACAAGGGGGACCGCGTGGACAGTGTCTGCCCCGTTTTTTTGGCCACAGAGCCCATGTTCCCATGCCAGACGACCCAGCAGCAGACCAAGCACGTGGTGCATCTAGGAAAAGAGGAAAAAAATGTTTAGCAAAAATGTGCTATGAAACAGAAGCGTCAAGGTGACCCGCAGCTCGGGAAGGTCAGACCCTACCTGTGCCTTACAGTTCAGTGGTGGTTTATTCTTCATTTCATGGGAGGGAAGGTCACATCATCTTTTCAGATGTGGGTCTTGCCCTGGGACCCACAGGCATCTCAGGGGGTGAGTTGTGCAGACCCCATGTCCCAGGGGACTCGCCTAGAGACCAGCGGCTTTGTTTCCAGGGGAGACCAGTGGGAAAGTAGAGGGACACGGGACACGGGACACGGGAGCATGAGCAGCACAGCCCGTGGACAGGGTCCTTGTCCTGGCCTCTCTGAAGCCCTCAGTGGCCTGAGAGGGAGGAGGAGTCATTAGTGGGAGTGCTGGCCCCGCTGAGTAGCCACGGGCTGCTGGGGCCCAAGTGGACTCCGAGGCTCAAGGCCTCTGAGCAGCGAGCAGGGCCTAGGGGAGCCACATCCAGGGGAGCACCCAGAAGTGCGCACCCCTCGCTGGGAAGGCGGGGCTGCAGGAGAAGTGGCAGTGGCTCCCCCACCCCACCCCCCGCCGGCCTCCGCCTCCTCATGCTGCGGTGAGGACATCTGGGCTGAGGGCCATGTGGCCGGGGGGATGTGCCCAGCTCGAGCTCAGTGACCATAGTCCCATAGGACCTAGAACCGATGGTTCCTGGAGGCCAGGTGGTGGGGACCCCACAGGGCTTTCCGAAGTGGGAGAAGGGGACAGTGTTCTACAGAGAGAAGTCTCCTGATCAAGAAGTTTCCTGGAAGCGATGCTGAAAGCCAGCTGTTTACAGTGCGGAACCTCGCCCGGAGGGGGAATAGCCCGCCAAGCCCAAGGGCTCATGCGAGTGTGGGGCTGGGATTTGAACCCCGGCCTGACCTCAGCCTGGGCCTGGTGTGGAGAGGTCAAAGGGCTCAGGGTCTGAAGGGGGCCAGACAGGTGAGGATAAGAACCAAAATCAACAGGAGCACAGAGGAAGGCGTGGGGGCGACATGGTAGCTGGGACAGGCCGCCCCGCAGGCATTCTCCAGGGAAGGTGACATCCAGGCAGAGGGGCAGCCTGAGCAGAGGCAGGGAGGTGTGAATCCCATCCAACCGCCCCGTGAATCCCATCCAACCGCCC
>NW_005871310.1:1281698-1282807 GCF_000147115.1 Myotis lucifugus | reverse complement strand
CTCCCAGGCTCAAGGGGCCATTATTCTGCCCCACCGCACTCCTTCCTGCTCAGAGGATCCTCTCTCTCTCTCTCTCTCTCTCTCTCTCTCTCCAGGCAAATAAGCTCAGAACAAAACTCTCCGAAACACGCTGAACCCCACATGGAACGAGACCCTCACTTACTACGGGATCACAGACGAAGACATGATTCGAAAGACCCTGCGGTGGGTGAGGGCCCCTGGCTGTAGGTTCCCTCCCCCCCACAACCTGCCCCGGCCACATCCACCCCCCACCCACCGCTTGCAAACCCCCACTGGCTTTGGAACCACGTGGAAGCACCCAGGGTGTCTGAAGAGCCGGCCATGCCCTCGCCCTCCAGGATCTCCGTGTGCGATGAGGACAAGTTCCGCCACAACGAGTTCATCGGGGAGACGCGAGTGCCCCTGAAAAAGCTGAAACCCAACCACACCAAGACGTTCAGCATCTGCCTGGAGAAGCAGCTGCCGGTGAGTGGCCGCAGCGCTCTGCCGGGTGTCAGGGCCCTCCCTGCCGTAGCTCAGGGCCAGCAGCATTTACTGAGCACCTACTACATGCCTGGCGTCCCTGCAGTGCCGGGGAGACGGACAGAAATCCCTGCCCGCCTGGAACTTGAGCAGGAGACAGACCCAAAACAGGATAAGTCACCCCTTTGGATCCTATATTCGACAGCGATCAAGGCCGAGGAGGAAAGCATGAGAGGGGCTGGCGGTTAGGATGGGTGCCTGGGAAGGGCTCACCAGGCACACGGGAGTGCTCCCGGCAGAGGGGACAGCAGGTGCAAAGGCTGGATGAAAGAGCCCAGCCTTAGGGGCACAGCCAGCAGCCCCTGAGTGGGGGAGGGAGAGGGGAGGGTGTCCTAGGAGCTGAGAGCTGAGGCTGGGGGTTAGGGAGGCTGGGAAGAACTCAGGCTCTCACCGTGAGTGGATCCAGGCAGCCTCTGTGGCTGCGAAGGCCTGCTCTTGCACGAATTTTGTGCATTGGGCCTCTAGTTATTAATATTAGCTCATTTAATAATCTCACATCCCCATTTTGCAGATCCCTCATGGGGGAAGTGCCAGGCTCCAGGTCATGGTTATGGAGTGCAGAGCTC
>NW_005871310.1:1214276-1280899 GCF_000147115.1 Myotis lucifugus | reverse complement strand
AACTCACCTGGAACGTGTTAGGCGTGAGATTCCCAGGGGAGACAGGAAATAATTCTTTCCTAGAAATTGTGATGGTTTGAAAATGATGTCAAAACCGATCCCCCCCGCCCCCCCCCCCCCCCCCGGGGGCCTGCAAACAGCTGAGCCCTCCCAGAGCCTCTTCCATTTGTCTCTCAGCTCTACCTCCCCTCTGTTGGGGGCGGGGAGTGTCGGACCAGGAGGCCCGAGGGTCCTGAGAAACCTGACCCTCCTACAGCTCAGTGTTCAGGGTACAATCCCCCCAAAGGTCTGGGCAAGGGGAAGGGTGTAGAGGACAGAGCCCAGTGGCTGTCCCCGCCGTGTGGGGCTGGGCCCTGGCACCCACGCTCCTCAGAGCAGCCTGGCCGGGGTCAGGCCCTGGGAACAAATCGCCCTGAGGCCAGAGCTCCCCGCCAGAACCCCAGCTCTGCCTTCTTGCATAACTTGATCGAATCATGTTCCCTTGTCACACTCTCTCCCACTCACAGACATTTGTGTGATGGATCTGACCTTTTTATTTTATTATTAGTCACTAACCACAGGTAACCCAGTTTTTCCAAATGATCTATGTCACTTATAAAAGGCAACATCAAACTCCCACTATAGTTGTGTTCCTGGGATTTGATCCCCGGCATGAATAAGCCACTGTGTGGGCAAGTGAGCCTGTGTCTGCATGTGAGCAAGTGTGCAGGCGCAGGCGCATGTGAGCGTGGAACGCAGGTGTGAGGTGTGTGCACGTGGGTGGCGTGTGTGCGTGCCTGTACCCGGGCATGCTTGGGTTTTGCAGAGTTTACTTCAATCCACTGGTAGCTCGTTAGTCTGGTTTCAGGGACGCAGGGTCCCCACAGGAGTGCAGTTTAGAATTGACCGCTCTGGCCACAAAGACACATTTTGATGCTGCATTTTAGATTTTACTTAATCCGAGAACTTCTTTGTTCTCGGTAAACACTGAAGAATACCCAGTTTAATGGTCTTCTAGGAAGGGACCCAAAGTACTTATACCCCCCTCCCCACACCAAAAAAACAGCTGGAAATATCCGCGCTCATTTGTATCGTTTAATTTTCACACATCACACAAACTGGCACAAGAGCCCTGGGTGAGCGAGGCCCCCGGCCGGAGTGGCAGACAGTTGACTCACACACCCTGTCTGGGCCACACCCCTGGCGGCCTGAGCGCTGTATTGAGAAAGATGCTGAGGCCCCAGGAGCTCTGGGTGAATGCTGGGATCCGGGGAGCCATGTCTGCTCTGGGCGGGGGAGTGGGGGCAGGTGGGTCTTCCTTCACTTCACAGGAGCCCTCGGGGGTCGTGGGGCTCCAGCTGGTGTGCCTGGGTGGACAGAGAGCAGAGGAGAGGGGTCCATGTGAGCAGCAGCCAGAATGCGGATACGGGTGATCTCGGGGTGAGGAGTGGAGAAGCATCAGGCTGGCTGGGGTGGGGAAGCCAGACAGTGAGGCCGAGAGTTGAGTATGATCCCCGAGCGGGGCACAGGCCTGGCAGCCCCACCTGCCTCCCGGCTCCCCCCCACCCCCAGGGTTAGGGATGTGTCGAAGCTCTGTCCTCCGTGTTCTCCCCAAGGGGGCCGCCCCCTGTACCCCGAGAGGCTCCAGGAAGCACCTTCAAGGGGCTGGGGCCAGGGTGACCCCTCACCATCCACCGGCTCCATTTGTCCTGGGCCCGTGGCTGAGGGAAGGGATGGGAGCAGGTGAGGACAGCTCAGTGACTGCCCGCCCCGCAGGTGGACAAGACGGAAGACAAGTCCCTGGAGGAGCGTGGCCGCATCCTCATCTCCCTCAAGTACAGTTCGCAGAAGCAGGGCCTGCTGGTCGGCATCGTGCGCTGTGCACACCTGGCTGCCATGGACGCCAACGGCTACTCGGATCCCTACGTGAAAACGTGAGTGTGCGGCCAGGCGGCCACCTCCTCCTCCTGTTACGTCGGGACGGGAGGTTCAGTGACAAGACCAGGAGTCCGTGTGGGCAGCACAGAGGGAGCGCCTGCAGCGCAGTGGGCACGGGGCCTGCAGGCTGAATTCTCTTCTGTGCTCCTTGGCAACTTCACGGGTTAAGTCTGGGCAGCCCCACTTCACAGATGAGGAATCTGAGGCCTGTAGAAGTTGAGTGGCTGCCCAGAGTCATGCAGATAGAGATTAATTATCTCCTCATGCCCATTCAGGCCTCCGGTGACCATGGGGCCCAGGAGGGGGCGGGAAGGGGTGGCCTATGCCAAGAAGCTGGGAGGTCCGGACAAGGAACTCCGCCAGGACATAGTGCTGCCCACAAGTGCCCGGCCCTGCGCTGGTGCCATAGGTGCGGATAAGGGTCCACCCAGCCCGTCAGCAGGAGCTCGTGGTGGCGCTGGGGAGAGACACTAACTCAGGGGTCGTGCACCGTGGCCCGGGTCCCTGAGTCATGAACCTGTGCCCAGAGGGGCTGCGATCTAGCTGTATCCCAGGAGCTGGTGGCCCTGCAGGTGGGGGTGAAGCAGGTGTCACATGACCACTATCAGAGCGTTGGGCCCTCCACAAACAAAAGACGGATGTTAGTCAGGGTGCCCAGTGAGCCTCGCGAAGGGTGGGGCTCGTGGTGGAGTTTAGCTCAGCAGAAAGGAGGTGCCCTCTTCAGTCAGAGGAGCAGACCAGTGGAGAGGGGCCCGGCCTGAGGGACAGAGAGAAGGTCCAGTGACAGAGGCCATGGAGAGTGAGTGGCCCCTGCCCGGTGTGCCCAGTGGTATTTAGTATATTTATAGAGTTGTGCCGCCACCATCACAATTTCATAAGCCTTTTGTCACCCCAGAAAGAATCCGGTGCTCACAGCAGTCACTCCCCATTGCCCCATCCTCCAGCCAGCCCTGGCAACTACTGACCTGCTTTCTGTCTGTGGATTTGCCTGTTGTAGACATGTCACATATATGGGATCATACAAGGTGTGGCCATTGGGACTGGCTTCTTTCACTTCGCATGTTTTTAAGGTTCGTACATGTAGCACGAATCAGTATTTCACTCCTTTTTAAGATCAAATAATATTCCATTGTGTGGATAGACCACATTTTGTCTGTTCGTCAGTTGATGGACACTTATGTTGTTCCTACCTTTTGTCTATGGTGACTGTTACTATGAACATTCATATACATGATTTTGTGGGGACATGCTTTTAGTTCTCTTGGATATATACCTAGGAGCGGAATTGCTGGGTCATATGGTAACTCCATGCTTAACCTTTTGAGTAATTGCCAGACTGTTTTTCAAAGTGTCTGCACCATTGTTGTCATTTGATTTAAAAATATGATAGTGACAGAAATATGATAGTGACCAATGGGAATAGGGGCCCCAGAGTTGTGCCATGGGGCAGCACGGGCCTCCCTGTGGTGAACTGTATACTTAAAAGGGTGCCTTGCACAGCATGTGAATTATGTCTCAGTAAAGCTGTTGGTTTTTTCAATCCGATGCGGCCAGGCTCCAGGGCAGCACCCAGGTGTAACGGGAAGCTGCCCGGGATCATTGGGGGAAGTCAGGGTCCTGCACATGGGGCAGGGGCGATTCATTTTCCACATAAAACATCAACGAATTGGCCCCCACGCCAACCACTAGCAAAACAATGGTTTGCTGTGGATTAGAGGCCGCTGTGAGGGGATGTGCTGTTACCGCTCAGAGGACAGTCAGAGGCTCTTTCTAACCACTGAGGGGAAAGTCGGCAATTCCAGTCAAGCAGGAAATTGTGAGCCTGTGGCTGCATGATTTTCCTTCTTTGTATCCTAGAAACCCTACCTGGGTGGAAAGCTGTTTATTGCAGCATCACTGTCACAGCGATAACCTGGAAATAGCCAAACATTCGTCAGCAGAGGAATCGCTTCACATGAGGTGGCACATGCATAGCACAGAGTTCTGTGCAGTTAAATGAGTGAGTTAGGACTGGATGAATGAACACGGACAGCTGTCCCAAACACGCTAAGCCCCAAGCAAACTGCGGGACGGTGCACACAGGGGGATGCTGTTCTGGCCATTCCCTAAACCCTGCAGAGCGCCTTACAGGGGTGGCCTGAGGGGGACAGAGGGGAGGGGGCTGCCAAGGGGAGCAAGGTGCTGCCGCCTGCACTTGTGACGCTAGGTCTCTTATGGCAGGAAGTAGTCTGAAGTCACATGGTGGAGATGTCAAAGTCAGCTCAGTGGCCACTTGCAGGTTGACAGAAACGCCAGGGTTGTGTTCCTGGGCTGAAGAAACCGCAAGGAGGCTAGTCGCTGGGGAGAGGAAGCCAGGCGTTGCTACATGACGTCATTACCCGGTGCTACAGCCACGGTTTGCAGGCTGAGCTGGGCTGTGGGCCGCATTTTGCACCATGGGGTGTCGGCTGCGATTTGGTGGGCTGTCGCTCTGGGGTGGTGGCAGGGCCTGTGTCCCACTTAGGGGAAGTCAAGTGTTGCTTTGTGGGTGCCAGGTCCGCAGCGCGGTTTCTCTGTAAATGGCCAGTGTGCTTCACAGCAGCTCCTGCATTGAGCATCTGCCCCCTGGTGGTCAGTGCACATCATTGCAACCCGTTGGAGGGACACTTAGCATATTAGCCTTTTATATATTCTAGTATACTAGGGGCCCAGTGCACGAATTCGTGTACCTTGAAAGCAACTGTGGGCCGTGAGGCTGCGTTGGGCACAGGGGCGGGTCTCGGCCCACCCAGCCCCTCCCGCCACCACGGCCGGCAGCCACCGCTCGCACCTGCTGATGGCACCAAGAGATTGGGACTGGCAGCGGGTGCGAGCAGTGCCATCACCAGCAGCGAGTGCAAGAGGTGGCTGCCAGCCCCAATCGCCCCTCAGGAGCAGGGGGAGGTGGAGAAGCCCTGAGGGGCGATTGGGGCTGGCAGCGGCTGCGAGCGGGGCCAGCAACAGCAGCAGGTGCAAGTGCTGGGCAGGACTGCAGCGCGCAGGGGCAAAGAATTTTTTTAAAATATATTTTATTGATTTTTTACTGAGAGGAAGGGAGAGGGATAGAGTTAGAAACATCGATGAGAGAGAAACATCGATCAGCTGCCTCCTGCACACTCCCTACTGGGGATGTGCCCGCAACCAAGGCACATGCCCCTGACCAGAATCGAACCCAGGACCCTTCAGTCTGCAGGCCGACGCTCTATCCACTGAGCCAAACCGGTTAGGGCCCAACACCATTTATTGAAGAGACTTTTCTTTGGCTACTTTGTCAAAAATTAGTTACCCATATATGTGGCCTATTTCTTGGCTTTCAATTCTGTTCCATTGGTCTATCCATTTTTCTGCCAATAGTATAGTTTTGATTGCTGTTGCTTTGTAGAATAGATTGAAGTCAGGGAGTGTGATACCTCTGGCTTTATTATTTTTTCTCAGAGTGTTTTGGCTATTCAGGGGCTTTTTTGGTTCCATACAGATTTGAAGTATAAAGTATATTTTAAAACAATAATAATGCTATTCTTCCAATCCATGAACATGGAATATTTTTCCATTTCTTTATGTCTTCTTAAATTGTTTTCAATGGTGTCTTTTTTTCAATATAAAAAGGAGGTCTTTCACCTCCTTTTTAAAATTTATTCTCAGGTATTTTATTCTTTTTGTTTTGATTGTAAATGAGACTGTTTTCTTCATTTCTTTTTCTAATATTTTGTTATAGAGGAATGCAACAAACTTTTGTGTGTTGATTTTGTATTCTTCATTTTATTGTATTTGTTTATTATATCTAATAGTTTTTTGGTGGAGTCTTTAGGATTTTCTATAAATAGAATCATGTTGTCTGCAAATAGTGACAGTTCTACTTCTTCATTCCTAATTTAGGTGCCTTTTATTTATTTCTCTTGCCTAATTGCTCTGGGACTTGCAGTACTATGTTGAATAACAGTATGAGAGTGGGCATCCTTGTCTCATTCCTGATATTAGTGGAAAGGTTTTCAGTTTTTCACCATTAAGTATGATGTTACCTGAGAGCTTGCCATATATGGCCTATATTATGTTGAGGTACTTTTCTCCTGTATCCATTTTATGAGTATTTTTATCACAAATGGATGTTGTATCTTGTTAAATGCTTTTTCTGCATCGATTATAAGCATATGATTTTTTAAATTATTGATACTTGATTCAATGGTTTTCATCTTTTATTTTGTTAATGTAGTTAACAAATTGATAGATTTGTGGATGTTAGACCACCTTTGCATCCCTAGAATAAACTCCACTTGATCATGATGTATGACCTTTTTAATGTATTGCATTTGATTTGCTAGTATTTTGTTTAGAATTTTTCATCTATGTCCATCAGTGATATTGGCCCGTAATTTTCTTTGTGTGTGTGTGTGTGTTGCCTGGTTTTGGTATTAAAGGTTGGCCTCAAGAAATGAGTTGGAAAGTATTCACTCTTTCTCAGTTTTTGGAAGAGGTTGGAAAGGACTGGATTTAAATCTTCTTTGATGTTGGGTAGAATTCATCAGTGAGGCAATCTGGTCCTGGACTTTTGGTTTGGGAGAGGTTTTTGATTACTGTTTCAGTATTCTTACTAGTGACCAGTCTATTTAGGTCTTCCACTTTTTCATGATTTAGGTCTAGGAACTTTGTATACTTATAAGAATTTGTCCATTTCTTCCAGGTAATCAAATTTGGAGGCATGTAGCCTTTCACAGTATTTTTATAATTGTTTGTATTTCTGTGGTTTCCATTGTAACTTCTCTTTCATTTCTGATTTTACTTATTTTTCTTTTTTTCCTTAGTGATCTTTCTTTTTGTTCTCTATTTCATTTATTTCTGCTGTTTTTATTATTTCCTTCCTTCCTACTGAACAAAGGGGCTTCGTTCATTCTTCTTTTTCTTGGTCTTTATGGTGTAATATTATATTGTCAGTTGGGATTTTTCGTTTCTTGAGATAGGCCTGCAAAGCTATAAACTTCCCTCTCAGTATTACTTTTGCTGTATCCCAAAAATGTGTTTTCATTTGTCTCTATGTATCTTTTGGCCTCTTATTTCTTCTTTGACCCAATAGTTGTTCATTAGCATGCTGTTTAATCTCTACATTATCTGTAGTTTTTCCAGCTTTCTTCTTGTAGATAATTTTCAGTTTCACAGTATTGTGGTTGGAAAATATGCTTAGTATGATTTCATTTTTAAATTTATTGAGACTAGTGTTGTGCCCTCAACATGTGGCCTATCCTTGAGAATGTTCTGTCTGCATTTAAGAAGAATGTGTATTCTGTTGTTTGGGATGCTCTATAAATATCAATTAAGACATTTGGTCTAATGTGTCATTTAATGCTGATATTTCCTTATTGACTTTCTGTCTAGATTATCTATTTGTAGCTGTCAATGGGGTATTCGTGTCCCCTACTTTAATTGTATTTTTGTTCGTTTCTCCCTTTAGGTCTGTTAGTAATTGCTTTATGTAACTTGGTGCTCCCAGGTTGGGTGCATATATAGTAATGTGTTATATCTTCTTGATGAGTTATCTCCTTTATCATTATAAAATGTTCATCTTTGTCTCTTGTTACCTTTTTTATCTTGGAGCCTATTATATCTGATAGAAGTACTGCTACACCCTTTTCTCTGGATGCCATGTGCTTAGAGCAGCGGTTCTCAACCTATGGGTTGCCAACCTGTGGGTCGAGACCCCTTTGGGGGTCGAACGACCCTTTCACAGGGGTCGCCTAAGACCATCAGAAAACACATATACAGTGGTTCTCAACCTTCCTAATGCCACGACCCTTTAATACAGTTCCTCATGTTGTGGTGACCCCCAACCATAAAATTATTTTCGTTGCTACCTCGTAACTGTAATTTTGCTACTGTTATGAATCGTAAATATCTGATATGCAGGATGTATTTTCATTGTTACAAATTGAACATAATTAAAGCATAGTGATTAATCACAAAAACAATATGTATTTCTATGTTTTCTGATGGTCTTAGGCGACCCCTGTGAAAGGGTCGTTCGACCCCCAAAGGGGTCGAGACCCACAGGTTGGCGAACCACAGGTTGAGAACCGCTGGCTTAGAGGATCATCTTCCAGCCCTTCACTGTCAGCCTGTTTGTCTTTGGAGCGGAGTCTCCTGGAGGCAACATGTAGCTGGGTCTTGTTTTTAAACCCATCTCTCTACTCTGTGTCCTTTGATTGGTAAGTTCAATCTATTTATATTTAGGATGATATTGATATATGAGGATTTTATCTTTTTTTTAAAATATATTTTTATTGATTTCAGAGACAAAGGGAGGAGAGATAGAGAGAGATAGAAACATCAATGATGAATCATTGATTGGCTGCCCCCTTGTGGGGATCGAGCTCACAACCCAGGCAGGTGCCCTGGACTGGAATCGAACCTGGAACCCTTCAGTCCACAGGTCGACGCTCTATCCACTGAACAAAACCAGCCAGGGCTGTCTTTTATTTTCTGGTTGCTCTGTATTTCCATTGTTTCTTTTCCATTGTGATTCCATCTGCTATTTTAGTTTGGCAGTTTTCTATGATTTGTTTCTGTTTTCTCATTTATGTTTCACATCTCAGCTCTGGATTTTTGTTTTGTGGTTATCATTAGGTTAGTGTACAGTGTATCATACATACAATAGTCCTTCTAATGGCAACTCCATTTTTATGATTTTGTTATAAGTTATGTTATACATTTGTTACAAAATTGCAGCCATTAGTTATTTTTAATGCCCCCTTTTCCCCTGTAACCTTTATAATTACTTAAAACCCTATTCTGAAGTAGAATTGCTATTGCCTGCTGTTAGTCATTTTACTCAAAATTCTGTATACTGTTGATTAAAATGTTTTTATTAATTTTAGAGAGAGGAAAGGAAGAGGGAGAGTAAAAAACATCAATGTGAGAAACATCTATCGGCTGCCTCCTGCACACACCCTGACCGGGGACTGAACCCACAACCCAGGCATGTGCCTTGACTGGGAATCGAACCGGTGACCTTTTGGTGCATGGGAGGATGCTCAACCAACTTAGCCACATAAGCTGGGCTCCCTCATTTTTTAAACTTAGTTTTCTCTCCTCATCCTCCTGACTTAGTTCTGGGTTTCTGTCTTTGGATCCCTCTTCCAAGTGATCTCCTCTATTTCCGGTGCTCTCTAACGCCTTCCTCATCTCATTTACTGCGTTTTGCAGTTCCAGAAATTCAGTTTGGTTCTTTTTGTAATTCCAGTCTCTTTAGTAAAGTACTCCTTTTGTTCACAGATTTTATACCTGAGCTCATTGAGCTGCCTTTCTGAGTTCTCGTGTGACTCGTTGAGGTTCTTTACAACTGCAACCTGCAATTCTCTGCCATTTAAGTCAGTCTTCCAGGACTTTGAGGGGTTTTTTGGAGACTATTTTCTTTCTGTGTTCCCACGGTACCTTGGTTGCTCATGGTATTTGATGGATGGTCTGCCCACCCAGTTGGGGTAGTGAACTCATTTCTTCTCTACTGTTTTGTTCTCAACAACTCAGCAAGTAGGGTGCTTTCTTTTGGTCCCCAGCAGACGGTGTTAACGTTTTGTTTTCTGTTACCGGCACTGTTTGGGCCTCTGGGATCACTGTGAGCAGCATCAGCCCGGTTAAGGAAAAGACTGCACACTCACTGGGATGGTGGGGGTCACCCCCACGGTGGTGGGGGATGTGGTGGGTGGTGGACTGGTTTTGTGAGCTCCCAGCACCACCTCCCTTTTACTCATGGTCACTGCCCCCACTGTGTTTTGGAAGCATTTCCACTGCCTCTACCAGGCTCTGCCAGGACGGGTAGAGTATGAGTGAGTGAGTGAGTGTGTGTGTGTGTGTGTGTGTGTGTGCGTGCGCGCACACGTGTGGGGGGGGGGGGCGGCAGGGGAGAAGAGGAATCAAGTTCACATTCCACAGCCCCAGTCCCTGCCAGCAATGGCTGTTGGCCCTGCTGTGCTGTTTAAGACTTCCCAGCACCTCTACCGGGGTCTGCTGTGATGGGAAGCGGGGGAGAGGGGGAGGAGAGGGGTGCCTCTTCCTGGGAGATCACTGCTTCTGCCCCACTCTGGAGCTGTGGTAGGTGCCAAACTGCATCTGTGGCTACCGTCCCTGTCCTTCCCCTGCCCGCCTCCCTGCTCACTCCAGTATGCCCACCTTCAGAGGCATGAATCTCTCAAGCATGTCTGTGTTGAGCAGGGGATCCTTTATTGAGTTACAGTTGTCCAACTTGTTATACATTTAAGGGAAGAAACAAAAGTCTTCTCTCTCTGCCATGATGCTGATTTTAAGGTGATGGTACTCCACTTTGTCAAGGGCACTGCATGTCAACTGTATGGCCTTTCAGGAGGTCAATTTGGCAAAATGAAGGAAGACACGTGTGGCTTTGGGTGGGTAATTTCACTTCTAGGAATTCAGTAATTCATTCAACAGATGTTCATTGACCTACCCAGTGCCAGGCACTGAGATGGGTGCCAGGAAGCTGGTGGTGGGTGAGATAGACGTGGTCCTCACCCCCAGAGTACCTCCAGCAAGGGCAGTTATCTATAGAAACAGGGTGAGAGTTCTGTAAAGGGGAGGCTCTGCGCTTCCTGTCCCGGCTTCTGAACACGTCCTGTGCTGAGCAGCTCCCTCTGCCCCCCTGAGCCTCAGGTGAAGGTCCCAGAGTCTAAGGAGCTAATGTCCATGGACAAGCTGGTTCACAGCCCAGCTGCCCTCTCCCTTAGGAAGCATTGTTGCTGCTGCCCAAAAGGCCTTTCCTTTCTCAGAGCTCCAGCAAGGTAGCAGCAATGGCTGCACAGCTCTGGGAATATACCAAAGACCGCTATTTTGCACTTAGAATGATGAAGCTTATAGTATGTGGATTATAGCTCAACAAATCTGCTATTCTTAAAAAAAAAAATAAGAAAGAAAGAAAAAAGCTCTAACAAGGGATTGACTCTGCTAAAAATGTTTTCCTGGTGAGGAATGAGAGCTTTGTGAACATTACACTTGCAGACACAAGGAACATCCTCTCTCCTGGAGGGATAGAGGCTCCAGGTGCGGAGGGAGCCCCGTGCTGCTTCCGCTGTAGCTGACCGCCCACCTTAGCCACAGAGCAGTGCTGGAGACTCTGAGGATTAGGATGAATGGGGAGGCCTTGAGTATCTCTCCAGGGACAAAGTGCTCCTCTCCGAGCCCTGCTGGTTCCATCTGTACCCACAGCTTCTCCCCACCCCTGCCTGCCTATCCATCGGTTGTAATTCCAGATATCTGAAGCCAGATGTGGACAAGAAATCCAAACATAAGACAGCAGTCAAGAAGAAGACCCTGAACCCAGAGTTCAACGAGGTACCAGGGGCGGGTGAAGCCGCAGGAGGTCCTCTCCCTCTCTCCCTGGGAGGGACTGGGTTCTCAAGGGTCACAGCGGGAGGGGGGGCGGCGCTTACGGGAGAGCCCCCAGCTCTGGGGCGCAGGGGAGAGCTCCGGCCAGGCTGAACCAGGCCGAAGTGATGCACACGGAGGGGAGGGAGCAGCCTAGAAAGATTTTCAGAGGGTGGAATTGATGGGATTGTGGCTACATTGGATGTGGAGGTGAAAGTGGAGCGGGTGCCCTGACTAGTTTGGCTCAGTGGCTAGAGCGTCGGCCTGTGGACTGAAGGGTCCCAGGTTCGATTCCGGTCAAGGGTATGTACCTTGGTTGCAGGCACATCCCCAGTAGGGGGTGTGCAGGAGGCAGCTGATGGATGTTTCTCTCTCATGGATGTTTCTAACTCTCTATCCCTCTCCCTTCCTCTCTAAAAAGATCAATAAAATATATTTTTTTAAAAAAAAAAGAAAGTGGAGCGGGAGGTGTGAGGGAGATGGAGAAGCTCTGGGGGAGACATGATCATGGCGAGGAGTGAGAGAAGGGCGAGGAGCACAGGGGCCTCAGGCAGAGCCTGAGCAATGCGGGGGCAGACAAAGGCGGCACTTCCAGAGGGCGAGGGGGGCACCAGAGAGCAGAGCACCATGGAAGCCAGTGGTCAGCAGAGCCAGACCCAAGAGAAGTCAAGGACACCAAGGCTGGCAAACGTGAGTTGATCTGGCAACAGGAGGCCCTGGGAATCTTGAGAGAGAGGCTTCAGTGTCAAAGGGGCAGGTGGGTTGGAGTGAAGGGGACCCTGAGGACCGCGGCCAGGTTCTCAGGCACACGTGGACAAGATGGATGAGAATCCACCATTATCCACCACCAGGCACTGACCACCTTCCATTCACCCATCCCTCCCTCGGTTCCTGCCCTCCCCATACCTCAGAGCGCTCCTGGCCATGTGGCATTAGCCCTGACTCTCCCCTTCTGGCCACCAGGAGTTCTGTTATGAGATTAAGCATGGGGACCTGGCCAAGAAGACCCTGGAGGTCACCGTTTGGGATTACGACATTGGAAAATCCAATGATTTCATTGGTAAGAGGAAATGGCTTGGAGCAATCTGGGTTCACAGACCACCTGCCCCCACACGAGGAGCTTCAGGCATTATCCAGCCCAGCTCCGTGTGGCAGAGGAAGAGACAGGCCGGGAGGGTCACACAGGAGTCTGGTAGAGCAGGCATGAGAAGTGGTGATGGTCCACGCCTCGGGCTGGACTCTGAGCCCTTGTAGCCCCGAATCCCTGTGGGCTTGGTGGCTGCACACAGTAGAGCTGCCCTGGCCCTTTTTGGCTCTTTTTTGTCTCCCTCCCTTGGTCCTGGGTAGAGGAAGGGCAGGGTCCCGGGCCGTGATCTTGAGGGCCAAGGGTGTGGCATGGCGGTAAGACCACTGTCCACCCTTAGAGCCCCGTGGGCAAGGTGCAGAGTCCAGCCTTGGGTCATGGAACCTGGGAAGGGGAGGGGGACACTGGTTCCAGAGGGATGGGCTCGTGAGAGCACCTGCCCCAGGCTCCTGGCTGCCCCCTGAACTTCCCTCCTGCAGGCGGTGTTGTTCTGGGCATCAATGCCAAGGGCGAGCGCCTAAAGCACTGGTTTGACTGCCTGAAGAACAAGGACAAGCGGATCGAACGCTGGCACACGCTCACCAACGAACTCCCTGGGGCCGTGCTCAGCGACTGACCGGCCCCCACCTGCCACCGTACCCAACCTTGCCTGTCACTTGGCCCAACACAGGCCTGGCCCTGGGCTTCCTCAGCTGCCACCAAGGGCCTCGGCCCCCACGATGGGGGAGATCCAGGACACCTGCTCGGACACAGAACCACTGCAGCCCCCTCTTGGAGGCCATGGAGGACCCAGCCACCTCGAGGGACAACAAGGGCAGAGGGCCCGACCTGCTTTCAACCCCTGGGGCCTGACAGGGCCAGAGATAGACAGAGAGGAGCTTGGCCTCAGCACCTACCCCAGGGATGGGGCCGGGGCCGTCCAGGAGGAAGCACCCTACTCAAGGTCAGCAGTAAGGCACAGGGGACCAGGGCTAAGAGAACAGGAGTGCAGGGGCACCTTGGTGGGTCCAGTGAGAACTCCTGAGGCAGACACTGGAAGAGGGCGTTGGGGGAGGAGATTGGGGACAGGACTCTGACTACATCCGTTCATCTCTGGCATTCCTGGGCAGATGGGAAAAGGTTAACCTGAGAGCCAGGAGTCTAGTGAATTTCCCAGAACTCCTAATGAACGTGGGCACTTGGCAAATACTTCCCTCAATTATTTCACAAGCCTCTGGGGATGGCTGAAACCCAGGGCCTGCCCTCAGGGAGTTTCCCATCTAATCGGGGAGCTGGAAATGAACCATTACAGTGGGGAGTGAGGAATGCTGTGGCCAGCCTGGCCCACCTGTGGGTGCTATGGACTCTGCTGGGAGGGCTTCCTAGAGAAAGTCATGCTGCAGCAAGGCCTTGAAGGGTAGTGGAGTGTCAGGCAGCCAAAAGGGAGGGCAGTGCAGGCAGTGGGGATGGTCTGCAAAGACCTGGAGGGGAGAGAATGGTGGTTGGGCCAGGGGCACTATGAGGGACTCAAGGGTTTCTCTGGGGGAAGGGTGTGTGAGGACAGGATTGGGGCCCAGGCACGATGGTGCCCAGCCCTGCTCCCTCCCCATCCCTGGTGGCCAGGCCAGCCTGGGCTCCTAGCTGTGGGGGAAGTGATGGAAGCCCTGTGGTGAAACTGATGTTGGGGCAGGGTCAAGTTCAATCCTCAGACCCAATTCGCCCACCTTTGATCTTTCTCCTCCTGAGGAACCTGGAGGATGGACCCTGCCTCTCGTTCTTCCCAGCATCAGATTAGCTGTAGTCAGAACAGAAAAGGGTCCCTTGTTTTGCATGAAAAGAAGCAAAAATTCCTCCTGTCCACATCCACTTCTCTTCCTCTGCCCCCCAAGGCCTTGGGACTTGTAGTGGGGGGACCCCAGATGGTTGCCCTCTCAGGAATACTGGGCAGCAGTACAGGAAAGCTAAGAGGAAGACACCCTGCCTGTGGCCTGTCTGTACCCTGAGTTAGGGTCTCCAAAGAGGGGTTGAAGGATTGGGGCCCGAGTCTGAAGCCCCAGACTTTCCCTGCTTACCAAGGGGCCTTCAGGGATTCTGGATGAAAAAAATGCATAACCAAGGAATTTCTGTGTTCAGTCTATTACTGCACTTGATGGGAGAGGGAAAGGCCTTGCAGCCTTACCACAGCTGGGGCAGACCAAGCTCCATGGCCCCTGTCCCATCCCCAGCCCAGTGCTCTGGACACCACACTTCAGGGGAAGTAGGATGCTGGGCTCGCACATGAGTTCCTGCTGGCTGCCAGCCTAGGGCTCTCCCCTACCTGCTGCCCACACACACCAACGGTAGCAGCAGGGCTCACAGGGGTTGGACCTTCTGCTGCAAACACAAAGCACACCACCATCTGAGGCCTGGGGTGATGATGTGAATCCCACCAAGTGCCCATCAGCCCTTTCCCGTTTGCAGGGAACTCGGGACTCCAGCCCCCACACAGTACCTGGCAAGCTTGGCTGGTCATGGAACCTTGGTTTTCCCATCTTTAAGAAGGCTTTGTGCACTGTCTTAATGAATCTTCACAACCCTTGTGTCTGGGTGAGCTCTGGGTATCTTCTTTGTCTTTTGGAGGGCCTTATTCAGAGAGCAGACTCACAGCCTCTGTGAAAACACGGAAATGCTGAAAGGCAAAGCTAGAAAGGGCTGTGAGTCCACCTAGTACAACTTCCTTATCAGATACATAGGGAAACCGAGGCTCAGCTGGGACAAGAACCCAGGACTCCTAGCACCCAGTCCAGGGCCCTCTACTGCCCCAGGCCGTGCAAGGGTAGGTAGGTTTGGCCCTCAGTGGTCCCAGCCGACCACAGGAGGCAAGGCTTCTAGAAGCACAGCCATCCCAAGTGAAGGGTGGGGCCCTTGGGCAGGAGGGCCCCCAGAGAGTGACAGACCCTTCACCAGAACCCTGGCGCTGTTCTAGACCACTTGCAGATTGTATCTCTGTTAAAGAAAAAGCTCTGAGAAGCTGCAAAGCTCTGCCTTTGACCCCAAACTGGCATCTTTCCTCTGATCCATCAGATTTACGAAGATGGGAAATTGACACCAAAAAAAGAAAAAAATGTCATTTCAAAGTCAGGTGTCAGTAACCAGGGGGTCTCCTAATGCGCTGCATCCACCTCCACCACCTCCCTTCCTAGCCTCCACCCACCCAACGCCAGCACTAGCCAATCCCGGACGGGCCAGTCTTCCAACCCTGAAGCGGTAACCTCCTGACCTCTAGGGGTGAGAGCGAGGAACTGCACCTCCCGGCCCGTGCATGTCCAGTCTTTGTTCCTTCCCAACTGAGAACCTCTCGATGCATGGACTCTGGCTGTCCTCGACACAGACTCTCGTGCACTGCTTAACACTGTTTTGCTACCATGTGATGGCTGCAGAAAACGTCCTTAAACTGCAGCCCCACACACAATTTTTGTACTTTCGTCTGACCTACCCAAAGGTGTCCTTTTTAAGTCTTATTTGTTAATATTTGTAATGACATATAATCAAAGTAAATGGAAACATTCATTGCAATCCTATTGGCTTGGGAGATCATTTAATAGATTTGAACAGGTGGGCAGGAAAGAATGAGAAAATGGCAACTGGAGCTTATTCAGCACCTCCTCTCATTTACTCTTCAAGAATTCATTTGAGGTAGGTTTCCATGTTACAGATGAGAAAACAGGTTCAGAGAGGTTGAACCTCTGGTAAGTGACAGAACCAGAATTCAACTCATTCTTCCCAAGACTTTTTATACCAGGAACAGCATACCACACTGTCAGTGACCCATTCGACAAACAGCTGTGAGTGTTAACTTTAATGCCAAGCACTAGTCTAGGTCCCAGGTCTAGGCTCCTAGAGCAGATTCGTCAAGAAGATAATCAATAAACAGTAAGTATAATAATGATATGATCAAAGATCTTTTTAAATGGGCATGTGGGCTAGATTGGTTGGGCTTACATAGGGAGATCAGATGGGCCTCTGGAGAAATGACTTCTAAGCTAAGACTTGGAGCTGGTGAGGTAGGGAGCTATGGGTGTACTTGGGGAAGAGTATTCTAAGTGAAGGGAACAGCCAGCGCCCCTATAGGTGAGGGCAGGCTTGGAGTAACTGAGGAATAGCCCATGTGGCTGGAGCAGGGTGGGGCAAGGGAAGAGCGATAGATGAGGACACAGGGGTACAGGAGACCAAACCAAGTAGGACTTTTAAAGGCTGGCTTTCACTCTACATGAGAAGGAAGCTGACTTCATTTCTAACAGGCCACCCAGTAGAGAACAAACCTGTGTGTGGGGCAGGTAATCAGTCCCTGTTTGGAGGTCTCCCGTGGTGGCATGCCAGTGAGTCCAGGGTTCCAAGTCTAATGGTGTCCGGTCTCCAGAGCAGTGGCAGCCGGGTGCTGACAGAGCCTGCTGAGATGATGACTCTGGTCAAGGTTCTGGCCACCAGCCTCCTTTAGCAACCGCCTCTGTGCCGGCCTAATTTTCCAGGCCTCCCACCCATTCTCTGAACTACCTGATACCTTTCCAGTGCATTCCTTCTCTGCTTACGTTAACCGGAGTCAGAACCTGTTATTTTTGACAAAAAACACTGCCTGGTCCTCTGATGCAATCTGATCATCTAGGTCTCACTCAAGTGTTACCTCTTTGTGAGGCCCTGACAACCTCCGTCACTTTCTCCCACATCACCCTGCTCTCTCTTCATGGCACTTAACAAAATCATCTTGTATATTTGCTCATCTCTTTCTCCCCTCACTAACCTCCATGAGAATTGGGGCCACATCTTTTTTATTTACCCCAGTTACTCCACACCAGGACTGAGCATGGAGTAGCCCTCTCTTTGCTGGATGAATGGATGAAAGCTGCCACCATAAACACTGTTTGAAAGGAAACATCCATGTGTCTGGAGCATGTGATTATGATATGTTGGGTCTAAGCCCAACAGATAAGTGCACAGGACTCCTGTTAACCCCAGAGATTCCTGGAGTACAGATGAGAAAAGAACCCAGGGACCACAGGGTTATCCTGAGGAGAGAGAGAAAGGAGAGGGAGAAAGGAAGACTGGGAGGAGAAAGAAATAGAAGGAAGCCGGACGGGGGCTGAGGATGAAAGAAAAGGAATGGCGGGAATGGGCCTGGGAAAAGCTGCAGAGGCAGGTGGGGGTCAGGAAAGCCAGCTACTGCGCTCAGGGCCCCAGGAGCAGGGACAGCTCAGGATGGCCAAAGATAGGGTTTTCCTAGTGTCCAGTCCCCAGGAAGAGTGCTCCAGGCAAGGGCTGAAGAGAGGCCTAGAAAAAGTTATACCAGGAGGGGCGTGTGCCCAACACCCAGGGCCAGCAGCAATGGGAATGGGGAAGCAGACTCGTCCGGTGGAGCCAGTGCTGCAGTATTAATCCTGATGGCTAAGATTCGTTGGTGCATAACAAGCACTGTACTAGACTCTATCTTCCAGCCGAGAAAACTGTACAGAACAAGTCTAAAGATGGGTGCAAAATGAGGTGGTGCACTTAGGGCAAGACTGACAGAAGGCTCCGAGTTCAGCCTGGGCTGTGTGAGGCAGGGACAGGTGAGGAGCAGGACAGGCACGTGTGGTTTCCAGGAGCAGCACTGCCCTCTATGGACACTGAGACCTGGCCGGGGCACTGCTTGTCCCTGACTCCCCAGGGTGCTCGCACAAGCTATGGCGGGCAGCCTCCTCCAGAGACTCTGCTCTCCCCCTAAATATTCCACCACAATGAAGGAGCAACCCCATATGTCTGTCCCTGAGCACAAAGAGAGAACAGGACCATTTGGGGGCAGGCAATTTGTGCCTGTGCTATTTCAGTAGGGAGTCCTTAAAGACTCTAAGAAAATAAAAAGGATTTAAGAGAAGGTCCCAGAGTTACACTAGTGGCAATAACACACATAGAGACCTCTCAGTAAGACATGTAGACTGCTCTAAATGTACTCACTTAATCCTCACCATTATGAGATACTGTTTTAATCCCCACTTTACAGGTGGGAAAACAGGCAGCATGCTCAAGGATAATTAAGGGCTGATCTGGGAGTTGAACCCAAGCCTTATGGCTCCAGAATCCATACTCTAATTTCCACAATATGATGCTGGATGAAGCAGTTGGTGTTGCCAGGCCTAGTAGAACACTCCCGGGTCCTACCAGGTCCCTTACAGGTTGTGCCCCACTTGCCTCCAAGCTCCCAGAACTAGCAATGGCCTGCTCTGCCAGGAAAGATTTCCCAGGACTCACCCTCAGGGTCCTTATTGTCAGTCTTGACCCAATGCAGGACTCACCTTTGCCCAATGGGCTCCCATCTGTCACAGCCCCAGTATCCTTTGTGTGTGTCCCCTGGCCCCAGCAAGGCAAGATCTGGAGATGTGGAGCTGGGGAGCACTTGTGTGGCTTCCCAAAGGCCAGGTGTGAGCCAGTGTAAAAATATTGCCTTATGGGAATCAGAAAACTGAGAAACCAAGATCTCTCAGAGCTTCCGGGGTTCTCCTCTCCACTGCCCTGCACCCTTCTCCATCCTCTTGCCTCTCTCAGCACTCACTTTCTCAGCTGATTCATCAACCCATAAATGATCCAAAATGGCATGGTCTCCAGCCTGTCTGGGTGGCTTTCAGCTTGGCTCCCCACACCTACCTGGGAATGTCTTCTGTCCTCTTACTTTAGCTTCTCCAGAGAGAAATGGCTTGCTCCAGGTTACTACTCATCGCCTCGCGTAGAAGGGCCAGGGGTGAGGTCACATGGTAAAACCATGGCTGTGGGCAAAGCATACAGGGTCAAATATGTCTTTCACAATAAGTCCCTGAGCCAGTGGGAAAGGAGGAGAGGTGCCAGCCAAGGGAAAGAAGGGGCAGAAGCCAAAGACCAGTGCTGCAGAATGCTAGGGCAGAAACCATTCAAAAAGCAAAGGCTAGCCCAGCCCATGTGGCTCAGTGGTTGAGTGTTGATCTATGAACCAGGAGGTCACACTTCGATTCTCGTTCAGGGCACATGCCTGGGTTTTGGACAGGAGGCAGCTGATCAATGATTCTCTCTCATCACCAATGTTTTTCTCTCTTCCTCTCCCTTCCTCTCTCTGAAATCAATAAAAACATATTTAAAAAAGAACTTTCTTTAGCCTTCCTACTGTGAAATCTGCACACATTTAGTTTTATCTAAAAACTAGAGGCCTGGTGCACAGTGGGGTCCCTCGGCCTGGCCTGCACCCTCTCGCAATCCAGGGCCCCTCAGGGGATGTCAGACTGCCAGTTTCGGCCCAATTCCCACAGGCCAGGCCAAGGAACCCCACCGGTGCATGAATCCTCTAGTATGCATATAGATCTTTTGTTAATCTCTTTCCACCCTCCCGCTCCACCCATCAGTCTGTTCCATGTTTCCATGCCTGTGCGTTGAGCGTCTGCCCCCTGGTGGTCTGTGCACACCATAGCTACCAGTCGAATGGTCGCTTAGGCTTACACACACACACACACACACAGTAGGTCCTCGGGTTACATTGGAGATCCATTCCTATGGCGCGATGTAACGCACCGTAAGTCGGAACCCACCTACATAAGCACCTACGTCACACATGGAGCACATATACAGCAGTAATGAAGTGAAACAGTAAAAAAAATTTAGAAGGTAACAATTCCTGACCTTTACTTGTGGTAAATAAATAAAAAACATAAAGCATATATGTACATACGTCAAAATGATGGAACTTTTTTTTTTATAAATAAATGGGAGATGGTGACATAACGACGAAATGACATACATCAAGTCCGACGTAACCCAAGGACTGCCTATATATATATGTATAGATGTCTATTTCACTTTCATTCTTGAAGGATGTTTTCACTAGATATACAATTCTGGGTCAGCTTTCTTCTCTTTGAGCACTTTAATGTTGCTGTTCTATTGTCTTCCTGTTCCTGTTATTCTAATGAAAAGTCAGTGATTTGAATTATTCCCTTGTATATAATTGGTCTATTTGTCAATATGTATGCATGCTGTTTTCAATGTGTTTTTCCTTTGACGTACAGCAGTTTGATTATAACGTGCTAAAATATTCATTTTCGTTGTTTTACTTAATTTTCACTGGGCTTCTTGAATTGTAAATTTGCCTTACACAAAATGTGAGAAAATTTTTGTCATTCTTAAAAGTTTTCCATCCCATTTTTTCTCTTCTCTCCTTCTGGAACTACACTTAGTTCTAGTATACTAGAACTTTTTTAATATTGGTATTATCTCACAGGTCCCATGAGGCTGTGCTCATTGTTAAAAATATATACCTTTCTCTTTCTCCTACAGATTGGATATCTATTGAGCTAACTTCAAGTTCACTGATCCTCTAAAACTTTTCTTTTTATTCAGCATTTGCCAAACTAATTTTTATTTCAGATAATTGTATTTTTAAGATCTAAAATGCCTGGATTTTATTATAGTTTCAATATCTCTGCTAGAATTTCTTTTCATTTGCCATAGACATATGTTCCCTTCATCCTTGGACAGTTATAATAGCAGCTTTAAAATCCTCATCTACTATTGTGGGAAAACAAGAATAAAATTTTATTTGCTAATTTACATGTCTTAGGGACATCCATCATTGATAGTCTCTTGACTATGGATCATGTTTTCACATTCCTTCTGATGCATAGTTTCGAATTGTAACCAGGTTATTGTAAATGAGATCTAAATTCTGCTGTTACTCCGAAGACAATTTATATCAGGCAGTTACTTGGCTAAAACCAAACTGAAAATTCTATCTCACTGGCAATGGATGGTAGCTGAAATATATCATATCAGTTCACTCAGCAAAATATTTTTGAGGAAATTATTTGGGCATATTTTTAAATGTTGACTTTAATGTTTCAAAGCACAATGGCATAATCTGCTGAACAAGTCTATGAATTCTTCAGAGGATGCTTTTCTAAATGGCAGCCATAAAAAAATAAAAGTTCCCAACTGTCAAAATTAGGTCTATTGAGCTTTAAATCTCCTTGAAAGATTTGGCAGCACAAATGACCCTGTCCTCTCTTGCCTTCTTTTGGATTAAATATTTCTTAGATACAGGTTTTTAGCTATACCTCTTTGAATTATTTTTATCTAATGCTTGCCCTAAGTATTAATTACCATATATCCTTAGTCTCTCAAGGTCTTCTTAGAGTTAATATTATATTACATCAAGTAATATTTAAGAAACTTCAATCAAATGGATCCACTTACCACCCCCTGGCTGCCTCTTATGCTATAGTTAGCATATAAATGATGTGCCTACATATTAACAATATAGACCTAATATTTGCTTTAAACACAAGATTTTTAAAGAAAGTGGGAGAGAAATAAGTCTTTTATATTTACCTTCATATTTACCATTCAAGTGTTCTTCCAATCCTTCTTGAAGATCTATTATGAATGTCAATTGTTTTATCTTGTTCTTAGTGCCATAGAAGAAAAACATTTGGTATTATTAACAAGCATTTCATCACCCCAGAAATGTCAGGAATAGGCTCATGAACATAAATATAAAAAAAATTTTAAACAAAATTTTAGTAAATCAAATCCAAACATAATATAAAGGGTAATACATAACTGAGGTTTATCCCAGGAATACAGGATTGGTTTTCATCTTCAAAAGGCAATCAATGTAATTCATTATATTAACAAACTAAAAACCAAAACCCATATTACCATCTCATTAGATGCAAAACAGGCATTGATAAATCCAACTTCCATTCCTGAGAAAAACTCTTAGCAAACTAAAAATACCAGTGAACTCCTCAACCTGGTAATGGGCATCAATGAAAAACTTTCAGCTAACATCATTAAAAGTGAAAGAAAATGCTTTCCTCCATAAAATCAGGAACAATACAAGGATGTCTGCTCTTACCACTTCTATTCAACATTGTACTACTGGAGGTTCCAGGTAGTGCAATCAGGCAAGATAAACAAAAATTCTCCAGACTGAAGAAAAAGTTAAATCTCTACGTTCACAAACAATATGATTCTCTATGAAGAAAATCTGATGAAATCTACAAAATACCACTACTAGAACTAAGAAGTGAGTTTAGCAAGGTTGCAGGATACAAGATTAATATACAAATATCAATAAACAATCAAAAATTGAATTTTAAAAAGCGGGAATTTTACACAAACATCAAAAATTATGAAATATTTATGAATAAATCTGACAAGAGAGTAAAAAATATTGCTGAGGCCCTAATCGATTTGGCTCAGTGGATAGAGTGTCAGCCTGCGGACTCAAGGGTCCCAGGTTCGAGCCCGGTCAAGGGCATGTACCTTGGTTGTGGGCACATCCCCAGTAGGGAGTGTGCAGGAGGCAGCTGATCGATGTTTCTCATCGATGTTTCTAACTCTCTATCCCTCTTCCTTCCTCTCTGTAAAAAAATCAATAAAATATATTTTTTTAAAAATATTGCTGAGTCCTGGCCGGTTCCTGAGTGGTTAGAGCGTCAGCCTGCAGACTGAAGGGTACCTTGGTTGCAGGCTTGATCCCCTGCCCCCAGATCAGGGCACATGCGGGAGGCAATCATTCGATGTGTCTCCTCACATATATGTTTCTCTCTCTCCCCCTCCACTTTCTCTAACAATCAATGGAAAAATATCCTCGGTGAAGATTAACACTATATAAATATTGCTGAAATTAAAAGGCCTAAACTGTTAGAGAGATACCTTATTCATGAATCAAAAGACTCATTATTATCACATTTCACAAAATAAGATATAGAGATGGCAAATCAGCACATAAAAAGATACTCAACATCATTAGTCATCATGAAATATAAATTAAGCCCTAACTGGTTTGGCTCAGTGGATAGAGCGTGGGCCTGCAAACTAAAAGGTCTCGGGTTTGATTCCAGTCAAGGGCACATGCCCAGGTTGTGGGCTCGATACCTTGTAGGGGGCATGCAGAAAGAAGCCAATCAATGATCCTCATTCATCATTAATGTTTCTCTCTCTCTCTCCCTTCCTGAAATCAATAAAAAATACATTATAAAAAGAAATACAAATTAAAGCCACAATGAGATGCCACTATACACCTATTAGAATGGAAAATTTTAAAGGACTGACCATAGCAAGTGCTGGAGAGCATGTGGAGGACTGGGAGCTTCAGACACTGCTGATGGAATGTTAAATGGTACAATCACTTTATCAAGCAATTTGACAGTTTCTTAAAAAACTAAATATACACCTACTACATTACCCAAACATTCCACTCCTATTATCCACACAAAAAAGGAAATATATGCCCACATAAAGACTTGTTTGTACACAAACATTCATAGCAGCTTTATTTATAACAGACAAAAACTGGAAACCCAAATGTCCATCAGTAGGTGAATAAACAAATTGTGGTATATCATAACAATGGAATACTTCTCAACAATAAAGAGAATGAACTATTGATACACACAAGATGAATGAACCTCAAGACAATTATGTTGAGTGAAAGGAGCCAGACATCACACCTACAAAGAATATACTATGCACCATATATATAAAACTCCAGAAAATGCAAACTAAGGTAAAATAACAGAAAGCTGATTAGTGGGTTGCTTGGGGGCTGCGGGAGGAAATTACAAAGTACAACAAGGAAACTTGATGGTGAATGACTGTCATGATTATAATGGTTTTAAAGGTGTATACATATTCCAAAATTTAAACTGTATAGTTTGTATACATGCACTTTGTCAATTATGCCTCAATAAAGCTGTTTTTTAATGAAAACACTTGTATCTTTCAGAAATTTTCTAAAGATAGGCAAGTATGCATACAGAATATTTTTCCTATTTTACACATAATACGTTATGTATCTCACTTTTCTCATTTAACATATGCAGACATCTTTCTATATTAGCAGAAATGATTTACCTCACTTTTTTGGTAACAGCAACATAGTATACATAGTAAGGATGTACCATGATTGATGGGCATTTAGGTTATTTCTAATTTGCTACTGTAATACTGAAATGAAAATATGTTGCATATATTTCTATGCACACACACATAAGCAAGGGGTGCATGCATTTAAAATGTTTATATTGTCAAATAATCCTCTGAAAAAGCCTCTCTCAGAACCTACATGAAACTTAGAATTAATTAATTTAGCAAGGTCATGAAATGTAAGTAGCAACAATTTGAAAATTTAAAAAAAGGAACTATTTAAAATAACACTAAAGCCCAGCCAGCATGGCTCAGGGGTTGAGCGTCAACCTATGAACCAGGTCAGAGCATATGCCCATATGCCCAAGTTGTGGGCTCAGGAGGCAGCCGATCAATGACTCCCTCTCATCATTGGTGTTTCTTTCTCTTTCTTTCTCTCTCTCCCCCTCTTCCTCTCTAAAATCAATAAAAATATATTTAAATAAAAAAAACTTTTAAAAATCAAGTAACTAGAAATAATCCCCCAAAAAGGAACCAGATCTCTAGAGAAAACTACAAAACATTAAACATTACTGAAAAAAAATTAAAGATATAAATAAGGAGGGGCATACAATGTTGATGAATTAAAGGACATAATTATATAGATGTTCTCAAGTTTATTCTAGAGTCAATAAAATCCTAATCAAAATACTTTTATTGTTACTGTCCTAGTATTGAAATTGACAAGTTGATTGGTTTTAAAATGTATAAAAAAATGCAAAGTGCCAAGAATAACCAACGCAATCTTGAACAACAACAAAAAAACTGGATGACTCACACTACCAGATCTTGAGTTATTTCAAACCTACAGTACTGCAATGGCACTATGACAAATAGACCAATGGAACAATAAATGGTGCTGGATCAATTGAAAACCTATAGAGAAAAATAGTATTTTTAACAACTCCCTATTATCATGAACAAAACTCTAGATGATTCTAGATCAAGATATGAGAGGTCAAACACTACTTTAAAAAAACAACATAAAAGATTAATGATCTTACGGTAGGCAAGTATTTCTTAAATAGGACATATAAAGCACTTACCTTAAAGGAAAATATGGATAAACTGGACTATATCAAAATTAAGTACTGTTCATCAAAAGACATTATGAAAATGAAAAAGCAGGGCAGAGGATGGAAGATTATTGTAATAACAACTCCAAAGATATACTTTCTAAGTTATAAGTACTTCCTAAAAACCATTAAGAAAACAACTTAACAGAAAAACAGGCAAAATTGAGTATTTAACAAAATATCCAGATATCCAATAAACTTATTAAAAAGTGCTATCTCATTAATCACCAGGAAAATGCAAAAACCAGAATGAGATACTACTATACAAACCCACCAGAATGCTGCAGCTAAAAATAGTGACCATATCAAATGCCAGTGAGGATGTGGAAGAAATGGGATTCTCATTCACTACTGGTAGGACAGTAGTGAAAACAGTACCACTTTGGAAAACTGTTTTTGCAGCATCTACTAAAGCTGAACAAATGTATTCCCTATGACCCAGTAATTCCATTTTTAGGGAAATGCAACATTAATGTACACATGTATATACCAAAAGACATGTACAGGAATGTCCGTAACATTATTTGTAACATCCAATAATTGAAAATAACACAGTGCCCATCCACAGAATACATGGTGGTATACTAACACAACAGAATACTATAGTCATGAAAAACACTACTGTTAGGTAATGACATGGACTAACCCCACAAATACAAAGTTGAGAAAGTTGTATGATCCCATTAATATCAAGTTCTAAAACAGGTAAAACTAATCAACGGCGATCAAGATACTGGTTTAGTTGCCGGGGTAATCACCAAGAGAAAGCATGAGGGAGTCTTCTAGATACCGGTCCTGTTCTATTTTTTGATGTGAGTGGTAGCTAAATGTTGTGTTCACTTTATTAAAATTCATTAATTGTACACTTTTAATGTATTTTTTATACTTAAAAAAAAAAAACAACTTACTTTAAAAAAATCCCAACAATGTTTCTCTACATCCTCACAACAGTATAACCTAATCTTTGCCTAGGTGAAAATAGCATCTCATTTTAGCTTACACCTCTTTAATGCAAATGAAGGTTTTTGTTTGTTTGTTTTTAAAGGTTGTTCCTGTAATTCTATTGAAAGCAAATTCTGAGTGTTCAACAGGTATTATGGCCTGTTTAAGCATAGCCACAAATGTGTCAATTAATGGGAAAGAAGTCCAAGGTGCTGAAGTAAGCCCTATCTGCTATAGCACCACAATTTTAAGTGGCAAAAGACCCAAAACCAAGCAAAATGGGATGGAAGCATGAGTGACAAGTGAGTGCCAGAAGATTAGGTCTAACTGGAAAAACGGCCAATGATAGCTTTAGACAGAAGCCACTGGACATAATTTGTACTGTCCAGATTGTACAAGTACACATTCGTCATTTCAATTGAGATACAAATGTCTAAAATTCAAAGAACTTTAAGAAAAGCAATCTGCAGCCCTCCTAAAACATAGCAAGTCTTAACTAAAACCTCATTGTGAGCTGATGGTGCAAGAGTACCAACCTAAGATCTTCCCCAAAGCAGTAACTAAGACAGTAAAAAGCTAGAAAGTAATGTATTTTAGAAATATTTCCACCAAAAGTGGCTAAAAATGAGGTTGACCTGAAGGTATTAAGACTTTGGTTCTCTAGAAAACTGTCACAGCACTGAGGCAATTTGACAACCTATAACCACTGATTACTCACTTGTCCGAGCTAACCTAAATCAGAACTGCTCCAACTGTAAAAAATACTAATTCTTACTTATAAATTAAGCTACAGATAAAAAACAAGTTGCCAAAAAATTAATCTAGGTAGTAAGCCTTCCTGACTCTTTTTTAGACAGTAGCCACCTCAGAGCCCTTTATTGTTTACATTCTATTTTAATTCTATGATTAAAAGATTATAGCTTTTGAAGAGGTATCTCAATTGTAAAACATATGCTTACTTCAGAAATGTTAAAATATACATATCTTAAATGATCACTTTAAGATAGAGAAAATTGTTTCAATAAAACACTGAGTTTTCATACAGAACAAAAAGGTAGAACGGCTTAACGATTAAGAGCATGTGCTCTTTAGTTCTAAGAACCTACCTGTGAATCCTGCTTGATTACTATCAGCTCTGTGGCTGTGGGCAAGTTCAACTTTTCCCTATTTCAGTTTTCCTATTTGCAAAATGCAAGTGACAGCTCACCTAATTATCACCACCTATGCGCTACATTGCAAATACATCTTAATGTAGCACAGTTCCCAGTCTATAATCAGTTAGCTAATTATTGTCAATATCAATTATAAGCCTAGTAAGTATGATATATAAAACAAGATAGGGTTGAAGTTTGCTCATCCAGGTTGCATTAAGAATCACCACCTCTAAAAAATCACAATTCCTTTAATCGTCCATCTTAGAATTTTACCAGGAATCCCTGTGAACTATAACTTGTAACAATCTTCAAAACAAAGATCTTTATGCCAGTTTTTCAGCATGTTCTCTCTTCTCTATTGTCCTAGGATCAAGAGCATAGCAGCTGATTTATAAACTATTACGTGGCACTTGTCTGGGGCAGGAGCCAAGTTAGAAGTTATGATTTACTCCATAACTTCCCCTTAGAATGACCTAAGTTCATTCTCATCTTCTTAAAAGCAAAATATAACATTGGAGATTTGCTTTTCTGGCCAGCCATCCCAGAACCCAAGCATAGGTATCAACCCAATTACTGGCACTAACATTTTAGAAAACATTTTGAGTCTGAAACTTTTTTCAAATCAGCCCTGGTTGGTGTGGCTGTTGGTTGGAACATCACCTGTACATCAAAAAAAACAAAAACAAAAAATGGTGGTGGGTTCAATTCCCTGTCAAGGCACATACCCAGGTTGCATGTTCGATCCACAGTTGGGGCACATGCAGGAAGCAGTCAATTGATGTTTCTCTCTAAAACCAATAAATACCCCTAGCTGGTTTGGCTCAGTGGACAGAGCGATGGCCTGCAGACTGAAGGGTCCCGGGTTTCATTCCGGTCAAGGGCACATACCCGGGTTGCAGGCTCAATCCCCAGTAGAGGGGGTGCAGGAGACAGCCGATCAATGACTCATCACTGATGTTTCTCTCTCTCTCCCTTCCACTCTGAAATCAATAAAAAAAATTTTAAATCAATAAATAGAACTTTTTACAAATCAAATCACTAAGAATATTTAAAACACAAATTAACTGCCTTCAAGTACAATAATGGTAGCTCGAGTTTCTCTAGAAATCAATTGACCCTCAAAGGTGACTAAACCTAGAGCTGAAAAACTCCACCTTTCCTAACCAGCTATAGGACAGTGTCCCCTTTCTGCAGTCTTCCCATCTGTGACAGGGATCTTTCTAAAGACCTGCACCAATAATCACTCTTTTAACTACCTCATTCGTTTCCTTGGGTGGCAGGTTTTCTCTCAATACCAAGATTGCCACATCCTTAAAGACAGGATAGGTAATGAATTGATTTGGACTACTTAATGTTCTTTACAGCCAGGTTACAAGTCATTTTTTTCCAAAAATATACATCATTTTTGAGAAACAGACAAGTGATTTATGAAAGAAAAAGAGACCTTTTCACATTCAGGCAAATAATATCACTGTGTTTAGGCTAGAGATTTTATTTTAAAAAGATAAAAGATGGAGGCGCAATAATATTTGGCATTTTTAATTTAGGTTTGTTTTATTTAAGTTTAATGTTAATTCCATGCTGTGTTTCAGTAAGAACAATACAGATTCTGTATCTGTGGCTCCAGTCAGATATCCAGTAGTACAAATTAGCTTCAAGTTACACATACTGAACAAAAGAGGTTGAGCGAGCGAAGGAGGGGAGGGGGGGGGCAGGGAGAGGGAAGGAGAAGAAACAAAGAATTGAACACGCATGCAGGCTTTTCCATACCACCTTCAACGCTAACCTGCTTCAGAGGGAGAGTAAAAGTAGGCAAGAATGAGCAGCCACGGATTATTGAACTGTTACCAGCACCATGCTTTTCAGCAGAGTTTGAATACTTTTTACAGCAAAACCATTACAATAAACTCCCCAAACAACCTTTAACCACCTCAAGCTAACACCCAATTAATCTTAAACATTGGTATAAAATTCAATTTAAACAATTAGAAAAAGGAAAAATGATACCACATATGCCACTATAGTGTGATTAACCTCTCTCTTAGATGCTTGCTTCACCTAGAAGTCTAATGGCTTTCAAATGTAATTTCCATTTCTAATGGTGACCTTGCCACATCCGGCAGGAGACAATACAGTAATGCTGAAAAAGCCTCTATGCAGTCCTGTTAGTGTCTTAAAGAACCTAAAAGCTGGGACCAGTAAAATCCACAGAAATTCACTCTTGCCTTTAAGAACTTTTGAAAACTGTTTTTTAAAAAAAACCAACAGGGCAGGAACCTAAATTCTGAGACCAAATGTAAAAGTCAGATTTGGTGGTTCTCAGTGACAATGGGGGAATTTCCAAGAGGGAGTGGGATGGGAAGGAGTGGGGGTGGTCAGAGATGGTTTCTCTTGTTGGCTTTTATGTCTCACTGATTTTCATCTTCCACATCCTGCAGCGCTTCTTTATTCTGCTCTTCACCTGCAAAGAAGAATAACAGTTACTTATTTCATACTGACTAAGCTGTCATGGTCACAAACAAAGGTATCATTCCAAACAAAAAGACCCCTTTACATTTGCTACAATTGGTATTAAACACACAGACAAGCAAAGAACTTCTACCATCCTTGATACCTGAGATGCCTAAGCCAAAAGGTGCTGCTGGATCAAAATCTTAAATGGTCAATAGTTAGAATCAAAAAAATAACTGACACACAGTAAAAATCAATGTTTTTACCCTCAATAAGCTCTTGTAGACAGCCATGGTAACCACATTATTAAAATGATTTTCAAGCTTTCATGTATATCGTGTCAAAATATCCTTTTCTCAATAACCTCACTTCATCAAGAATCAGGAATATATTTTACAATTTTTTGCAAAATCTAATTTACCCACAAGCTTCATATCAGAAATGCTTCAATAAAGAAAACCGAGCAGTAAAATGTTCCAAAGGCCTTCTACAGTTTTAGAGAGAGGATTCTGCTTTTGTAAATATTTTATATTTTGTATCTTGGCCAATCATATACCAAACCATAACCAGATTTCTCACTTCAGAGTGAAATAGCACTCAAACCAGACCACTGAGGTTATTAAAGAAGGGCATTTGGACCAGTTCTCTCATGCCATTTTTCTTTTCCCCTTGAACATGACAATTAGCCTAAAGAGTTTCAACTGCACTAGGACATGCAATAGAAAGCCAGCCTATTCATCTATTAACAAGCATTAAACAGGTCAGCCATAATAAAGAAGCATGCACACTTTAGCTAAAAAATAAAACAGGTAAAAGTTACATTTTGTGCTTTAACCCTTTGAGTGCCAACCAATATCCTAGGAACTATGCTAAAATTGCCAAGGCATTTCTGCTGATTTTACAGCAGTTTAGGAAAAAAACTATGAATCGCAAGTAAATGAAGTTACATATTCAAAAACTTAAGGAAACCTTTACTACATTTGTTTTCTGCACTTAGGTGCCATCTGTCAATAAAGAGTGAACTACTAGCATCTAATAGTGACACTGCAGGAGGAGCGTGATAGCGCTCCCGGCACTTTTGGCGAAGACAGGAGGAGCGCAGGAGCGCTCCCCGGCACTCTAGGGGTTAACAAACCATTTATAATTCTTACATATTACTAATTTGAATCAAAATTTTAAAAATCAATGAATTGATTCAACAATCATAATATGACAGTTCAGACCATCCATTCATACTGCTTGTTAAATTAATTAGGATGGACAATAACACTAACACTGATTGCCTACAGACATAAAGCATTTACCCTTAGAATTTTTTAAAAGTCTTAAAGACATTGATATGATAAACGAGCAATAACGTTTAAGTAAAGTTTAGTTTGTCATTTCAATTTTCCTTTGTGATAAAAATCTTTAACATAGATATGTGACTAAAAAGTACTTGAGGGACATAAAGATTTTTTACTTATGTACAGAAAAAGACATGCAAAACACAAAAATATCCATTTACTGAGGAAAGAAATGATGGACCACCCAGCTATTCTTCCCCCCCAAGAATAATGTATTCAAACTTAGGAAATGATAGGAACATTCACTCACATTTTAAACAGCAATATGCTGCGCCAAAATATGGTTAACATACGACAACAGAGCACACTCTAATTCACTCAAGCAAACATTAGATTTGCCAAAAGTTCCAAGTAACTTTGGCATAAAAATATTGTCACATAAATCACACCCAACCAAAGGTGATAGAGAGTAGCAGATCATAAATATCTTAGAATTTTTTGCATCCTGGAATGTACAACAGGCAGTTTTGTAAGCGACAGGATGATGATATGCAAGCATGATTAGTGAAGAACCAAAACTTAAAAGCAGAATTCACTGTGCCATGATAATGACTTACAAAGTAGTTTTTAGGAAAGGAAGAGTTGGATTTTCCTTTAGGAATCTATAGTGCAAGGAGAAAGGGAGGGAGAACAATCACATGAAAGCAACATTACAAGAAAAATAAACCAAGAGAGCAGGACAAAGGAAAAACAATGATTTTTAGGGAGAGTCAGATTTTGGTCTTTTTACTTTATATAAACTTCACTCTAAGAAATACTGTTCCTTTTCTTTTACCTTTAAAGAGGATGAAATAATATCCTTTTAAAAGGTATGCAGAAGAAAAGTTTTCCTTGGATGTATTTCTTTGCCCACTGTTTCTAGATTTTAGAGGAGGAATGGGGGGCAGAGAAAACACACATTTCCTTTCTGTGGATTTGCATATGAAACAGTCCTCTCTGATCACAGATTAAGAAAAAAAGGACTGAAATGGCCTCATGAGAAAAAGTTGTGATCCCTTTAAAGAATTATGTCCCAACACAATCAGACATAACATATTCTGCAATCATAAAACATAAAAGTGTATAAAAATAAAAGTTTGTGAACCACATATTTTTCCTTTAGAAATCCTCAATTCAAATGTTTGGCACAATTTTTCCTAGTTAGTAAAGTAAAAAAGGAGAAAACCATCTATATAATCCTTACTCTAAATTCAAGTAACATCCTGGAAAACTACCAATTCTATGACCACAATTCTCCTATCTTCAGCATTGATTCTAAGTCACAAAACAAATTTAATAATTCGTATGTAATGCTATACCTTTTAGCAAAACTAGCAATTTCCTAGTACCCACAACAATTTGTAAATTCAGATAGTTTGTTAATTTTAATAAAAGGTCAAGATACTACTTGAATTTTCTATTGTTTTAACTTGCATGTTTCATAATTCCTAGTATTTTATAATAAAGTGAAAATTGGTGTTTCAAACAAATTTAACAAGCCAATTTACAAAGTAAAAAGGATCTGAAGCAACTAGATTTCACTAGATTTAAAAAAAAAAAACTTTGAAGATTAATCTTATGCCGCCCTAGCTGGTTTTGCTCAGTGGATAGAGCATCGGCCCGTGGACTGAAGGGTCCCAGGTTCGACTCCAACCAAGGGCACATGCCAGGGTTGTGGGCTCGATCCCCAGTAGGGGGTGTGCAGGAGGCAGCTGATCAATGATTCTCTTTCATCATTAATGTTTCTATCTCTCCCTCTCCCTTCCTCTCTAAAATCAATAACAATATTTTTTAAAAAATTAACCTTATGCTAATAAAAACCTTCCCAACTATGAAAAAAAAGTAGTTTAAAGAAAATATCCTATTTTAGCCTGGCTGGTGTGGCTCAGAGGTTGAGCATCGACCTAGGAACCAAGAGTCACACATGCCCAGGTTGGGGGCTCAATCCCCAGTAGGGGGTGTGCAGGAAGCAGCCAATCAATGATGTTCCTCTCACTGATATTTCTATCTCTCTATCCCTTCCTCCACCACCACCACCACTGTGTGTGTGTGTGTGTGTGTGTGTGTGTGTGTGTGTGTGTGTATCTCCTATTTTTTAAATGATTCATTTCATAAGATGACACCCGATAACAAAGAAACAGTATCTTTGGTTCTGTATAAAAACAGAGTGACATATAGTCTACTATCAATCAATTCTTGGTTATCAGTGATAATAAACAAGGGTAGCACTACAAAATATAAGCTTTATTTCTATCTAACATTGTAATTTAACAATTGTAAGAGTTGGCATCAAATGTCTAAAAAAACAAAAAAAAAATAGCATTTCAACCCAGGTCATCTTCGTTATTTTTAGCCTCAAATAAATGTTCCCTGGTTCAGAGGTGTATAGTTTATTGATTAGGCCAATATGGCTTAACCAAGTCATAAGTTCAAAGATGGTAAATTGGTCTTGAATCCCAGATTCATGGTAGTGGTTGCCTGAAGTGCTATGTTGAAAAGTAACCAACAGCTACATCTGGCTTTGTTGGAAAAGTGTGCAAGTAGGTCAGGTCACATGTGCTACATATTTCAAGCCAATCCTTGTCACATATCTAAATACTTTATATAGTAAGCTCTAGACGCTGAATCACCCAAGTCTCACTTTAGCACCATAACCTGTCTAAAACCTGACTTTCTAGTAAGGAAAGTGACAATTTATATGCCTTGATACCCATTTTCAGATACACCTTTAAAAAGTAGAATATTTTTAAAGACAGTACAGTATGTTGATCCAGGAGACTACAGCTAGCCTCAAGCAATGAAACATGTACTTCAATTTGGGGAACATACCCTTAAAGCAGTGGTTCTCAACCCTCCTAATGCCGCGACCCTTTAATACAGTTCCTCATGTTATGGTGACACCCAACCATAAAATTATTTTCGTTGCTACTTCATAACTGTAATTGTACTACTGTTATGAATCGTAATGTAAATATCTGATATGCAGGATACATTTTCATTGTTACAAATTGAACATAAAGCATAATGATTAATCACAAAAACAATATGTAATTACATATTCAATATGTGTTTTCCGATGGTCTTAGGCGACCTGTGAAAGGGTCGTTGGACCCCCAAAGGGGTCGTGACCCACAGGTTGAGAACTGCTGCCTTAAAGAATCTGCAGCTAAAACTGACAGCAAACCTTTTGTTTCCACTCTCTGCATCACCACCAACAACTGTAAAACAATCTATGGTCAATCACACTAGTTTGTCCTCCCCTATTTGTGTATGAAAATGATTCTTTGGAAATAGGCAGAATAAAATCTCCTTTAAAATAAAAAAAGTGACAAATCTGGGCTTTTACCTCATTTAGAATAAACAGTAAATCCTCCACCTCACCATAAGATTAAGTTCTATAGATTACCCTAGTAATTGTTTACTACTAAAAACTCTAAAAAAAACAAACACCAGACCTCTTATTAAATAGGACCTAAGGGCAGGACATTCCATTTGCTGTACACAATCCAGAGGGGGGAAATCCTTTTTTGGATAAAAGATTTCCAGAGGATGCTTCATAAATATCTACTGAAACATCTAGTTTAATCTGAGGACACAACTCAAAGCAGTGATTATGACACTCAAAAATACAATGAACTCCAGACCCCTAAATTTGAATCTGAGTAAGATAAAATATTCTTCCTCTCCCTCCATCTTTCAAAACACATTGTGAGGAAGAGGTAAACTAAGTTTAACAAACATTAATTAGAGGTAAAATTTTTAAATATTAATAAAAGATCCCCTTTATCACCTTACAGCCCACAATGGAAGAATGTACTTTGATACCTTTTTATAAAAATGTAGTAATTAAACTTGGATAGTTTGAAGGATAGTTTAGAGGAAATTGTAACTTGATGTAAAGAAATACCAAGGAGCCCTGGCCAGTTTTGCTCAGTGGATAGAGCGTCGACCTGGGGACTAAGGGATCCCAGGTTCAATTCTGGCCAGGGGCACATGCCTGGGTTGTGGGCTCAGTCCCCGGTGTGCAGGAGGCAGCCAATCGGTGATTCTCTCTCATCATTGATGTTTCTGTCTCTCTATCCCTCTCCCTTCCTCTCTAAAAATCAATAAAAATATATTTTTTAAAAAAAGAAATACCAAGGAGCCCTTGCCAGTTTGGCTGTGTCAGCCTGCAGAATGAAAGGTCCCAGGTTCGATTCCAGCCAGAGCACATGCCCAGGTTGAGGGCTTGGTCCCCAGTAGGGGGCATGCAGGAGGCAGCTGATAAATGATTCTCTCTCATCATTGATGTTTCTATCTCTCTATCCCTCTCCCTTCCTCTCTGAAATCAATAAAAATATATTTAAAAAAAGAAAGAAATACCAAGGAATTTCTAAAAGTAAAAGATCCAACAACAGAGACACACATTTAACTTCAGCTTCCTTACCATCACCCTGCATGTCTGAAGTCCATAGTGTCAGATTATCACGTAACAACTGCATGATAAGTGTAGAGTCCTTATAGCTTTCTTCACTCAGCGTATCCAGTTCTGCAATTGCATCATCAAAAGCTGCTTTTGCCAATCTGCAAGTATTTACATAAATGTATTACAAAAATAAAGTTTAAAAACAGAATTAGAAATGTTAGATATCACTCTTTTCTTCAATTATCCCACAATATGTAATAGTGACACTGAGTACTTGGGTTTAGGCAATGAAATAAAGGAAAAGCACATGTAACTGATGAAAATTAACTTTCTACTTAATTTTGTAATCTGGCAACTTTTGGACTAAATAGAACTTTCGGAACATCACTTCTTACTATGCTTTCAGCAAGCCTATCAGTAAATAAGACTATGTAGACCAAATTCCAAACTAAAGCACCACCAAAATATATGCATAATAAAGGTATTTCCAAGTCCCAGTCAACAGATCACTTATTTAACAAAGTTTTAATGCAAAAATAAATTTTTGGACAGTATCACAGTTAATTCAATAGAACTTAATGTTAATGGAAGTTAATGTTTGTTTCCCAAAACAAACAAAAAAGGGCAATATAGAACCTATGGAAATGTAATCATAACACTCATTTACTGTTAGTTTAAAATAAACAAAATCCACATTTATTAAGCACTGTGTACTATGTACAACAAGTGATGTTAGACACAAATGGGGAAACAGAAAAGAGGAAAAGGAGCCATAGCTGGTTTTGCTCAGTGGATAGAGTGAAGGGTCCCAGTGCAGACTGAAGGGTCCCAGGTTCGATTCCGGATCAGGGCACATGCCCAGGTTGCCGGCTCAGTCCCCAGTGGGGGGCATACAGGAGGCAGCCAATCAATGATTCTCTTTCATCATTGATGTTTCTCTCCCCGCCCTCCCTCTCTGAAATCAATAAAAAATAGAAAATAGAATAGTATAGAGAGCATAAGCATGCCTATATTAAAAATATACCTAACAAAGACTGAAAGCTTATAAAAATAAATATATTATTATAACTCTTCTCCTTCCTTTTTCCCACTCTCTAACAAGTTAGAGATTCTTTTTAATCTACCAACAAAAATTTTCCCCATCAACCTAATTATTTTAACTGCTCTCCTAGTGAAATGAGGTAGGTTTACCTTGAATTGAGATACCTGTGGCTTTATAGTATACAAAGCACACAAAGCATTTTCACTAAGAGCCCAAAGAATGCTTTATTACATGGCCAACCTTACAAAGGCTGTCCACAGGGTACAAGACAGAAAACCAAATAGCTCTTCTCTTTTGTAACCTTCTTGCCTTTCATAGTGAGAGTTTTTGTTCTCCTCCATAACTTACCTGCAGGCACGGTCAGGAGAATTAAGAATTTCATAGTAGAATACGGAGAAATTGAGAGCAAGACCTAAGCGAATAGGATGTGTTGGTGGAAGTTCTGTCATTGCAATATCACTAGCAGCTTTGTAAGCCACTAGGCTGTTCTCTGCAGCCTCCTTCCTGTCATTTCCTGTGGCAAATTCAGCCAGATACCTGTGGTAGTCCCCTTTCCTAAAACAAAACAAAACAAAAACCAGAATTAGAAAAATGCTTTTTAAATGAAAAATAACTGTTAAAATTTCTACGTAAAGAATATATTAAACAATTAACTGGTATACTTCAGTAATTTTTTAATAGTCTCTTTCAGGAATAACTAACACATCTATTTAATTTTCCTCCTTAGAGATTTCCTGTCAAATATAAGCAAAACCCTAGAGAAATTAACTAACAACCTCAAAAAAAAACCAAAAACAAATTTATCACTTAATAGGCTAGATTAAATAACAAAAATTATTCCAAAGAATGGCACAACAGTTTGTTAATTATGAAATAAAATTTTCATATAAAAATGTTAAGATTGAGCTACATAATGCTTTGCTGAAACTAGTGGGAAAACCACACACAGGCAAACAAATGTAAATAGGTAAAGCAAAACCTAGTACATTTTTACAGTAATAGTCTGACCATCTTAAATGCTGTAATATTAATATTTCATTAGCAGTGAATTTGCAAATGAGAATTCAAAAATTAATTTAAGTTTTGAGAATCACTCCTCCCATGTAACTATACTTCCAACATTAAAGAACTACTCTCATGTAAAAATTGAAAGCCTATATAGAAAAAGTGATGATTCTAAGAGGGCCAACATTTAATCTGACATTTTCCCTTCTAGTATAGAACCTACATTTTATAATAGAAAACCTTGGACTCGCCAGTGTTAGCTGCTGGAATGAGGTGTTTGTCCAGTACATCCAGAATGTCACAACAGATTAACTTTAGTTCAGTCTCAACCTGGGGGAAAAAGTCAAAAAATTGTTTCAGTCTAAGAAATTATAAATTATCACATATCTGGTTTTGAAGAAGAGAGCCATATTAAACCAAAAAGCAGAGAAAAGTTATCTCCAGGTTATAGAAATTATCTTATTTCTTTCTATGTGCTATTTATTAGTCAAGTGCTTTTTTTAAATTTATTTTATTGATTTTTTTTTAGAGGGAGTGAGCAAGTGAGCGAGGCAAGGAGAGAGGAAGAGGAAGAGAGAGGAAGAGAGAGAGAGATAAACATCAATTAGTCGCCTCCTGCATGCATGTGGACCGGGAAACGAATCCGCAACCTAGAAATGTGCCCTGACAGGGAATCAAACCCACTACCTTTTGATGTACTTGGTGACCTCCAACCTACTGAGTCACATAGGCAAGAGCTTTTAAAAAAATGAACTCATAGTTCAGGTACAGAAGAGTAACACTGATTACTACTTACTAAGTGCTGCACATTTTTATTAAATTCTCTAATGAGGTACTATACTCAGAACCTCAGTTTTTCCATCTATAAATTGAAATACCTACTCTTTATAGGGGATCATTTAAAGATTAAATAACTACAATATCTTACACAATTATATATCTCCCCACTCAGAACAGTACACAGGAGAGCTGGAAAGTCTATAAATGTGGATTCCCCTTTCCTCCCCTTAACTCACTCCCCATACTACTTTGTGTCTGCTTCTGTAATTTCTCTCACTGTACTCTGTGTTATATGCCTATCTCTTCCAGTAGGATCAATTTCTTTCCTTTTTTTAAAATATATCTCTTATTGATGTCAGAGGAAGGGAGAGAGAGATAGAAACATCAATAATGAAAGAGAATCACTGATGGGCTGTCTCCCTCCTAGGGATGGAGCCTCCCTACTAATTCCCAGGAGGGAAATCAAACCTCCTGGTCCATAGGTCGACACTCAACCACTGAGCCACACAAGTTGGGCCCACTAGGATCAGTTTCTTAACAGCAGCACTATTGACATCTTGGGCTAGATATGTTGTTGAAGATGATGGTCCTAACTACAGCACTTACGATTAGCAGTATTCCTGTCTCTACCGATATATGCTAGTAGCACCCCCAAATTGCGACACCAAAAATGTCTCTAGACATTGTGAAATATCCTCTGAGGAGCAAAATCACCCCCTGGATGAGAACCACTACATCAAAAGCTATCAAACTTTTTTGACCAAAACCCACAGTAAAAAAAATAATCTATATATATATATAAAAGCCAGAGTTACTGAACAACTGAACAACCAGTCACTATGATGCGCACTGACCACCGGGGGGTAGACGCTCAACACAGGAGCTGCCCCCTGATGGTCAGTGTGCTCCCACAGCTAACCTCCCACAGCCCCGATCAACCCCGATGATCGCCGGCCAGGCTGAGTAACCCCACCCATGAACTAATTCGTGCACCAGGCCTCTAGTATTACATAAATGTATATACACATATATAAGATGAAACAGTACCTCACAGAATAATGTCTAATGCCCTCTGATATTTTTCTATTAAAAAAAAATAACTAGCCCTAACCGGTTTAGCTCAGTGGATAGAGTGTCGGCCTGCGGGCTGAAGGGTCCCACGTTCAATTCCCATCAAGGGCATGTACCTTGGTTGCGGGCACATCCCCAGTAGGGGGTGTGCAGAAGGCAGCTGATCAATGTTTCTCTCTCATCGATGTTTCTAACTCTCTACCCCTCTCCCTTCCTCTCTGTAAAAAATCAATAAAATATGTTTTAAAAAAATAAAAAAATAACTAGACTGAGGATCCATAAGGATAGTCTCATCTTTGCACCCATAGTACCTAGCAAATTGTGTGGTGCTAATTTCAAGTGATTCTATAAATAAAGTATCTTGCAGTTACAACAATAAAAATTATTAAATTAATTATCTTCTTGTGTGGTTCTCAAAATTGAACACCATCCTCTGCAGCTCTTTTTTTTTATTATTGATTTTTTACAGAGAGGAAGGGAGAGAGATAGAGCGTTAGAAACATCGATGAGAGAGAGAAACATCGATCAGCCCCCGCAACCAAGGTACATGCCCTTGACCGGAATCGAACCTGGGACCTTTCAGTCCGCAGGCCGACGCTCTATCCACTGAGCCAAACCGGTTTCGGCCCTCTGCAGCTTTCAAAGAAAAAAGTTCTTCACTTTTGCCCTAAAATATTGTATGGCATATAAATCCTAATCCAGGTAAGCAAAAGATGCAAATCCACTAAAATATAAAATGTACATTATGTATGTGTACAACAAATGTACTAGGCTGTGATCTAAAATACCCAACACAAGTGGTCCTGTTGGTGCAGTGGCAGCGTGTCAGTCTCATAAAATATCCAATACCTAGCACACCTTTCTTTAAAGATATCTTGTATATAACAATCTCACCATTTGCCGATATTCCCGAATCATTTTTAGTTTGTCTTCTCCTCCCTTGTTTTCTTCTTTCTGTTCAATGCTGCTGATTATTCTCCAGGAAGCTCTTCTAGCTCCAATCACATTTTTATATGCAACAGATAGGAGGTTTCTTTCTTCAACTGTCAACTCCACATCCATCCCTGCTACTTTCTTCATTGATTCCACCATTTCTATAACAGAAAAGTGAAAATCAGACCTTACGAAGTTTTGTTAATACATCCCTTCACAGTGGTCTTTTTTCTATCAAACTAATGTAAAACAAAATATAAAAATTAACCAAAAAAAAACTTTGCAATCATCAAAATATGAGTAAAAAACTAAAAGCATGTAAAATAAACTAAGAGCCTAGAGCAAGAGAATCTGTTGTATGGAATCAGAACAATGTCAAACAGTACCTAGTATAGTATGGTTTGGAGGAATCTCTCATATTAAATAAGGTAACTAGAAACACATACCTATTCATTTACCAGTAAAACTGAGCTAGCAGTTTAAGATAAAAGTTAAAAATGTACAGGCTCTAAAATGTATCTTCTTACAAATAAATTATTTCTAAATACAAAATTTCCCAAATAACAGTCATGGGAGGAAGGGGAACTCATTAATAAAGCAACCATCATTGAATGTTCCCATCCTTCCTTCTTTAAGGGCATTGTCCACCTCATGAATTCATTCATGGGCAAAACTTTAGTTGGTTCCTATTTATCACCACTAGGTGGCAAGCAAAGAAAGGGGCCCAGATAAGCCTTGGGAGATCCCAAGTACTATAGGAAAAAATAGGTAATACAATTAATGAATGCATGGTGAATGCAAAGGAAGAACCAGAAACAGCTCAATAAACACTAATATATTAATGAAAACTAGTTTTCAAAAAACAAAACACTAAATGTCATATTACCATGTGGCTCTCCAACTTTACTGATTCAGAATGTTGGTGATGAGACCCAAGGATCTACATTTTAACAAGTGCCTCTAGCATATATTAACACTCTAAGCATAAGCATACCTTAAGTATTGATGCTTAATGCTATGTTAAATTAGGTATAATCCCAGGAAAATATGTTTCAAAAAATTATCCTTTCAGGAATATTAGTAATTAGGAATATGAAGATGGTAAGGTCTTTGAAAACAGTTCGGTAGTTTTCATTTACAGTTAACCATCGTTAAGAACTCAGCAATTCCATTCCTAGGTATTACCCAACAAAAATAAAAATTTATCTTCACAAAGACTTTTACACAAATGTTCACACTATCTTTATTCATAATAGCCAAAAGATTAAAACAACCCAAATACCCATCTATATAATGGACTACACAAGAATAAAAAACAATAGCTCTGGCCTGTGTAGCTCAGTTGGTTGAGCATGGTCCTGTCTCTCTCTCTCTCTCTCTCCCCTTCCCCCTCCACTTCCTCTCTCTAAAAAGATCAATAAAAACATTTTTTAAAGAATAAATTACTGCCCTAGCCAGTTTGCTCAGTGGTTAGACTGACTAGTTAGAGCGTTAGCCGTCGGGACTGAAGGGCTGGCAGGCTCGATTCCTGGTCCGGGTCAGGGCACATGCAGGAGGCAACCAATTGATGTGTCTCTCTCACATCCATGCTTCTCTGTCTCTCCCCCTCCCTTCCACTCTCTCTAAAATCAATGGAAAAAATATCCTCGGGTGAGGATTAACAAAAAAAATAAAAACAAAATAAAAAAGGAATAAATTACTGATACTCAAAGCAACATGTATGAATTTCAAAAACATCATACTAACTTTTTTTTAAAAAAGCCAGTATGATTCAACTTAAATCAAGTTACAGAAAATACACAACTATAGACAGAAAGCAAATTAAGTACTTACTGGGGTATGGGAGTGAAGTGTGGGGCTTGTGTGCAAAGGAGTAAGAGAGAAAATTTGGCGGGGAGGAGAGTAGAATTAAATGTTCTGTGGTGCCCTGACCGGTTTGGCTCAGTGGATAGAGCGTCGGCCTGCGGACTCAAGGGTCCTGGGTTCGATTCTGGTCAAGGGCATGTACCCTGGTTGCGGGCACATCCCCAGTAGGGAGTGTGCGAGAGGCAGCTGATCGATGTTTCTAACTATCCCACTCCCTTCCTCTCTGTAAAAAATCAATAAAATATATTTTTTTAAAAAATGTTCTGTGGTGATTACACAACTTAACACATTTATCAAAACTTACTAAACTGTATATTTCAGTAAGTGGTATATGTTACATAGAAATTATACCTCAGTTGCCCTAACCGGTTTGGCTCAGTGGATAGAGCGTTGGCCTGCGGACTGCAGGGTCCCAGGTTCAATTCTGGTCAAGGGCACATGCCTGGGTTGCGGGCTTGATCCCCAGCGGGGGGCATGCAGGAGGCAGCCAATTAATGATTCTCTCATATCATTGATGTTTCTATCTCTCCCTCTTTCTTCCTCTCTGAAATTAATAAAAATATATTTGTAAAAAATTTTTTAAATGGCTGCCAGTCAGCCCTGCACCCACGAGGTCCCAGCATGGCAACAATGACCACTGCAAGCACCTTCATCTGGGAGAAAGCTACCCCCAAGTTCCTGCCCCAATGCCAGGCGGTCCAGTTTCTCCCCGTATGTGTCTGGGTCCCCCAGAGCCTTGCCTGGCACTGCAGCTCAGAGGAAACAGGAGCTTGTAGATTTAGTTCCGTGGTGCCAGCCTTTTAAGAGGAGCAGCTCAGCCCCAATCTGCACTGGTTTTTACAGTCCAGAGTTCTTACTGCCCGTAGTGACTTCTTTCCCCAGTTCTGGAACCCTGGGCTGGGGGGTTCTGGTGAGGGGCTGGGACCCCTCGCTCCTCCAGGCAGCCTCCGCAGAGGCAATCTCCCTCCCAATTAAGAAAGCGTAACATGTGGGTGCTGGAAGAGCCCGTTCCGCGCCTCTGCACCTCCTTCCAGTCTCAGTGTGCTTTCTTCTTTACTTCTCTAGTTGTACTACTTCCATTCAGCCAGCTTTCCAGTGGTTCTGAATGGTAGTTGTTCTGTATGTTAGTTGTAATTTTGATGTGGTTGTGGGAGGCACCAATTACAGGCATTTACCTATGCCACCATCTTGGTTCCCTCTCCATATTTTTATGCTTTGAAATTTTAATAATGTACATTCAGTATTTTTTTAAATGTTGAGGGGGGAAATATATTTATAACTTTCAATGATATTCTACTATCCCAGATTCAATTAGTTATATAATCCCCTTCATTTAGAAAGCCACAAAACAATGCACAAAAGACTGTGTGGTACAACTACAGAAGCAGAAGCTATCCACTGTTATTAAGTAACAGCTTTATTGATCTGTAATTCACATATCATACAATTCACCTATTTAAAGTGTACAATTCAACAGGTTTTAATATATTCACAGAACTGTGCAACCATCACCACAATCAATTTTACAACATTTTGCCGAAACCGGTTTGGCTCAGTGGATAGAGCATCGGCCTGCAGACTGAAGGGTCCCGGGTTCGATTCCGGTCAAGGGCATGTACGTTGGTTGCGGGCACATCCCCAGTAGGAGATGTACAGGAGGCAGCTGGTCGATGTTTCTCTCTCATTGATGTTTCTAACTCTCTATCCCTCTCCCTTCCTCTCTGTAAAAAATCAATAAAATATATTTAAAAAAAAATTTTTACAACATTTTCATCACTTGATAAAGAAAAGCTCAAGCTCATTCCAGCCAGCACTGAGCCATCCGCATCTCAAGACAATTGGCACAAGACTGAGGGCAAGAAATGAAAATATAAGCTGGGGTACCCTGTTTGCTAACACAGATTGGCCCCTCAAGCAAGGAGGCCTAAGTACAGTGCCTTGAGGCTGGATGTGGGGAACTTTGGGGTTCCAAGTGTTGTACAGTAAAATATAAGGGGTTAATTCGGGAAATGGAGTGTCCGTTAAAGCTGAAAATCAGTTACATAATAACATAGGATTTCCTAATATGTATGTTTAAAATATTGACAAATTAGTTAACCTGTTTTTACTTATGTAGAGACATTTGTGTAATTAAAAGTATGTATGGCCCGGCAGGCGTGGCTCAGTGGTTGAGTGTCGACCTATGAACCAAGAGGTCAGTTTCATTCCAGGTCAGGGCACATGTCCAGGTTGCAGGCTCGATCCCCAGTGGGGAGCGTGCAGGAGGCAGACGATCAATGATCAATGATTCTAATCACTGATGTTTCTACCTCTCCCTCTCCTTTCCTCTCTGAAATCAATAAAAATATATTTTAAAAAATAAAAGTATACATGTATGAAAAGTTTAATTTCACAGAAGTTTTCTATATGAGCATTACTGTAATTTTAAATTTACACTGACTAGGTCTAGTAAATGCATGCATTTACCAGTCACAGCGAGTAAATAAATGCACACGGCAGGGCTTACATAGAAACATCAGCTAGCGCTCTTACAACTGCTGCACAAAGTAAAGCCATGCAACAACAGAACCAACTAACAACCAATTACTGTGAGTGCTATGCAGTGAGACCACAGCTAATCAATCACCGAACATTATTTACAAGCAGTGACTCTTTTTTTATATATATATTTTATTGATTTTTTACAGAGAGGAAGGGAGAGGGATAGAGAGAAACATCAATGAGAGAGAAACATCGATCAGATGCCTCCTGCGCACTCCCCACTGGGGATGTCCCCGAAACCAAGGTACATGCCCTTGATCAGAATCGAACTTGGGACACTATAGTCTGCAGGCCGACGCTCTATCCACTGAGCCAAACCAGTTAGGGCTAAGCAGTGACTCTTAAATTTAAATATGTAGACTATAGTTGTAGATATGTAATATTTATTTATGTCAGCAAAATTACTACAGTGTTCTTTTTTTTTTTTTTAACATATGGCCTATTTGCTAAAATTTGTTTAAAATAACTGCATTTGCCCTGGCTGGTTGGGCCTTGGGTTCAATTTCTGGTCAAGGGCATGTACCTCAGTTGCAGGTTCCCCAGCCCTAGCCCCATTAGGGGCAAGTTTGGGAGGCAACCAATCTCTCCCACCACCTCCTCTCTCTCTCTCTCTCTCTCTCTCTCTCTCTCTCTCTCTCTCTCTCTCCCCCACCTCTCCCTCCCTCCCCCTTCTACTCTAGAAATCAATGGGGAAAATATCCTCGGGTGAGGATTAAATAAAATAACAGTGAATTAAAAACAGAAATGTAACCTGCTAATTTAATTATAAGGAAATTCTGGTTAAAATTAACATGGTGTTAACTTTCACATGACATACAGACCGAAAATTTTGTCTGTTAAATCTGAAATCCGTTAACTGGAGGTTTGCAAAATCAAGGGTTTACTGTACACACAAAACAAGGATTATTCATGCATCCAACAACAAACTGGCCTGCACCAAGACCCCAGTAAAGAACTACATCATGCTCAATGACAGCTCTTTGAGTCCCACTATCCACTGCCACTAAGACACAAAAAGATAACTCCTAAAGGAAAAAAAGATTTTAAACAAAAACTATCAAAGAAAATTCAGAAGAAATATGAAAGGAAAAAGAATGCCAACATCAGCAGGGCAAACTTATTGCACACATCACTCTAATACCAGGCCAACGTGGCTGAACAGAGAGAGCTATGTTCTACAAGGCAAGAAACTTGAGTTCTGCCTGGCTGGTATAGCTCAGTGGTTGAGCGACAATCTATGAACAAGATCACCGTTTGATTCCCAGTCAGGGCACATGCCTGGGGTTGCGGGCTTGATCTCTGAAATCAATTAAAAATATATTAAAAAAAATAAAATAAAATAAAAATAGGCATCCAAGTGGGTGTAAAACTGGTATCTCGTGATTTTGATTTGCATTTCCTTGATGGCTAATGATGGTGAGCATCTTTTCAGGTGCTTTAGGCCATTTGTGTATATTCTTTAGAAAATATTCATATGCTTTGCCAATTTTAAAATTTATTTATTTGCCCTTTTATTACTGTTATAAGAATTATTTACTTTTAAAACCTCAAATACTCAGCCTCTCATCTTCAGAAATTTCTTCATTGCAGAAGACAGTAGATTAAGGGATAGTAGTAGCATGAGTCAGAAGAGAAAGAGCCTTCCTACTACCCCTAAAAGTTCTATAATCAGTACTTTGTACCAATTATGACTATAATGAAGCTATTATAACATTAGTGCCATCCCTATCCTTTTAACACCCCAAAACTATGTGAAAGCTCTGACTTATCCAAAAGTCTACACTGATCACACTCTCAAAACCTCCATCAGCAAAGAGTTAACACCAACTTTATTCACATAAATTTCACAACACAACTAGTACTTCATGAAATTATCTTAGCTGCAATTATTTCATCAATGTGATCCAAGCATTTCTGAGATGGAGAAGACTGCAGGTATGATAATAACTTATGAACCAGAGAATTGAGACTCATGGTCGAATCACTACTTATGGATGCACAGACAGTTTGGTACATGAAATCTGGGCAATAAAATACAATTTCTGGGACTTCTTTGGCACCAATGGGTAGCTGACTGACAATCACCAGTTACTGAAAGGCCTATTTGGTTCCAAGTCACTTCTCTTTATTGTAAGGTAATAGCCTAGTGACACATTCATTACATTAAATCAGCTTGCCTCTATTTGGTATCAGACTGCCAAAAAGAGAATCAAATGTTTTTCACCTTGAATTTAACTTAGCTTTGATTCCTGTTTTTGCTCTCTGAAGTATTCACACACTCATTCAATAAACTCATTCACAAATAAAACACCTCAAGCCAGGCATTGTTCCAAATGCTTTGCATGTTCCAATGCATTTAATCTTCTCAACAGACTTTTGAAGCAGGTACTAATATTATCCCCATTTTATATAAGGAAACTAATGAATGTGAAGGTTAAATTGGCTCAGACATCACAAATTCAGTAGAGTAAAACTCAAGCAATCTGACTCCAGAGTTGTGCTTTGATTTAATCACATTGCCTCGGATTTGGATTCGTCTTTATGGGGAACCCTTTGTTTGCTTGTGTAAGAACAGATGCAAGATAAATGGTTTCAATGACAACAGACACAAAAGCTTAATCCATTAAAATGTGGTTTGTGCTTAGAACACATTTTTTCCACCTACAAAGTTAACACCCCCAACATCATCTCCAATAAACTTACTGCCAATGCCTAGTACAGAATACATACTCTCATGCCACTAATATCTCTACATCAACATCCCAGTAAACTTAATTCTCCCAAGATTGTAAAACAAGTCTCTGCTGAGCTTCAAGTCTTTTAAAGACAGAGTACAAGATCTAAAAAAGGGGTCCATGTTCACCTATCAGACTGACCAGAAATTACAAGGCCCAATTTTATAGTTTGTAATAAGATCCAGGGTCAGGATGAAAGCAAAATGTTAAGAATCAGCCATGTGAAAACAAGCAGGCTCTGTACTGGCTAACATAATTAATGTGCCTCATACCAAAGCACAACAGGTCATCATTTCTCCCAACATGGAAAAATAATGTTTGGCAGCTGTTACAACACATAATCCTGATTTAAAGGACAGAAAACTGAAACTATGAGTAACTTGCCTGAAGTCACACAGCTAATGCGTGGTAAAACCAGAACTCAAATCCAGACAATCAAACTTAAGTGCCTGAGCTCTTAACCACATTCAACTAACTTTCCAAGTAAAATGCTCACAGAAACAAATTCTGAAATCTAAAAATACTGAAGGTAATTGCCCCCATGTAAATAAAAAGTCCTTACCATCACACACTGCCTTCAAAAGGTTCAGTCATTCAAGGTTCTGTAAAGATCTTGAGTTTGCTTTATGTAAAAGTTGATCAATCAGTTGGCCATTGACCTTTCTTCTCTTTGCCTAAGAAACTATTCACCCCTCTGGATCAAACTCAAACCCCTCATTCTGTGAAGGAAGCCTTCCTGCGCTCTCAAATCTATGTTCGTATTTCTCTGTAGTAAGGATCAGTGTTTCCTTCCCGTAGAATATTACCTTCCTAAAAGACCAAGAATGGCGTGCGTCTTTATATTCCCGAAGTATTTAATGCCACAAAGGGCCCACAAACACTTGATGAAAGAATTAAGAGGGTAAACCAAACTATGTTAAATAGAATGAGAAATTCTGTCAGGCTTGACTGTCTAAGTAAACAAAAACTGTTTTAAGCATACCCTCTGATCAGGGGGCCAGTTCACTGTCCCTCAGACCGTTGGAGGGCCGGACTATAGTTTAAAAAAAAACTATGAACAAATTCCTATGCACACTGCACATATCTTATTTTGAAGTAAAAAAACAAAACGGGAACAAATACAATATTTGTATTTGCATGTGGCCCGCGGGCCGTAGTTTGAGGACCCCTGCTCCAGATAGAACCAGAGATTCTAATGTCCTTTCTCAGCAATTTCAATAGGCCCTTTTGCTGCAGAACCATTAAAAATTTCATTATCCCTGTCCCTAAATAACTCTCAGACTCAAAGAATCATCCTGAAGGTCTGAGCTCTGTTCATTAAATATATAAAGAGAATTTAGTATAGGTGTCCTATGTCATCACACTTTAGCAAAGTGCCTATAAATTAACATAATAGTCCCAACTAATAAGACTACAGCATCTACAGACTTAAAATATGAAGTACCTAATATTATATGATCTGACCTTGAATTCTGTAAATGAAATTACTTAAAGGAGAACCTACACAATCTCATAATATAGTACAGGAGTCAAGGCATTTGGGGATATCCTGAGAATATAGTATACTACAATCTTACTGATCCATCTGCTATAGATTATCAATAAAGGACAGTTAGAAAGTGTAGAGTTATAACTTGTGTTCTTTTATATAAAAAAAAGTGACTAGCTGGTGCAAAAAAGGGGGAGGCAGGCCGTAGCTGGTTTGGCTCGGTGGATAGAGTGTCAGCTTGCGGACTGAAAGGTCCGAGGTTCGGTTCCGGTCAAGGGCATGTACCTTGCTTGCCAGCACATCCCCAGTGGGAGGTGTGCAGGAGGCAGCTGATCGATGTTTCTCTCTCATCGATGTTTCTAACTCTCTATCCCTCTCTTTCTCCCTTCCTCTCTGTAAAAAAAATCAATAAAATATGTATTTTTTTTAAAAGGGGAGGGGGGGCAGGATAAGTCCATCAAAGCAATCTGAACAAAGGATAGTAAATGCCACTTTATACAACAACCAGATTTGATCAAGAGCTATGGCTCATTTAGAGGAAAACAGTTAAGGAAAAAAACAAGCTCTTTCCTTTATCTATCTAAAATATTAAGACAATCTACCACTTCACATCCATTAAGATGGTGACTAAAAAAAAACAGAAATTAAGTGTTGGTGAGGATGTACAGAAAAAAAAAGTGCCTTGTTGGTGGGCATGTAAAATGGTACCTGTGTGTGTAAAACAGCATAGTGGTTCCTCAAAAATTTTAAAAACAGAACATCTTATGACCCAGCAACTATACTTCTGGATAATATACCAAAAAGAATTGAAAGCAGGGCCTTGAAGAGATATTTATACACTCATGTTCACAGCAGCATGATTCATAACTAGAGGCCCGGTGCATGAAATTCGTGCACTTGGGGGGGAGGGGGGAGAGGAATCCCTCAGCCCAGCCTGCACCCTCTCCAATCTGGGATCCCTCGAGGGATGCCCGACTGCTGGTTTAGGCCCGATCCCTGTGGACATCCCTCTCACAATCCGGGACTGCTGCCTCCCAACCGCTCGCCTGCCTGCCTGATTGCCCCTAACCGCTTCTGCCTGCCAGCCTGATCACCCCCTAACCACTCCCCTGCCAGCCCGATCACCCCAACTGCCCTCCCCTGCCAGCCTGGTCGCCCCTAACTGCCCTCCCTCCCCTGCAGGCCCGGTTGCCCCCAACTCCTCTCCCCTGCCGGCCATCTTGTGACCACATGGGGCAGCCATCTTGTGCAAGGGTGTGACAGTCAATTTGCATATTGCCTCTTTATTATATAGGATAGCTAAAAGGTGGAAACAACCAAAGTATCCATTGATGGACAAATGGGTAAGCAAAATGACACACACACACACACACACAGAGACACTCCATGCTTTTCTCTCTCTCTCTCTCTCCCCCCTCCACTTCCCTCCCACCTTTCCTTTCTATCCCTCTAAAAATCAATTTCAAAAAGTCTTTTTGAAAAAAGGAAATTCTGCAATATGCTACAACCGGAACTGCCCTTGAGGACATTGTGCTAAGTGAAAGAAGACAGTCACAAAAAACAAATACTGTATGATTCCACTTACATGAGGTACTCTTAGTTAAAAATCATAGACAGAAAGTATAATGATGGTTGCCAGGGGGTGAGAGGAGAGGAGAATGGAGTTATTGTTTTATGAATATAGTTTCAGATTTACAAAATGAAAAGTGTTATGGGGATGGACAGTGGTGATGGCTGAACAAAAATGTGAATGCATTTAATACCACTGAACGGTACACTTAAAAATGGTTAAGATGGTCCCAGACAGTGTGGCTCAGTGGTTGAGCATCAACTCATACACCCAGAGGTCTCCTCGTCAGTGCACATACCCCAGTTGCTGACTTAATCCCCAGTGGAGGGTGTACAGGAGGCAGCAGCAGCAGATCAATGTTTCTCTCTCATCAATATTTCTAGCTATCTCCCTCCCCCTTCCTCTCTCTCTAAAATCAATAAAAACATTTTTTTAAAAATGGTTAAGATGGTAAATTATGTGTATTTTAACACAATTTTTTTTTAAAGACTAAGATGAACTAAGTACGTAGCTCTGAAGTCCCCTTTCTCAATGGAAAGTAATCCAGATGACATGAAAATGGTAACAATGGAATCTTCAGCTGACTGGGGACTGTTGAAAAGAAAACTTCTTCAAAGACTCAACATGAAAAGAAACTTAAGACAAATTTATTTCTGGCTTGCATGAAGGCAAGCTTCCCAAATCACTATGTCAAATGGAAAGAATGCAAAGTTATCTTAGGGGTAACACAACACTATCATGAAGTCAGGGGAGAAAAAGTAAGGGTATCTCTGTAAATTGTAAAACTCTCTCTATAAAATTCACCTTGTAATTATAAAATTCACCCCAGTAAAAATCTCTCTAGACCAATTATTAGTTATGACATGGTTATCTGAAGTTGTTAATTTGGGATCTATCAGAATATTTTTTAAATATATTTTATTGATTTTTTACAGAGAGGAAGGGAGAGGGATAGAGAGTTAGAAACATTGATGAGAAAGAAACATCAATCAGCTGCCTCCTGCACACCCCCTCCTAGGGATGTGCCCGCAGCCAAGGTACATGCCCTTGACTGGCATCGAACCTGGGACCCTTCAGTCCGCAGGCTAACACTCTATCCACTGAACCAAACCGGTTAGGGCTATCAGAATATATTTTATATGCATACATCTGGACTGACATAGAGAAGTCTTTACCCTGTAAGATAAATTAATGTAATTGTTCTATTAAACGAGAGCACATCTTCAAAACAGGAAGACCTGAGTAAGACCTGTACTTTTCAATAAAATGCCACCATCTTTCCCTCACATTGAGTTTTCCTCTATTACATGACTATTACCTTATAGACTTTTCACAAAATAACTACAACTTGAATACAATGAATACAAAAGATTCAGCATCACAGAGAGCCATCTGCACTGGAAGAGAATAGCAAGCAGAAGAGAACAAATATATTGAAGCATTTGCTGATGTGCTGAGGGAAAAAAAGTACTTTATCCTTTGATGATAAAAGGCGAATTTAGAAGGGGAGTGTCAATTGCTTAGATTTCAGGAATATTCCCATTTTATGATTATCAAAGACTGTTAATACCGAGAGCTAGGATCCCTGTATAAAGAGGAATGGCTCTTGGCATGCCCTCCTTGGGGCACCACTCAAATCTCCTTTTCGAGTTTATTTTCTTTCTCCTAAATTTTAAGGGTCCCCATGAGACTTGCACCCAAGGGAGCAATGGGCAGTGGCAGCTTATCCTGAACTTGTCTCCAAGGCCCCCTTTTCTCTGACTTTCCAGTGAGCTGACAACAGCTCCACCGTGGCTCACACTTCTTTCCCATAACGTCTCTACAGAGCCAAAGCAGCCCCTCCTAGGCTCTCTCCTGTTGCTTCTTCTATCCTAGGATGGCCCTTCCTTGTTTTACTATCCCAAGCTTTAATAAGTGTACCCTCAAAATAAAAAAAGATGAATGGCTCTTGCACTGTATGTAGTAAAAATGTGTGTTTGTGTCTTCTGGGCTGAAAGGGAAATAGAGAAGTACAGCAGGCAAAGGGAAACCTGATGTCTGCATTTGGAGGTGGGGTCCCCAATAAAAAACTGAAACCCAGACCTATGCCAGCAATAGTACTGAGAGAATAGCTAGATTGAAGACCAAAGGGAAAACTAAAGACCTAAGATAAAAGAGCTCAAGATGGCCAGAGAACTTAATGAAATAAATGTCTCCCTTAAAATCTCAATACTAAAAAAAAATAAAAATAAAAAATCCTCAATACTTAGTTCTCAAAAGATGTAGTTTAGAATTCAGGAAAATTTGCAGAGGAGCGAAGTATTATGATTCACTCCTATTCAAAGGCATGCATGAAAGCAAAATGTTCTTTTTTTTAAAAATTCTTTATTAGTTAAGGTATTACAAATGTGTCCTTATCCCCCCCATTAACCCCCATCCCCCCTCCCCCCCCCCCTCATGCTCTCATCCCCCTGTTGTCCATGTCCACATAGCCTTCTTTTCATCAATCCACTGTTGGGGGGTTTTCAGCAACGTGTTTCCGGAACACTGTCCTTTTCTTGCACTTCTGGTTTTAACATCAGCTGCGTGAATTCTTCGTTGGTCATGTCACTAAAAGCATTCATTCCCAAGGTGTAGCTCTTTCTCCCTAGCTTGTATTCCTGGTTGTGCAGGTCAACCATTTTCTTATTCTTCTCCCACACTGTTCTCCTCCATCCTTCTTCATTCGGGCCATAAACTTTTCCGTGTGTTGCCTTCCACCAGTGCCATTGTGCCTCTAAACTTCCATCAAGTTTTGGAGCAGCTGAAGCTACTCCTAAGTAAAGGGCAATAAAGAAGAATGAAGGATTCATGTTTCAAAACCTTCCAGGCGCAGCCGAGCAGGCGCAGTCGAGCAGGCGCAGTCAGCACGTACGGACCCAGGAGCTCCCCGCAAAATGTTCTTAATATGGCATGTACATATTTAACATACCAGCCAAAGGATGAATTTATTCATCTTTAGAGAAACCAATAATTAATTTTGAAGCAACATGTGTCTCACCTAAGATTCTGGAAAGCAGAAAAGCCTAAATATAATCTACTTAGCATCTCAAAATTGAAAGCACAAGACAGTAAACATGTTTTAAACCTTTTCTTAAGAATCAATAGCTATGAATTGTGATAGATAACTTTGTATCCCCAAAGGATAGGATAAGTGTGCTTGGAAACTAAAAAGCTCCCCCAAATCTCAGAGGGTCGACACAACAAAGCTTTCTTTCTCAACTCAAATGTTTAAGTGAGGGTCCACCATCAAGGAGTTGGACCATTTAACACTTAAGGCTTCCTTGTCAAAAAGGCAAGGAAAGAAACATAGAACCAGGAAAGGGTTTTTCACTGCCTGTATAGTTACACATATTCTTAGACATAATTTCTGCTCACACTGCACTGGCCAAAATAGTTCACTCAAATCCTGATGCCTAAGTACAAGAAGATGGAAAAAAGAGGGCAGAAACACTAGTGTCTCAACATATTAAAAAATTTTTTCTTAAACTCAATGAAATTACACTAAAAAAGGCTATCAAGCCCTAGCCGGTTTGGCTCAGTGGATAGAGCGTCAGCCTGTGGACTGAAAGGTCCCAGGTTCGATTCCGCTCAAGGGCATGTACCTTGGCTGCGGGCACATCCCCAGTAGGGAGTGTGCAGGAGGCAGCTGATCAATGTTTCTCATCGATGTTTCTAACTCTCTATCCCTCTCCTTCTCCCTTCCTCTCTGTAAAAAAATCAATAAAATATATATTTTTAAAAAGGCTATCAAGTAAAATCAAACATTATTTAAAAGAGCAGAGATACACATAAAACTATGAACAAATAATGTTCATAGTTTTGTCTAAGAATTTTGTCTATGGTTAATGGCATCAAAGCAATAACTTGAAATGTCCCAAGTTAAATTGTTTTTATTGTATTTGATTAAAAAGTATAAAAGTTTATTAGGTGAAAATAATCCAAGGTACTAAACCCAAGGAATTTACCAGATAGATCTTTACTTAAGAAGGAATAGTCGAGCCCTAACTGGTTTGGCTCAGTGGATAGAGCGTCGGCCTGCGGACTCAAGGGTCCCAGGTTCGATTCTGGTCAAGGCCATGTACCTTGGTTGCGGGCACATCCCCAGTACGGGGTGTGCAGGAGGCAGCTGATCGATGTTTCTCTCTCATCGATGTTTCTAACTCTCTATCCCTCTCCCTTCCTCCCTGTAAAAAATCAATAAAATATATTTAAAAAAAAAAAAAAAAGAAGGAATAGTCGAAAAATGTTTGACTAGATTTACACAAGAGAAGCAGTCTTCACTTCGTTGGATACTTCTGATCTAATGATACCATTAAGGGCATTTCTGTAGAAAGTTCTGTATGTGAATGTCCAAGTGGCATGTTGCTTTCAAATGATCTGATGGACTTAAGACAACCTCCAAGAAATGAGTGAATTATTAGCTAAGCAAAGTTTGGATTTTCATTAAACCTAATTCATAGACAATGCACTGACAATCAATATTCTGTTTTATGGATTTCTAGAAGATCCAAATATCACAGTAATAAAGACTCTACTATTAGCATTTAGGAATATATATATGAACTAAATTTCTTCTAAAGAAAGTACCATACACTTTATCACACTAACAAATACTCTACTGGAGACATCAGTTTTGTAGCATAAAGCATGGAGAATTTGACTTGAACAATTTTAAGGGCAGGTAATTTATCAGTTAATCATAAAAGAAATTCAGTAGGCTCCCTATGGAACATGATTTCTGACAGAGTTATACTCTAATAAACCCACTGGATTAAGCTGGTTACCAAACATTCTCAGCTAAACTGACTTTATTACCTTGGTAGTGAAACATTAAATCCCTGTCAAATTGGACCATTTTAAATTTATAATAAATAAGTCAGCTGCTTAAGTCTGCTCAAAGTTTGTGATGCCATCACTTTAAAAGGCTATTTGCACTTTTGTGGGTATGCTTCCAAATCTCTTAAGAGCTCTATGAGATGCTAAAACCAAATTTTACTTTACTCAAAATTCTAATTCAATCTATTAAATTATTTACTTTAATTCCAATAGTAACTAATGTGGTAAGGACCTGAGGATGCAATAAAAAACTGAGGTTTGTAGCTTTAAGAAAAATATATGCCCTAGTTAGGTAGCTCAGTTGCAGTGGTCTGCAAACTCATTAGTCAACAGAGCCAAATATCAACAGTACAACGATTGAAATTTCTTTTGAGAGCCAAATTTTTTAAACTTAAACTATATAGGTAGGTACATTGTTATTAACTTAATTAGGGTACTCCTAAGGATTAGGAAGAGCTACACTCAGGGGGGCAAAGAGCCGCATGTGGCTCGCGAGCCACAGTTTGCCGACCATGGGGTTAGAGCATTGTCCACATACTCCAAGGTTGCCAAGTTCAAGCCCAATCAGGGCACATCCAAGAATAAACAAATGAATGCATAAATAAGTGGAACAACAAATCAATGTGTTTCTCTCTCTCTCTCCCTCTCTCTCAAATCAATTTTTTAAAATTTTAAAAAAGAGAAAAATGGCCCTGGCTGGCACCAATCAGTGGTTAGAGCATTGGCCCATGGGCCAAAGGGTCACAGGCAGATACCTCAGTTGCAGGTTCAATCCCCAGGGCCCAGTTGGGGCGCCTTCCTTTCTCTCCCCGTCTCCTCTCTCTTCCCCTCTTTTTACTCCCCCTCACCCCTTCCACTCTCTCTAAAAATAATAAAAAATCAATGGAAAAACTATCCTCGGGTGAGGATTAACAAAGAGAGAAATGTATCACTTTTACTTTTTATTTGACAGATGGCACAAACATACTGAGTGCCAACTATGTACCAAGGGCACCATTCTAGAAACGGGATTTATCATTAAATAGACAAAAGATCTCTTCAAGGAGCTTATATTGTAGTGACTGTATAAACACTTCCGAATGATAATTCTGTTAGTATGTGCAAATAAGAGTTACTTTGAATTAGCAATAACAGTGGAGCTTGCTATAAAGTAGGGCATATTATATATCTGGTGCTAGTGCCTGTCTCATATCAAAGACTATGGAAAGCTCTGTCCTCTCTTCATTGACTACTAGTGTAAAGTGGTACGTACTATCAAATTCAAAAAAGTTCTTTTTCCATCCTTTTTTGTTAATTCTCACTGGAAGATATTTTTTCCATTGATTGTTTTAGAGAGAGTGGAAGGGGGGGAAAGAAGGGGGAGAAAGACACACACACACACGGATTGGTTGCCTCTCAAATGTGCCCTGACAAGGGGCAGGGGAATGAACCTGCAACCCAGCTATGGGGCAGGGGAATGAACCTGCAACCCAGCTATGATTCCCTTGACAGGGAATCAAACTCTCGAGCCTTCAGGCGCGGGTCAACATTCTAACCACCAAGGAGTACCGGCCAGGCCTCAGAACTTCTCTTTGCTCAAATGCCAATGCATTTATAAACAAAAACATACCTCATATTACTGACTCCAATATGCTATCACTATAACATGCATCATTATTTTACATAACATTAAGATAAATTCTGCCAGTTACACTATGACACACCATTTACTTAAAAAAAATTGGGGGGGAAAAAAAAAAAAAAAATTGGGGGGGGAGGGCATGAGTGGGGGTGTGGGGGGCAATGGAGGGGATAAGGACATATAAGTAATACCTTAATAAAGAATAAAATTAAAACAAGAAAAATTTGGATTTTAGAGATGTTAATGTGAAAACATTGTTCTTTTTTTTTTTTTAATATATTTTTATTGATGTCAGAGAGGAAGGGAGAGGGAAAGAGAGATAGAAACATCAGTGATGGCCGAGACCGGTTTGGCTCAGTGGATGGAGCGTTGGCCTGCGGACTGAAGGGTCCCAGGTTCGATTCCGGTCAGGGGCATGTGCCTGGGTTGCGGGCACATCCCCAGTAGATGTGCAGGAGGCAGCTGATTGAAGAAAAATTTGGATTTTAGAGATGTTAATGTGAAAACATTGTTCTTTTTTTTTTTTAATATATTTTTATTGATGTCAGAGAGGAAGGGAGAGGGAAAGAGAGATAGAAACATCAGTGATGAGAGAGAATCACCGACCGGCCACCTCCTGCACGCTCCCCACCGGGGATCAAGCCCGCAACCTGGGCATATGCCCCGACCAGGAACCGAACCGGCGACCTCCTGGTTCCTGGGTCGACGCCCAACCGCTGAGCTACACCCGGCTGGGCCATTATATACTGTATTCTTTCGTAGAAATAGTATTATTCAGCAACATGCCTTTTTCTCTCAACAAAACATTTGTGAATGTTAAAAAAAACTTTAAAAACAAAATTGGACCATTGTAGCCAGACTAACATGAAAAACTTTAAATATTGTGTGGTTTGTTCATCTGGGTCAGTCTACCTTTAAAAAAAACACACCTTTGTCTGACAAAGGGGTGTCTCGGTGGTTGAGTGTTGACCTATGAATCAGGAGATCACACTTCGATTCCAGGTATGGGCAATCATCATTGATGTTTCTATCACTCTCCCTCTCTGAAATCAATAGGAATATATTAAAAAACACATACACTTAAACATCTAAATAAATGAGATGCATTTATCATAAAAAAACACACACACAAAACAACACCACCACATACACACTGCCCTAGCGGGTTTTGCTCAGTGGATAGAGCGTCGGCCTGCGGACTGAAGGGTCCCAGTTCCATTCTGGCCAAGGGCACATGTCTGGATTGTGGGCTCGAACCCAGTAGGGGGCGTGCAGGAGGCAGCTGATCAATGATTGTCATCATTGATGTTCTCTCTCTGATGTTTCTATCTCTCGGATGTTTCTATCTCTCTCACCCTCTCCCTTCCTCTGTGAAATCAATATATTTTTTTAAAAAAACTAAAACACACACACACACACACACACACACACACACGACCTTCCCAAGGGATTTTAGTGTGCAGTTAAGGTCGAGAACCACTGGAATAGATATGCCCGACTGAATTAGAATAAATGTGAGTGCTTATTAAAAATTTAGTCTTTTGGTCTGTACTCTACATTTAATGCATATCTCTAGGTATACAGTTGAGTTTGACTAGCTGACTTTGTAAAGCTCCTATCTAGAGGCCATCTCAGCTGTGTGTTTTTCCCCCCAGTGGCCAAGGATCCTGACTTTGAGAATATTTGAATCTGTATGGTAATACTGCATAATTTTTTTTCTGGTTTTGTCTGTTAAACTTTTTAACAAATAATGATTAATGATTATGTGGATATATTCAACCAAGTGTAGTATTAGAGAGTTACTACTGTTTTGCAGATGATTAAATATTTAACATAACTAGGTTTAACTTATAAATACTAATCAGATTTAACCTGATTTTTAAAAACATCAGTAACTGTCTTGGTTTAGAGTGTACTGCATACCTTATGGATTTCTTAGTGATTCTTCCCTTCGTTTACTATAACTTGTTTATTTCTAACACTTTTCCTTGTATCTGCCTCTATATTTTAATATTTTATTTTGATTAGTTGATATTAGGAATTCTCCCTTCTCCCTTCAGAAGCATTCCTAAGCATTTCTCCTATAAGTCCATTCTTGAACTCTTTATTAATATGTTTTTATTAATTTTTAGAGGGGGTGGGAGAGAAACATCCATTAGTTGCACGCACTGTGACTGGTGGTTGAACCTACAACTTGGACATGTGCCCTGACCAGAACTGAACAGATGACTTTTTGGTGCAGGGGACCACTCTCAACCAACTGAGCCACACTGGCCAGGCCAGGGCCATTCTTGGACTTTTTAATCAGAAGGTATTTATTTAGAATGTCTTGGGAATGAGTTTCCCTTTGTGAATGATAAAAGAATTTAGGATTAACACCTAATAGAGAAGAGTTTGCAATCTAAGGAGAATTATCGTTAAAGTAAGGATTATTCTTCCCAAGTTCTGTGATACAGGAATTTTAGAGGAGAACCACGGGCATTATAGGCTAAAGCTGTCAGGGAAAACTGTCCTGTATCCTTTTGAATTTCTGTGTGTGTGTGTATTTATTTATTTTAGAGAGAAAAACACTGATTTGGTGTTCCACTCATTTATGCATTCATTGGTTGATTCCTGTATGTGCCCTGACCCAGGGATTGAACCTATTGGGACAACGCTCTAAACCAACCAAGCTACCTGCCAGGGTTGTGTATGTATGTTTAATTTTGGAAGACAGGCAAGCAAAGAAAAGGATTTTTACACATTGATGACTTCCTGTTGTGTACCAGAGGATTTATTATACATTCTCATTTTATTTTTCATAACTCAGTGAGAGGTTAACTCCCAAGTTGTAGGTGAGGAAAGAAGCTCATATAGCTTAAGTAACATATGTCAAATAGTATGTAATTAAATACATAAACTGGAATGAAAATCTAATCTGAATCATCTTGGTTATAAAGATAGTGTTTTTCTACCATGCTATGTTTCACAAAGTATGTGTTTTGGTCTAAGAAGAGTGCAAGTATTAGGTCAACCTAATATGACAAGAATAGTGAAAAGTGTTGCTAGAATATGGAATAGAACCTCTTTATTTTTAAAAATGTTTTTATTGATTTTAGAGAGGGAGGGAGAGGGAGAGAGAGATGGAAACATCAATGATGAGAGAGAATCATTGATCAGCTGCCTCTTGCACACTCCCCACTGGGGATTGAGCCCGCAACCCGATCATGTGCCCTTGGCCAGAAGTGAACCTGGGACCCTTCAATCCACAGGCAGATGGTCTATCCACTGAGCCAAACCAGCTAGGGCTAGAATAGAACCTCTTTGGAGAGACTTCCCAAACTTATTTTATTTCAGCATCTTGTTTCTTTCATAGTACTCAGCACAAATTCCCATGGTAATCCTATTATAAATTTTTACTAATTTGTTTATAATTTAACTTATTTTTATCAAATAAAATCAATTAATCACACAAATTCTTTAAGAATGTCTTTTATTGATTTTAGAGAAAGGAAGGGAGAGGAAGACAGACATCAGTGAGAGAGAAACATCCATTGTTTGACTCCTACACACCCCCTACTAGAGATTGAGCCTGAAACTCGGGCATGTGACCTGACCAGGAATCAAACTGGAGACCTCTTGGTGCAGGGGATGATGATCAACCAACTGAGCCACACAAGCCAGAGTATCACACAAATTAAGTAGGATACTTAACATTTCTACAACACAAAGGTGCTCACAATTCCAAGTTCTTACGTCCTTAAATGACTAATCACCAAGGACACAACATTTCTACAACACAGTGTTCACAACAACCATTCCAAGGTCCTAGAAAATCCTTAAATGACTAAGGGCTAAGTCGTGTTAATTGGTAGCTTTCTATTAATCACAGCCCATTCCCTGCCCAGGGCTTACACTAAGCCTTTAGAATCACATTTCACAAAATCGGTTATATGTACAGGTATCCCCTGCTTTTCAAAATTCAAATTAACACCAAAGAGACCTATATTAGTACCTGTTTTCACTACATGAAAGAAATCTAAGATTTTTGCTTTTATGAAAAAGACAAAAAGCAAAAATAGCATTCAGCATTTGCTGTTATAAAGGCAGAACACACCCAGAGCAGGGAGAGTGGCACCAACAAGCTTCTTCCTTCAAACTATATTCAGCATCAAAGAACAACATCCATGGCCGGTTTGGCTCAATGGACAGAGCGTCGGCCTGGTCCCGAGTTGATTCCAGTCAAGGGCACATACCTTGGTTGCAGGCTCCTCCCCAGCCTGGGCACTGGTTGGGGTACATGCAGGAGGCAACCCATCTACATATTTCTCTCACATCAATGTTTCTCTTTCCCTCTCTTTCCCACTCTTCCTAAAAATCAATGGAAAAATATCCTCGGGTGAGGATTAACAACAACAAAAATATCAAAAGAGCCCTAACTGGTTTTGGCTCAGTGGATAGAGCGTCAGCCTGCAGACTGAAAGGTCCCAGGTTCGATTCTGGTCAAGGGCATGTACCGTGGTTGCGGGCACATCCCCAGTAGGGGGTGTGCAGGAGGCAGCTGATGGATGTTTCTCTCCCATCGATGTTTCTAACTCTCTCTCCCTCTCCCTTCATCTCTGTAAAAAAATCAATAAAATATACATTTTTTTAAAAAAGCAAAAGAACTACATACCAGCTCAACATGGCCAAAGTATAGATTATATTGCTTGGGAATAAATAAGTTAAACAACCTTCACTTTCTGGATATGCAAGTTTCCAGATATGAGTTAAGATTGAGAATTCTATCTTGAAAATATATTCTATATTTATGTAAATGTAACTTAGAGATTAAACCCATGAGAATATACTTGCTAAGAATAACTCAAAAACAGTAGATTACCTTAATAGATCAGTAGCAAAGACATTTACTTCATCATTCACATTGAATGAAAATTTCTCGTAAATAATACTACCTGACGAGTATTACTCTTTGCAGTTTACAAAACTTCACAATTTCATGGCATCATTAATCCCCATTTTACAGACAAGGAATTCAGATGATCCCAAGGCCTTTGCACTACACATCTTACAAAATATTAAATAGTCATAACTTATTCACAGTGTAACATGACTCCTTTAAATGAAGAGTTAAACACATTTCATATTGCTTTAGCTCAGGGGTCCTCAAACTGCAGCCCGCCGAAAACATTTATCCGGCCCGCCGGGTGTTTTTGCCGCCGCTGTGTGCATAGGAATTTGTTCATAGTTTTTTTTTAAACTATAGTCCGGCCCTCCAATGGTCTGAGGGACAGTGAACTGGCCCCCCTTTTAAAAAGTTTGAGGACCCCTGCTTTAGCTAGATAAAATCCTGACATCAACACAATCAATCCTAACAATGACAGATCTGCCCAGCTACTGTGATGGATCACTGGAAGAAAGGCAATAAAGTCAAGATTAAATTTCAAAAAAGATAAACCAACATCATGGTCATTTGTTTTCTAAACTACACAGGATTTGGGTGTTGTAAACAGAATGATCTTAACAAGGTGTGGGTGAGAGTATAAAAATGAATTTGGCGCCCTGACTGGTTTGGCTCAGTGGATAGAGCGTCGGCCTGCGGACTCAAGGGTCCCAGGTTCGATTCCGGTCAAGGGCATGTGTCTTGGTTGCGGGCACATCCCCACTGGAGGGCGTGCAGGAGGCAGCTGATCGATCTCTCTCATCGATGTTTCTGGCTCTCTATCCCTCTCCTTTCTTCTCTGTAAAAAATCAATAAAATATATTTTTAAAAAAATGTCCTCAGGTGAGGATTAAATACTCTTTTCTTAAATATAAGGTAAAAGTCTAGCAAAATCAGCCTTACAACCCTCCTTTAAAAAAATTTTTTTTTCATGTTATCTTCCCTTCTTCTTTGAAATTTCACTTACTATATGTCAGGTTATAGAAATTTTTTACACATTTCACATTCCCTTGACCAAGCTATGAAACAATTATGAGAAGCCTGTTTGTATAGATTTTCAATGTGTTTGCTTGTACTTACTGAATCCAAAATTTGCTCAGTTTAATACCTGTCATTAAGTGTTCTTCCCCTACCAGAATTCAAATTGTTTTCATATAGCCCTAGCTGGTTTGGTTCAGTGGATAGAGTGTCAGCCTGTGGGACTGGTCCCAAGTTCGATTCCGGTCAAGGGCACAAGCCCAGGTTTTGGGCTCAATCTCTAGTAGGGGGCATGCAGGAGGCAGCCAATCAATGATTCTCTCTCATCATTGATGTTCCTATCTCTCTCTCCCTTCCTCTCTGAAACCAATAAAAATATTTTTTAAAAAAATATATCTATCTATATAATAAAAGCCTAAGCAACCATTAAAGTGGAATGACCAGAACAACCGGTCGCTATGATGCGCACTGACCAGCAGAGGGCAGACGCTCAACGGAGGAGCTACCCCCCTGATGATCAGTGCCCTCCCACAGGGGAAGCGCAGCTCAGCCAGAAGCCAGGCTCTAAGGAGCAGGGAGCTGAGCGGTAAGGAGCAGCAAGCAGACAGGCGGTAAGGAGCGAGGGGTCCTGGACTGCGAGGAGAAAGAAAATGAATACCTGGTTGCATTAGAGGGAAACTACAAAAAAACAAAAACAAAGGCAGAGAACATCTTAAAAGTAGTCAGAAGAAAACTGGCAGGTGGACACCCCCCAAGGGGTCCTGGACTGCGAGAGGGCACAGGCCAGGCTGAGGAACACACACACACACACACACAGTGGCCAGTCCTAGTCCCACACCCTCCCCCGCCCCTACCCCAGTGCACAAATTTCTTGCACCAGGCCTTTAGTTTTCATATAAAGGTGAAAGGAGTGCCTAAGAATGTCCACAGTAGTAAGAATTTACCCCATCACCTCAAATTGCAATGATTCATGATTTTATTATATTCCAGTGTTGTAAGCTAACAGAATAGATTGATGTACAATACTATACAAAAGTCTAAAATATACACAAAAGAGCATCTGCTTTAAATAGGAAGATTAAAAGCTACCAGTAGGAGGTTATTTTAAAAGTTGCATTATCTAATTCTGCTTATATATAGGAAGGAGAGAAAAAATTGCACTCAATAAAGTTAACTCCATTAACTGAAATAGCAATAAAAATTATTACTGGCCTACAGTCTAGAATTGATAATTAACCTGTTTTATTTTTTTAAGTATAATGTTAAACATGAGTGTTTTTTTAACCATCACCCCAGAACATATTTTCATTGATTTAGATAGAGAGGAAGGGAGAAGGAGACAGACAGACATCATTGATCAGCCAGCCACCTGTGGTAAGCGCCCCAATGGGGATTGAACTCGGGACCCTTTGGTGCATGGAACAAAGCTCCAACCAATTGAGCCACACCAGGCAGGGTTAACCTGTTTTTTAACTCATTACTAAAATTAATTTACTATTACCCGTATTTTTCTCCTAACAAGGCATATCAGAACCCCTCACTGGCTACCAGAATAAGCTAGAGATGAGGCACGGGTATTTTAAAAGGACAGCTTAGTAATGCAGAACAGATGTATTCCTGGTGTTGATGCACTCACACAGAATGAATCGAAAGAGACCATCAAAACTTTACCCTGTCAGATGGAGCCAATTATCACAGGGAGAAGGAAGGTCGAAAGATGAAACCAGCAACTACCCCATGAACTTAAGTGTAGTGTATGCTGGTGAGCCTCTTACTCTCAGAAAATGTGAAAGTATTCACTCCCCCCGCCACACTCCTCACTTTTCTGTACTATTGTGGTTCATACAGATAGAACAGTAAAACTAGGTTCAGGAAGGCTGGCTGTTTTTTTTTAAGTATGTTCCTATTGATTTTGGGGAGGGGGAAGGGGAAGGGCGACATCAATGATGAGAGAGATCATTATCAGCTGCGTCCTGCACGGGGACTCAAGCCTGCAACCAGAATTTGAAGCATGTGCCCTGACCAGGAATCGAACTGCGACCCCCTGGTTCATAGGCCTGAGCTCAACCACTGAGCCAAGCCGGCCGGGCAGGATTTCCTTAATATGGCCACGAATGACATAAAAACTATCCCTTTGACTGACTTAAGTTAGGATGCTAAATTTAATCTTCAAGATGAGCAGTCCTAGTCCCAAACCTCAATATATCAGCAACCCAAAATTGTTTTTTCTGAACACATCTTAGCTCTTCCTCCAGTACCTTTAAATAAACCACATAAATTGATTCCAATTCCCCAGGATAGAATTAAGTGATACTACAAAGAAGTTTACTTATTAGATTCAACACAGCATGCAAAATAAAAGATGAAGGTAATGCAGGAACAATGAGAAAAAACTGTATATCCAAATACCCAAAACCAAATCATTCAAATGCACTCTCACCTTCTTCCACTCCCCACGCTGGATAAATTGGTGGCTAAAACTATGATATCAATTTTTGTCACCACAAGCAACACTAAATTATTGTACCAAATAAAGGAGTAGACACAAGTAGAGTAGGATTTTTGATAACTGTCTTCCTCTTCTTCCTTTCCAATGAATCCCTATCTTGTGCCCAGCAAGACTTTCTCTCCATCTGGTAGACCCTATTTCCTTCCCCCTCTAGATTCTGAAGGAGACACCAAAATGTACATGTAATGATGTGGCTCTATCTGGAGAGGACTGTGTTGAATAACTAGTAGGAGATTTGGTCAAAAATCCTCAGCACTCAACTCCAAAATATGATTAACACTAAACTGTCAACTTAGAAACCACAATCATGAGCTTCTAAGTCAGTTCTTAAAACAAGTTTTAAAAAAACCTTGCTCTATGTCCTTTTGGTTATCACAAGTTTACTCGGAACCTAAAATCCCTACAGAACAGAAAGCATTCAAATATAATTTCAAGTTTCCTGCCAAGGGCACTGGTAGATTAAAAGGGGAACCTATTTGGAGGGGGTGGGGAGACGGACGACACTTCCATTACAAGCACACCTACATGTTTGACTTTTAAACACTGAAATAAAGGCAAATCTGACCTTGAGCTGTACTTCCCCATCTTATTCCCCTCCCCCTCCTAACAGGAACCTTATTTAATACAAATAGCAATTTAAGGATTTACAAGACGAAATTTAGTGTAGTATCTTCCCTAAGTTTCAGTTCAAAGCCTTTTCTCCTAATTCTCAAATTCCTGAATCCTAATGTATGATATCGAGCCCTGAGATTATTCACATGACAAATAGGTATTCAAGGAAAGCGATGGTCCTACATGACACTTTGAAAAATAAATGGCTCAGTAATGAAGAAAAATCTAAAGATCAATGGCACTTGATACCATGCCTCACCCCACAACAGCATTAAAACCACATATATGACTATTTTCATAATACTACATTTTAACAGATGTGGGGGTAATTCAAATACCTACGTCTAAAATTGAGGGAGGGGCAATTTTTTAAAAGCAGCAACCTGGAACTGACTAAAAAGACACAATGGACAATTCCATAAAGTTCTAGAAAATGACGAAA
>NW_005871310.1:1157717-1214046 GCF_000147115.1 Myotis lucifugus | reverse complement strand
AAAGAAAAACTGTTCAAATCTGTACATAAAACAGAGAAAAGTACATAGGATCTGCTGGGACTCCCTATGGTCACTATCCCCAAACCCATAGCCCGGCTGAATGCCTGGGGTAAATTAAAATCCCCAATGAGGTACGAACCACGCATTCCAAGGCCGGGCAGTCACCAAAATGCAGTTACTAACCATTATTTGAAATAACTTTATTTTTCAACAGGTCTTTCTCCGTTGTCACATTAGTGCAGGCAAACAGCAAAGTCATTATTCTTACGAACGGATAGACTGAGACACGGGCACTGGCCAAGGACTGAGACTCGCCTCCTGGCTCCCCGTTCAGTGCTGGACCCACCGGGACCCACGGCGCAGGGGCCAGGAATAACTGCAGGAACTTGGAGCGCTCGGGTTTCAGTCCGCGGGAAGGGAGCGTGGGGAGAAGGCGCAGTTGGACGAAAAGCCTAAGAACCCTCAGACCAGGGGAGGGTGCCGACCGACAGGGAGAAACACGATCGCAGCATCTCAGCGGGCCTCCGCCCAAGGATGGGCAGCCGTGATTCCCACCCGCGCCCCTGCCCCCGCCTCGGGCACGACGGCCCCCGCACCGCCGCCGCCACCGCCCGAAGACGACCTCCTCTCGCTAAGCTGCTCCTTTGTGAGACTCAGCCGCCGCCCCACATTGGGCCTCCGGGGAAAAGCCACCGCCCCCACCCGCCATATTTCCCTGAAAGGCGCCCGCGCTACAGCTCCCGGTCGCCACTCTCCCCCATGTGGCGGGTGTTTCTTCCCCATCACCCCACTCAATTGTTCTCCACATCCCAAGACGGGCCAGAAGTTCCCCGGAGGATCGCTCGCCCGGAGACAGCACCCGCCATCTCCTCCCCCGCCCCGGGAATCGCCCTCCCCCCAGCCGCCATTTTACAACCAACTCCTCCACCCCATCGCCTCGGCCTCTCGGTTGGCAAGTGTCTGCAGCCGAGGACACTGAGAGGGTCAAACTCCTAGGCCTGGGGCCTCCCACGGCTCCAGGAGACCACAGGCCATTTCCTGCTTCCAGAATCCACGTCCCATGGCCAGGCTCCGAGACGATGCCGCCATTTTGTCTCCCGCTCCCGGCCTCTGTGGGCGGCGGCAGAGGGTCCGAGAATTCCAGCCCCCGGTTGACCCCCCAACTCACCGTCGTATCGCTCAGCCTGCTCGGCCAGCTTCGCCTGGTACACCAGATCCTCCCGATCATCCATAGCGGCAGCGGCTCCGGCAGGGTCTGCGCGACGGATGGAAGCGGATAGCGTCTCCGACTCTCTCAGCCTCTCGCTACGCGTCCGAGCAGCAAAAATGGCGGCGCTCAATCCGGGACTTCCGCCTGCGCACGCGGACAACTGCTCAGCTCTATGGCAACCGCTCCCTGGCAACTGGCGCGGGGGGCGGTCCGGGAGCTCGGCGCCCGAAGAGGCTGGAACCAGCAGACGCCCCTCCTCCGTGAGCTCAGCTGGCGCGGGAGCCCCGAGGCGGGAACGGCGGCTGCGGGAAGAAAGAGCGACCCCCAGGGCACGGGGAGGAGAGCTGGAGGCGAGGCCGGCCTGGACGGCCCCTGAAGAGAGCGAGCGAGAGAAAGCAAAGGCTGTAACGGTTTGCTAATGGCCGGCCTCCCCACGGAAACCAGCTTCTCCCCTACTTGCCCGTCTCCTCAGCCACGCCCACTCCTGCTCCTCCCGGCTTTTTCAACCCCGGGGTAAAGAGGTGGGCCCTGCCATAGTTGGTAGGGGAAGGGGAACCCCAATTTTCACACCTCCACTTCACTTGGCAGCCTTTGGCTTCTGCGCGTCAGCCTTCTTTTCCGTTTAGAGTTAGACCCACCACGGATGGGAACCAGGGTCGTGGTTGGAGGAGCCCGGCCTGGACTGCAAGGCGCAGAAGACGGGGCCAGGCTGGGGTTGAAACAGGGAGCTAGGATGGAAGGAGCTGGTCTCTCGCTGCCCGCTGGGTTCCCAGCACCTTGCCCTCCATGTAATATCTGTTCAGTAACTAGAACATAAGCTGTGTGGTGAGGCCTGCAATAAATGTGGAATAAAAAGGTTGGCACCAAAAAAAAAAAAAAAAGTTGGCACCAAATTATGAAGAGCCTTGGATGGCAAGCTAAGAAGTTTGCACCTTATTCAGTGGGCACAGAAAGCTATGATTTTTGCAGAGAGGATAATACCATCATCGTTTATCTAACCTATACTTTAAAAAGATGAATAAGTACGGTAAAATAGCGATTGATTAGCAGGCTATTACACTAATGCAGGCAAGAGGTAATAGATGGTAGCAGTGAAAATAGGAAGGAAAGGACAAATAAGATTAATACTACAGAGAAAAGCCACAAGAGTTCGTATCTGATCAGATGTAGAGACCTTGTGAGGGGAAAAAACTGACTTTCCATCTTCCCACCCTGAGTCACTGGAATAATGAGTGGCAGTACCATTACCAACGACAAAAATAGGAATGCTAGGAAAGTTTGCTGATAGAATGCAGAGAAGACGATTCCTTCTAGCACATGTTGGTTCTAAGATTCTCAAAGATCACCCAGGTAGAAGTAACCATCATGGAACTGGAAAAAAGGGGAAGCAGGAGAATACCTACTTTTAAAAGAGGTAAAAGCAGAAGACTCAGCAAAGGAAACTGGGTGGCTCCTTACTGCATTACAGATTAAGCCCCTTCCACTCTAAACACACTTATCAAATTTCAATGGTAAAAGAATCAAAATACGGAATTCTATAACTCTATAAATACACACTTACTTATTTATACCTCCAGCAAGTCATTTCACCTCTGAAGCTTCAAGTTCATTGGTAGAGAAACTGGAGACCATATGTTAAGCCATGAAACAAGCCTTAATACATGTTAAAAGACTGAAATCATACAAAGTATATTTTCCTATCACAATGGAATGAAACTTGAAATTAGCCTTGGCCAGGTATCTCAGTTGGTTATAGCACAATATACCAAGGTTGTGGGTTTGATCCATGGTAAGGGCATATACAAGGAGCAACCAGTGAATGCATAAATAAGTGCAACAAATCACTGTTTCTCTCGCCTCCTCCCCTCTCTCACTAAAATCAATAAAGAAAAATTGCCCTGGCTGGTGTGGCTCAGTTGGTAGGAACTGTCTCAGGGTGTGTACAGGAGGCAACTGATTGATCTCTCTCCCTCCCTCCCTTCCACTCTCTCTACTAGTAAAAATCATTGGAGGCCTGGCCTACATGGCTCAGTGGTGAGCATTGACTTATGACCAGAGTTCATGGTTCGATTCCCAGTCAGGGCACATGCTGGGGTTGTGGGCTCGATCCCCAGTGTGTGGCTTGCTGGCGGCAGTGGTTCAGTGATTCTCTCTCATCACTGATGTTTCTATCACTCCCTCTCCCTTCCTCTCTAAAATCAATAAAAAAATATAAAAAATTTTTTAAAAATAAAAATCCCAGTGGGGAGTCTACTTAAGAATTCAACTTTCCTTCCTTAAAAAAAAAGAGAGAATAACTTATTTGGTTACTTTGGTTCAGATTACCGAAATGTAACTTACCACATGAATGACATTTATAGGATCTGTTATTTTATATTTAATAAAATGAAGCCACAGAAGCTATAAGGATTTTATTGACCTTAGTTCAAAACAGTGATAATATATTGACACAAGTAAACACAGAAATTACACACTCCAGTACTTATTGCCCAGATAAAATTTTTTTTAAATATATTTTATTGATTTTTTTTACAGAGAGGAAGGGAGAGGAGAGTCAGAAACATCGATGAGAGAGAAACATCGATGAGAGAGAAACATCGATCAGCTGCCTCCTGCACACCTCCTACTGGGGATGTGCCCACAACCAAGGTACATGCCCTTGACCGGAATCAAACCTGGGACCCTCCAGTCCGCAGGCCGACGCTCTATCCACTGAGCCAAACCGGTTAGGGCCCAGATAAAATGTTTGTCACATCTGCTTCAGTTACCTTCTATTAAGACACTAGAGGCCCAGTGCACGAATTTGTGCACATTCAAAGGAAATTAATTAGAAGAAATATTTTAGAGGCTGGGGAGGGACCGTGGGAGGACTCCAGGGTGTGTCCAGCCCGTCTCGCCAAGTCCCAATTGGCCAGACCCCAGCAACAAGCTAACCTACCGGTTGGAGTGTCTGCCCCTTGGTGGTCACTGCACGTCATAGCGACTGGTCGAGCAGTTGACCGTTCAGTCAACCCATCGGTTGGACACTTAGCATATTAGGCTTTTATAGATATAGATTAAGCCTTAGCCAGTTTGGCTCAATGGATAGACTGTCAGCCTGCGGACTGAAAGGTCCCAGGATTGATTCCGGTCAAGGGCACATGTCTGGGTAGCAGACTCGATCCCCAGTGGGAGGTGTGCAGGAGGCAGTCAATGATCTCATCATTGATGTTTCTCTCTCTCCTTCTCCCTTCCTCTCTGAAATCAAGAAAAAATATATATTTTTTAAAAAGACATTAAATCTATCTCCCTGACCGGTTGCTCAGTGGTTAGAGCATCAGCCTGCAGACCAAAGGGTTGCAGATTCCATAATCAGTCAAGGCCATGTACCTTGGTTGCACGTTACCCATCCCTGGTAGGGGTGCATGTGGGAGGCAACCAATCCATGTGTTTCTCTCACATAGATGTTTCTCTTCCCCGCAAACTCCCCCCCTCCCACTCTCTGGAAATCAATGGAAAAAATACCCTCTGGTGAGGATTGAAAAAAGAAAAACAAGACAATAAATGCTATCAAGGTATTAATAGACTGCTTATCCCTCAATCTCTCCCTCCCTGGCATTAACTATTATCCTGAGTCCAGTGTGAATTCTTGATATTCCTACTTAAAATTTTTTTATACATATGGCTGTATCCATAAAAATGTATGAGGCCCAGCCAGTGTTGCTCAGTGGTTGAGCATCAACCTATGAACCAGGAGATCCTGGTTCAGTTCCAATCACATTCTCGAGCTCATACATGCCTGGGTTGCAAGCTTGGTCCCCAGTAGGGGGTGTGCAGGAGGCAGCTGATCAATGATTCTCTCTCATCATTGATATTTCTATCTCTCCCTCTCCCTCTCTGAAATCAATAAAAATACATTACAATGATAACAGCAAAATAAATTCAGCAGCATATGAAAAGGATTATATATCATAACCAAGTGAGATTTAATCCAGGAATAGAGGGATGATTCAAGAAAATCAATGTAATTAATATCCTATCTTAATAAAAGGAGAGGAGAAAAACAACATGACTAGCTCAATTTATGCAAAAAAAAAAAAAAGCATTTAGCCGAAACCGGTTTGGCTCAGTGGATAGAGCGTCAGCCTGCGGACTGAAGGGTCCCAGGTTCGATTCCAATCAAGGGCATGTACTTTGGTTGCGGGCACATCCCCAGTAGGAGATGTGCAGGAGGCAGCTGATCAATGTTTCTAACTCTCTATCTCTCTCCCTTCCTCTCTGTAAAAAATCAATAAAATCTATTTAAAAAAAAAAAAGCATTTAACAAAATCCAAGGCCCTGGCCAGGTAGCTCCATTGATTAGAGTGTTGTCCTGATATGCCAAAGTTTTGGGTTTGATCCCTGGTTAGGGCACATACAAATATCAGCCAATGAATACATCAATAAGTGAAACAACAAATCAATGTTTCTCTGTTTCTCTCGTTTTCTCTCTCTCTTCCCCTCTCTAAAATCAAGCAATAAATAAAAATTTTAAAAACTCCAATACTCTTTCATAATGAAAATAATAAATTAAGAATAGAAGGGAACTGCATCCACATAATAAAGGCTATATATGAAAAACACACAGCTAACATCATACTCAATGGTGAAAACTGAAAGCTTTCTCCCTAAGATCATGAACAAAATAAGATGCCCCCTTTTGTGATTTCTATTCAACATAGTACTAAAAGCAAAAGGCATCCAAATTAGAAAGAAAGAGGTAAAAATATGCCTGTTCTCAGACATGACCTTATATATAGAAAACCCTAAACGTTTTCACCAAAAAAATGTTAGAACTAAAAAATAAATTCAACAAAATTGGAGGTTACAAAATCAACATACAAAAATCAGTTGGGTTTTTATATACAATACAAAAGAAAATTAAGAAAACATTTTCATTTGCAATAGCATCAAAAAGAATAAAATTTCTAGGCATAAACTAACCAAGAAGGTGAAAGACTTACACATGGAAAACTACAAAACACAGCTGAAATTAAAGAATGAATGAAAATGAATGGAAAGGCTTTTGTATTCTGGATTAGAAAAGTCAGTATTGTTAAGATAACAATACTATGCAAAGTGACCTACAGATAGAATGCAATTCCTATCAAAATCCCAATAGCACCCTACCCAGTTTGGCTCAATGGATAGTGTCGGCCTGCGGACTGAAGGGTCTTGGGTTCAATTCCAGCCAAAGGCACATGCCCGGGTTGCAGGATCGATTCCCTGTGGGGGGCATGCAGGAGGCAGCCAATCAATGATTCCCTCTCATCATTGATGTTTCTATCTCTCTCCCTTTCTCTTCCTCTCTGAAATCAATAAAAAATATATTACCAAAAAAAATCCCAATAGCAAATTCTTCAGAAATAAAGCAAAGCAGCTGAATTTGCTGCCCTCTAGAAATACCTTCCAACTGTATCAGACACATCATAACAGTTAAGGTCATGGGCTCTGCTCTTGGACTCCATCACCCATGCAATGGAGCAAATTACTCAACTTCTTTAAACCTTAGTTTTCTATAAAAGAGGAATGATATTTTCCTCATACAAAAAGGAATTAATGTAAAGAACCTGATTCTCAATGAATGTTAGCTATATTTATTAATGTTACTATGGTTCCTGCTTGAGTGAGAATCAGAAGTTCGTGCCATAAAGTACAAGTAAGAAGAGTTTTTTAAACGTAGTTTTAAATTCTGCAGAGATGTCGATTAACACAGAGGAACAGTCTCTGGATATAGCAACTAGGTCATTAGTGACCTTCAAGAGCAGTTTCGAAAGCAGGCTGGAAGCCAGACAGCATTTGGTTGAAGCACAAAGGCGGTAAGAAAGTGGAAGTGGTAAGTGTGGGATTTTCTTGAGAAGAGTAACAGTGAAAAGGTAGAGAGTGACCATTTAAGAGGAGTGACCAATCAGGGTGGCCAACAATAACTGGTCCACATGTTCACAAAACCCACCCCATTCTATAAAGCTGGCTCTTGTGCCAGGATGAGTACAGGGCTGTCACAGACAGGCAGATATTAGGGGTAACCTCCTTATTACTACTGGGTCTACTCTCCTGAATAGTGTCTCTCAAGACTGGCTGAAGCCTATCCAAGGTGCCTATTCCTAAGAAATGGTGGATGAGGCGGAAATCTTAAACCTAGGTTGATTCTCTGACTGTACTGCCTGTTCTGTGAACAAGCAGAATTAAAAGGGATAGAAATCACTGATAGGGCAACAGAAATATAAACAGAAACATTTTGATATAGCAAATCTATATATATAAAAGCCAAGCGACCTAAACACTGGACCAACCAGAATGACCGAAACAACTGGTTGCTTTGATGCACACTGCAGTCCTGATCGGCGCCCCCTACCCTGATGAAGAGCAGGGCCGGCCGGCCAACCACCCGCAGTCCGATTCCAATCAAGCACACATATCACAGTTGCAGACTCAATCCCCGGTCCTGGTTGGGGCACAAGGTGGAGGCAATCAATTGATGTGTCTCTCTCACATTGATGTTTCTCTCTGTCTCTCCCCCGCCAGCCCTGCCCCGATTGGCCCCAATCAGGGCAGGCCAGCCAGACCCCTCCTGTTCATGAATTCGTGCACTGGGCCACTAGTAGGATTATAAGCAGATATAAAAAAATCATAGTTCTGCCCTGGACGGTTTGGCTCAGTGGATAGAGCGTTGGCCTGCAGACTGAAGGGTCCCAGGTTCGATTCCAGCCAAGGGCATGTACCCAAGTTTCAGGCTCAATCCCCATAGGGGGGCATGCGGGAGGCAGCTGATCAATGATTCTCTCTCATCCTTGATGTTTCTATCTCTCTTTCTCTCTCCCTTCCTCTCTGAGATCAATCAATAAATATTTTCTTTAAAAAAATCACAATGCTATACTGCGGTGGCTCTCGTGATTTGGTACTATGCTTCTCACCACTGTAGTGTTAATGGATAGTTCACATCCCATTGAAAATCTTGTAAAACAACCACCATGTCTCCCAACTTTATTAAAAAATTGGTTTAAGAAGCAGCAGCCCTGTAAGTTGCTTGGTGTAAAAAAAAATAATAATAAAATTTGCTTTAAGCCCTAGTCCATTTCCCTCAGTGGTTAAAGCATTAGACTGAAGGGTCCCAGATTCAATTCCAGTCAAGCGCACATATCTCAGTTGCAGGCTCAATCCCCGGTCCTGGTCGGGGCACAAGGTGGACGCAATCAATTAATGTGTCTCTCTCACATTGATGTTTCTCTCTGTCTCTCCCCCTTCCTTCCACTCTCTCTAAAAATCAATGGTAAAAAAATCCTCTGGTGAGGATTAAAACAAAAAAAAGAATTTGCTTTAAAAGAAATAAGAACTGGGGATGGGTGGAGGTATGGGGGGATAAATGGTGATGAAAAAATATAGAGAGAGAAGAAAAAAAATAACTCACATGACCTGTATTCAGTAGAATATCCACAGATACATGACAGTGTACTAAGCACTACAAGAAGGAAATAAGACATTAAAAAATATGATTAGTCATTGCCTCCAGGATCTTGCAGTTTAGTACTTCTTTGGGGGGAAAATTTTATTGCAATTTTATTTGTAAAAGTAGGCTATTTTTTATTTTATACTTTTGAATTCATTTTATTTTTTACTGCATACTATCTTTACAATTCAAATGTATTTATGAAGCTATGTCCAAAATTCTCACAATGTGGTTAAGTGTAAAAACCAAGAAGTAGGAGAAACCAAGATGGCGGCATAGGTAAACACTGGAGTTTGCTGCCTCGCACAACCACTTCAAAAATACAACTAAAAGACGGAATGGACATCATCCAGAACCACAGGAAGGCTGGCTGAGTGGAAATTCTACAACTAGAAGGAAAGAGAAAAGCATACCGAGACTCAGAGGAGGTGCGGTGCGGAAGTAAAATACTAAGGTACAGAGGCGCACGCGGAGGCGGAGCGGGCTGGCAGCTGAGGGCGTGGTTGTCTTTTTCAATCAGGAGGGAGTCTCAGGCTCTGAGCTCCAGTTCCGGGCGAGTCTATGGGGACCCAGACTCATACGGGAGAAGCGGGACTGTCTGGCATGGGTCAGAACTCGAGGGCAGCTTTCTCTCGGAGGTGCTTGCAGCAATTGCTGGGACACTGAGAAAGCGGGGCCTCTGAGGGCAGCCATAACTGCTAGCCCCGCCCTGTTGATCCCGTGGGACCCGCCCCGCCCAAGCCCTGCAGGGAGGCTTTTGCTGGATAGCCTCAGGCAGAGGCTAGATTAGCCCCATTGAAGCAAGTCTTGCCCCGGAGGGGTGTCTCCAGCACAGAAGTTCCCCACTGCAGACACAGCTGATTCTCACAGCCAATTGGCCTGGAGGTCAATCCCTCCCAGTATTACCTACAATAATCAAGGCTTAACTACAACAAGACTGTGCACAAAGACCACAGGGGGTGCACCAAGAGTGTCCTCCTCAGGTAATTGGGGAGGCTGAACCACTGGGCCCTAGAGGACACTTAGCACAGAAAACCACTTTATCAACACAGGGAAGCATAAAAAATGCGGAGACAAAGAAACAGGACACAAATGACAGAAATGGAGGAAAGCAAACTACTGGATATAGAGTTCAAAACCACACTTTTAAGGTTTTTCAAGAACTTTCTAGAAGCCGCTGATAAATTTAGTAAGACCCTCAAAAAGACTGGTGAGACCGCCGATAAATGTAGTGAGATCCTCAAGAAATCTAGACAGACCCTCGAGGTTATGATAAAGGACCAACTGGAAATAAAGGACCAACTGACTGAAATGGAGGATATTATACAGACTCCCAACAGCAGACTAGAGGATCGCAAGAAGCAAGTCAAAGATTTGAAATACGAAGAAGCAAAAAACACCCAACCGGAAAAGCAAAATGAAAAAAGAATCCAAAAATACGAAGATAGTGTAAGGAGCCTCTGGGACAGCTTCAAGCGTACCAACATCTGAATTATAGGGGTGCCAGAAGAAGAGAGAGAGCAAGATATTGAAAACCTATTTGAAGAAATAATGACAGAAAGCTTCCCCTACCTGGTGAAAGAAATAGACTTCCAAGTCCAGGAAGCACAGAGAACCCAAAACAAAAGGAATCCACAGAGGATCACACCAAGACACATCATAATTAAAATGCCAAGAGCAAAAGACAAAGAGAGAATCTTAAAAGCAGCAAGAGAAAAACAGTTAGTTACCTACAAGGGCGTACCCATACGATTGTCAGCTGATTTCTCAATAGAAACTATGCAGGCCAGAAGGGAGTGGCAAGAAATATTCAAAGTGATGAATAGCAAGAACCTACAACCAAGATTACTTTATCCAGCAAAGCTATCATTCAGAATTGAAGGTCAGATAAAGAGCTTCACAGATAAGAAAAAGCTAAAGGAGTTCATCACCACCAAACCAGTATTATATGAAATGCTGAAAGGTATCCTTTAAGAAGATGATGAAGAAGAAAAAGGTAAAGATACAAATTATGAACAACAAATACACATCTATTAACAAGTGAATCTAAAAATCAAGTGAAGAAAAAATCTGATGAACAGAATAAACTGGTGAATATAATAGAATCAGGGGCATAGAAAGGAAATGGACTGACAATTCTTGGGGGGAAAGGGGTGTGGGGGGTGCGAGAAGAGACTGGACAAAAATCGTGCACCTATGGATGAGGACAGTGGGTGGGGAGTGAGGGAGGAGGGTGGGGTGGGAACTGGGTGGAGGGGAGTTATGGGGGAAAAAGGAGGAACAAATGTAATAATCTGAACAATAAAGATTTAATTAATCAAAATAAATAAATAAATAAATAAAAATAAATAAAATGTTTTGCCATTTAAATAATACTGCAACAAATCCTTTTACATCTTTTTTTAAAATGTTTAAAAAGTATTTTTATTATTTTATTTTTTTTAGAGAGGGAGGGGGAGAGAGAGAGAAACCTTGATGTAAGACAGATACATTGGTTGATCACTTCCTATATACACCCCGATCAGGGATGGAACCTGCAACCTAGGTATGGAATCACACCTGCGACCTTCAGTCCATGGGACAACGCTCCAACCAACTGAGCCACACTGGCCAGGGCCTCTTTACATCTTTACACATACAAAGGTATTTCCAGAAGAGAAATTATTAGGTCAGAGAGTATGAACACTTTTTTGTTAACTTTTATATTGAATTGTAACATACAAACAAAAAAGTGTACAAATCATAAGTGCACAGCTGAAGGGTTTTTTTTAATCTTCACCCAAGGATATTTTTTCTTCTTTTTAAAAAAAGTGTATATATTTATTATTATTGATTTTTGAGAGGAAGGGAGAGGGAGAGATAGGAACATCAGTGATGAGAGAGAATCACTGATCAGCTGCTCTTGCACACCCCCCACCACGGGATCAAGCTCGCAACCCGGGCATGTGCCCTCACCGGGAATCGAACCGTGACCTCCTGGTTCATAGGTTGACACTCAACCACTGAGCCATGTGGCTGGACTGTCTTTTTCTTTTTTTTAATTTTATTTATTGATTTTAAAGAGAAGAAGGAAGAGAGTGACAGAGAGAAACATCAATTTGTTGTTCCCCTTACTTATGTATTCATTGGTTGACTCTTGTACATGCTCTGACCAGAGATCAAACCCAAAACCTTGGGTATTGGGACAATGGTCTAACCCAGTGGGAGAGAGAAACATCAGTGATGAGAGAGAACCATTGATAGGCTGCCTCCTTCATGCCCCCTACTGGGGATTGAGCCTGCAACCGGGCATGTGCTCTTGACCGGAATTGAACCCAGAATCTGCAGGCTGACGCTCTAGCCACTCAGCCAAACCAGCTAGGTCTGTATCTTAAGATTGTAACATATCTGGGGCAAGTGTTCAGTTTTGCTTTCTTTGTCTTTGATATAGTATATCAAGTTTCAAACTCTTCTGCATCCCCCTCATCCTCTCTAGTCTGGCCTTAGGGAATTTGGCTTTAGTGAGTTGTTGCCTAACAGGAAGAGGAGCATACATTCAGAAACATGTCAAGTTTCTGACTTGAAGAAAGAACTGTTTTTAGTATATCAACCTTTCTTTTTGCTTTTTATTTTCAAATTATAAGAGAAAGTTCATTTAGAAAGTCACAGAGGTAGAAGTGAGTTGTAGAAGAAATGGGCTCAGGAAACAAGTTACAGAAGCCAAAAAAAGTTTAGCACCATTTTCTTAGACTGCCCTGTCTCCTTCTAGACTACGCCCACCTAATCCCCTAGGGCAGTGGTCAGCAAACTGTGGCTCGGCAAACCGCGGCTCTCGAGCCACATGCGGCTCTTTGGCCCCTTCAGTGTGGGTTCTTCCACAAAATACCGGCTTCTGCGCATGGGCCACGAAGTTTCAATCGCACTGTACGTGCGCGCCCGCACGTGGTATTTTGTGGAAGAGCCACACTCAAGGGGCCAAAGAGCCGCATGTGGCTCGCGAGCCGCAGTTTGTCGACCACTGGTCTAACCAACTGAGCTACCCAACCAGGGCCTTGTCTCTTTCTTATTTATAGAAACTCTTTATATTTTATGGATGTTACCACTTTGGCTGTTATATATTATTCAAATATTTTCTTCTCCTTTGTCATCTGTCTTTTAACTTAAAAAAATTTTTTTTCCAATATATTTTTTATTGATTTCAGAGAAGAAGGGAGAGGGGGAGATAGAAACATCAATGATTAGAGAGAATCGATCGGGTGCCTCCTGCATGCCCCCTTACTGAGGATCAAGCCTGCAACCTGGACAGGTGTCCTGACCAGGAATCGAACTGTGACTTCCTGGTTCATGGGTCAATGCTCAATCACTGAACCACACTGGTTGGATTTTTTTTTTTTTAAATATATTTTATTGATTTTTTACAGAGAGGAAGGGAAAGAAATAGAGAGTTAGAAACATCGATGAGAGAGAAGCATCGATCAGCTGCCTCCTGCACACCTCCTACTGGGGATGTGCCCACAACCAAGGTACATGCCCTTGACCGGAATCGAACCTGGGACCTTTCAGTCTGCAGGCCGATGCTCTATCCACTGAGCCAAACCGGTTCGGCGATTTTTTTTTTTTTTAATATATTTTATTGATTTTTTTACAGAGAGGAAGGAAGAGGGATAGAGAGTTAGAAACATCGATGAGAGAGAAGCATCGATCAGCTGCCTCCTGCACACCCCCTACTGGGGATGTGCCCGCAACCAATGTACATGCCCTTGACTGGAATCGAACCTGGGACCCTTCAGTCCGCAGGCCGACACTCTATCCACTGAGCCAAACCAGTTACGGCATGGATTTTTTTTTTTCTCCTTCCTTCAATAGGTGGAGTCTATTTCCTTACTCCTTGAATCTGGGCTGGCCCTGAGACTTGATTGATTAAAAAAATGCAGTGGAATTTAGTGTGTCATTTCTAAGGCTAGGCCTTGTGTGATTCTTCCTGTTTTCTTGGAATTCTGTCAATAGCCATGAGAACCAATCCAGGCTACTCTGTTGGAGGATGGGAGATCACAGGACGTAGAGATAAACTGTACCAGCTGAGGGGCATCCAAGACCAGCCAGACCCCAGACAATCTGAAGCTGACCTAAACTTAGGAGACTAGCCCAGACCAGAACTGCCCAGCTGAGCCCAATCCAAAGTGCTGAACTGTAGAATTGTAAAATAATAAATGATTATTGTTTTAAGCCACTAAGTATTGGCCTGGTTTATTTTACAGCAAAAGTTAACTGATCAGCCGTAGCTGGTTTGGCTCAGTGGATAGAGCGTTGGCCTGTGGACTGAAGGGTTCCAGGTTCGATTCCGGTCAAGGGCTACATGCCTGAGTTGCAGGCTTGATCCCCAGTAGAGGGCATGCAGGAGGCAGCCAATCAATGATTCTCTCTCCTTGATATTTGTATTTCCTCTCTCCCTTCCCCTTCCTCTCTGAAATAAATTAAAAAAATATATATATTTTTAAAAGCTAATGGAGTACTTTTCTTAAATATATTTTTATTGATTTCAGAGAGGAAGGGAAAGGAGAGAGAGAGAAACATCAAGGATGAGAATCATTGATTGGCTGCCTCCTGCACGCCCCTTACTGGGGATCTTGCAGCAACCCAGGCATGTGTCCTTGGCCAGAATCAAACCTGGGACCCTTCAGTATGCAGGTCAATGCTCTATCCACTGGAGCCAAACCAGCTAGGGCTAGAGTAATTTTTTTAAGTTCCTAGGATTATTACTACCCACAGCTCACACTTTACTTTTGATGACTAGCCCACCTATCCTATGTTTTTTATTATTTTGTTTAAAATGCATACTCTGCATACCTGCTGTGTGTCGAGCAGAGCTGGGTATTGGAAATACAATGAGCAGTCTCAGTCTTGTGATAGACACACACACAAGCAATTTTGGTTTAGTGTGATGTTATAACTATAAACACATTGCCAATAGGGGATATGGGCCAGGTAATACAAATTAGAGTGTCATCAGGCTGGTATTTGAAGGTGAGGGAGAAGGTGAGCCAGACAGGTTTAGACTGTGCAAAAGCCTGGAAGAGAGAGTAGGTGAGTCAGGTAAATAGAAAGGCAAGAAATTCTGTATGGCTAGAGTGCAGAGTACAGGAGGGAGAGTGAGGAAGGTGAGGCTGGATAGAGAAACTGGAACTTGAATATAAAGAGCTCTGTATCCCTTTGGGAGAATCTAACCTAATACATATTATAGGAAGTTCACTAGGGCTTCAATTTGTCAGAAAAATTAGAGGGGATAAAACTAGATGTAGGGGAACAGTTAGGGTAGTTGTTGAGATCATCCAGATGAGAGAAACATCAATTAGTTGCCTCCTGCACACCCCCCAACCTGAGGCCAGGGATTGAGCCTGCAACCGAGGTAGATGCTCCTGACCAGAATCGAATCTGGGACCCTTGTGTCCAAGGACCGATGCCTCTATCCACTGAGTCAAACTGGCTAGGGCAGTGGTCGGCAAACTCATTAGTCAACAGAGCCAAATATCAACAGTACAACGATTGAAATTCCTTTGAGAGCCAAATTTTTTAAACTTAAACTATATAGGTAGGTACATTGTTATTAACTTAATTGGGGTGCTCCTAAGTTGGCCTTTGCTAAAAACGTCCTCAATCTGATTGAGGTACCTTTGCTGTGGTCGACCCTTTCCAACTCTCCCATCCACACTCCTCTAGTATACTTGTTTCAGATAGACGAGTGTGGATGGGAGAGTTGGAAGGGGTTGACCTCAGCGAACGTACCTCAAAACAATGTACCTCCCCTGCACTGCGTATTCAGCGGCCCGCCTGCACCGCATCTCCTTTCGCCCGACCGACACCCCCTTCTTCTAACGCCACTTCTTCAAAATAGACTTGCCCAGGCCGAAAACCGACTTCTGTGCATGGGCCACGAAGTTTCAATTGCACTGTACGTGCACGCCCGCACGTGGTATTTTGTGGAAGAGCCACACTCAAGGGGCCAAAGAGCCACATGTGGCTCGCGAGCCATGGTTTCCGACCACTGGGCTAGGGCAACCTGACTTTTTATATATGTTTATTATCAACATGAAAAAAAGGAAGATTAGAAGGCGGCTAATTGTTGAGGAATTTAGGAACTAGAAGGTTCCTCGAGATGGAAGAACTGGGCTTTGGAAAAACAGTGAGAGAACTGAAGGCTAGAAGTTAATGGTCAGAAAATAAGATGTTTCATATTCCAGGGATGTAACAGTGCTAGACAATGGAGCTGAGATACCCAAAAAAATGAGGCCAAACTGGCAGATGGGTCACCCCAGATGATAGCAGACATTGGGGTAAAGACTGTGAACCAGATGTCAAAATCCTATATAATAAAAGGCTAATATGCAAATTGTCCCCTCAACTGGAAGTTTGACCAGGAGTTCGACCAGGAGGCGTGGCTGGCCAACTGTCCGAGGCCGCTCCCCCTGTCCAGCCCAATCAGCCATGATCGGGCGGGCCAGACCCCACCCATGCACAAATTCGTGCACTGGGCCTCTAGTCTTTAATAAATGAGAGGAAGATTGGTTGATAACTACAGAGGGTAGAGAGCCTGACAGGATGGATAGCATGAGCTACAAAGATGGAGTAGAGTCCAAAAAAGGGGTTATGTATGATAAGGAAAGAGAAGACTCAGAATAGCTTAAAGATGCCAGTAACAAAATGAGACTTGGGGCAATTATCAAAGATGACAGGAATGCAAGCTACGGAATGAGCTGGTTGGCCCCAACTGTCCTGATATGGATTATTTATGCTTCTGAAGGGATTCAATTCCACTGGAGGAAAGAGCAGCAGCCCTGCAGCAGTGCTTCTCAGAAGGGCAGGACAGGGATAAAGTTGCCAGATTTAGCAAATAAAAATACAGAATGTCCAGTTAAATTTCAATTTCAGGTATTACATGGGACATGCTTATACTATTAAAAAAAAAAAAAAGGTTATCTGGCCCTAGCTGGTTTTGCTCAGTGGGTGGAGCGTCGGCCTGCGGACTGAAGTGTCCCAGGTTCAATTCTGGTCAAGAGCACATGCCTGGGTTGCAGGCTTGGTCCCCAATGGGGGGAATGCAGGAGGCAGCCAATCAATGATTCTCTCTCATCATTGATGTTTCTCTCTCTCTCTTCCTCTCCCTTCCCCTCTGAAATCAATAAAAAAATACATTTTTTTAAAAAAAGGTTATCTGAGATGCATAAAGCAGCTTACTGATTTCTCCAAAGCTTTGGCATTGCGTGGTCCTAACAACCTGCTAGTTGGTTAACATCTCACCTCCCTAATTCAACTTCCTTGTATAAGTCAGAGTAGGCTAACTGCTGTTAATCATAAGACCTTAAAACATAAAATGGTTGAACAGAAGTTTATTTTTTGCTAGCTAAGCCAGAGTCCTTCTCCATGCAGTCATTTAGGGCTCTAGTGGTTGAAGGCCCTGCCCTGGGTGTCATCTTTATTCCAGCCAGATGGAAAGAAAGAGCATGTAGAAGCACCTATGGAAGGTTTCCACAGGCTAGGCCTGAGAGTGGTATAGACAATTCTGCACAATCCATTGGCTGAACTCAGTCACACAGTCATAGGTAATGGCAAGGGAGCATGGGAAATGTAGTCGAGCAGTGTGCACAGAACAAAGACAACAGGGAATTGAGTAAGCAATCTCTGCCACATCCTTTATGAGATCTATCTGTGGATTCCATAAGGTTCAAAAGACTCTGGATCAATAACCTTTGCTTTGGAACAGACACACATTCACACACACACACACACACACCACATCCTAATTGCTACAGAAAACGTGATTAAGAACAGAATTAGGGCCCTAGCCGGTTTGGCTCAGTGGATAGAGTGTCAGCCTGCGGACTGAAAGGTCCCAGGTTCGATTCCGGTCAAGGGCATGTAACTTGGTTGCGGGCACATCCCCAGTAGGGAGTGTGCAGGAAGCAGCTGATGGATGTTTCTCTCTCATCGATGTTTCTAACTCTCTATCCCTCTCCCTTCCTCTCTGTAAAAAATCAATAAAATATATTTTTTTTAAAAAAAGAACAGAATTGCCCTGACTGGTTTGGCTCAGTGGATAGAGTGTTGGCCTGTGGACTGAAGGGTCCCAGGTTCGACTCCGGTCAAGGGCATGTACCTTGGTTTCGGGTATATCCCCAGTGGGGGGTGTGCAGGAGGCAGCTGATCGATGTTTCTCTCTCATCGATGTGTCTAACTCTCTATCCCTCTCTCCCTTCCTCTCTGTAAAAAAATCAATAAAAATATTTAAAAAAAAAAAAAAGAACAGAATTAGCCCTAGCTGGTTTGGCTCAGTGGATAGAGCGTCAACCTGGGGACTGAAGGGTACCACGTTTGATTCCAGTCAAGGGCACATGCCCAGGTTATGGGCTCCATCCCCAGTAGGGGTTGTGAAGGAGGCAGCCAATCAATGATTCTCTCTCACCATTGATGCTTCTCTCTCTCCCTCTCCCTTCCTCTCTGAAATCAATAAATTTTTTTTTTTAAAAAAGAACAGAATTAAAGATCATCACAGTCATTCCTTTTGTTCTAGGTATTGCAGGGTTTTTGATAGCCAAAGATGGTACCTATCCAATAGACCTCATTAAAAGGAATAGGAAAAGTCCATTCTGTTGCTCCAATTTTAGCTGCTAGCCCATCAAGTTGTTGTTTTATCTTTCCATTACAATACAATTTACCACAAATCATTCCAAAACAACAAATGCTTTCCCTCAGTTTTTGCTTATGTAAATGTCAGTTGCCATGACAACAACAACAAAAAGATTGTCCTTGATCATATGCAGAGCTTGCTAAGGAACAAGAAGTAACTAGCTGGTACAGTCATAAACCTAATCCCACAGGCATGCCTAACAAGGGAAATGAGAAACTGGGGCAATTTTTTATTCAAAGAAAAAGTGAAAGTAGAGGAAGGACCTGATTCTAATGGGAGAAAAGATGTGTCCAAAAATTTTAAATAAACCACATCCTCATTACGTTCTTTTTTGGGGGAATGGGATCTGGGTTTCTCCCTTTTCTTGTTATATCACAAGACTCCTAAAAGGATTTGGGCCCAAGACTCAGGCCAATTCTCTTTACTTCCAACCTACCTTGACATTAGGATGGGTCATGCCCTTCACCATAATGCAGAGAGAGAATGCGCAAGGACCCTGCTCCTGTTGGTTGCCTTCTTGACTTGCTGCCTCTGAGATCTATATTATGAGAGACCTAAATAATAACAGGATGAGTAATTACTTTGAATAGTGTGTAGGATATATTAAGCTACCTTCATTACAATTGGCATTTTAGGTCATGGAATTCAGCTAAAGTTAGAAATTAAAAATAAGATCCAAGTGAATCATCTTCATTGTGGGAATATAGCTCCCTTCTAAGTAATCCAGGCACCTCCCCTTCTATGGAAAAGGAAAAGGGACATGGCCACAGGGAAGCACCTAAACCCTTGAGATGAAAAGCATCTCATGTTTCTGCAATGGAAGGACCTGCAATGGAAGGACCTAATTGGGTTTTACTCTGACCAATATTAAAATGAACCTACACTCACTCAGGCAGGGAAGCTCAGTTTAATACCAGGGTTGCCGGTTTGATCTCCAGTCAAAGCACATACAAGAATCAATCAATGAATGCATAAATAAGTGGAACAACAAATTGATGTCTCTCTCTCTCTCTCTCTCTCTCCTCCTCTCCTCTCTTTAAAATCAATAAAATAAATTAAAATGAACCTACACCCTTTGAGCATACACAGGACCAGAGATGCAGGATGGGGAATGGGGAGGAGGGAGCAGCTGAGAGGTAACCAGCTAGGTCCCTGTTACTATCCAGCACTCAGTCCTACTGAGGAAAATATTGATTTAGCAAGTATGTATTGTCTATTGCAAGCCAAGTTCTGTGCTGGGCTCTGGAGATGTAATGATGATTAAATCAGATGTAGCTTCTGTCCTACTGGAGCTGATTTTATAGTCTGAGAAGATGGAATGTAATCATCAGAGAACTATATAATTACAATCTGAGAGGAGTGCTGTGAAGGCAAATGATGTGATGATTTTAAATGGGATCTGGGGCTTCAAGGAAGGTATCTCTGAGGGAGGGACATTTAAACTGGAATCAAGAGATAAGTAAAAGTTGTGGGAGGGAAGGTTCTTAGAATGGGGAAGGCTTGCCCATCTGAGAAGCTAAAAGGAAAGCCTGCCAGGAACATGGAGATCTAGATAGATGAAAGAAAGGCCATCACTTCTGTGTAGGCCATCCTCTGGAATGCGGATTATAATCAAGACGAAACCATTAGAAAGCTTGTTTTTTAAAAAATTCATTTCAGAGAGGGAGAGGGAGAGAAACATCGATGAGAGAACCATTGATCAGCTGCTTCCTGTACGCCCGCCCTCAGGCATGCAACCCAGCCATGTGCCCGACCAGAAACCAACTTAGGAACCTTCATTCCACAGGCTGACCCTCTATCCACTGAGCCAAACCGGTAGGGCCCATTAGAAAGCTTTTTAAGCAAGTAAGTTCCATGATCAAGTTTGCCTCGTGGGAAGATCATCCTGGTTGCTTTGTAATGAGCAGATTGGGGAAAGTGAATAATGAGGAAGGTTATTGTAGAGGTCCACAGGAGAGACGGTAGCTACTTGGGTGGTAGTGGTGAAGGTCTACAAATGTGCAATAGGGAATATTTTGGAGGTGGAGCTGGCGGGACATGGTGATGAATTGGTTGTAGAACAGGGATGTCTATAAATGGGCTGCCAACTTTAACATTAAGCACAATAATCAAAGCTAATGTTTAATGTCAGGTATAATTGGGCAACGAACAGGGACATTCAGTTGAGGTAGCTATAATCCACACCACACTCTTGTCTGCACGTTTCAAGCTGTGGGCTTAGCAAGGGCTGTGTCCACACAGAAGAATGGGTGCCTTTTTTCTACTGGTTACTCACAAAATGGTGCAGTCTATTCACCAAGCTTTGTGACCTTGACTATAACACTTAAGTTCAGAAAGTCACCAGGGCCCCAGTCAAGGTTATGGATATGGTTTTTGTCCTGATACTCGTAGAATGCAAGATTCACAAAGGCAGAGTCTATTCCACAGGAGCTACCACACAGAACTACTGTAATCTGATCTGTTAATCATTGAAGCACCCAGATAGCCAACAAAATATGGAGTCAACCACCCCCCTTTGGCGATAATGGATTAAAGAGTAACTCCTTTCTGTGGCAGTAGGTGTACTTGAATTCATATGATGTCTTCTCAAAACAAATTACAAAATGATGAGTGAGGTTAAGACTGCTGTCACCCCAGTGTTGGTAAGCTCTGGACACTGTGGCAACACAGCCAAGGCAGCCAAGACATTGTTAGAACCCCCAGCTATAAAGGGTTCATGGGAATTCATAGTTAGGCCTGAAGCCTAGGATCCGCAAAGGAACCTGCACGAAAAGGCAGAGTGCATTACACAAAACACTAGGCTATCCCCAACGTTTCCAATTAGCAGTTATTATACCCTTATGTAGTACCAAATTCATTTTTACTCTCGGAATATACTTCTCAAGCATAAAGGTAAAAGGAGGGACTGGTTTGTGACCTCATCTGTGCTCCACTTTCCTAGTTTCCTGCTGGTACTCAGAACCTTGGAGAAGCCCATATACCCCACCAACTTGAAATGAGGCTAGAAACTCCATGAAGTTCTAAAGGGAACAGGAGGCTTTGAACCAGTCAACCTCCACATGGCTAAACATTCCTTCCCACTCCCAGAAGACTAAAATGTCTGTACTCTTTCTCATTTGAAGTGGGAAGACAAAGAAGGTCTGCCTAAGCCAGTTAACATTTGAACATCTAGTCAATATTTGAGTGCCCACTTTGGTAGGGTTCAATTAAGGTCTAAAATCTAAGTAAACCAGGCCAACCACAGAAATATCCCTTGACCAAAAGCAAGCCTGGAAGCTCATTTATTTCTGCTTGCTTTTGTTCTGTATTCAGAGAAGATCCACAAACACTGCTTTCCTTTCTTTTTGAACCTCACCTCTTTTTTAAAAAAAATATTTTTATTGATTTTTAGAGAGGGAGAGGGAAATATCGATCGGCTGCCTCCTGCATGCCCCCCACCACGGATTGAACCTGAAACTCTGGCATGTGCCCTTAACCGGAATCGAACTTGGGACCCTTTAGTCCGCAGGCTAACACTATCCACTGAGCCAAATCAGCTAGGGCTGAATCTTACTTCTTGATAACTAGTTCTTTTATGCCCCCTCACCTTATTTCCCCATTTCTTTTTCTTCAGGATATGTGTGGAAGCCAAGCTCAAAACTCTTACCCTCCTCCTGCCAAACTTAGAACTATTTTAATGTTTTCTTTTATGGAGGGGCCTCTTCTCTCTTCATATCTGTAAGAGGAACAGAACTTAATCTGAAGATCGGGGTCACAAAATATAAGAGCTGGTATGAGCACTCCAGGCTATGTAAAGGAACCCAACACTCAACATATTTTTTAAAACAAGACTTTGGTAGTTTATTTTTTTTACAAAAAGTTAAAACATTCTTAAGTCACCTTGCAGTTAAGCTTGTGTATGCCAAAGTTGACTCTCTTTGGTGTAGGTTCCTTTATTTAACGCTGGGTTGACAATCTGCTATTTATAGCAATAACTAGATGTGTTCTGGGTCCAAGGCAGAACACAGTATAAGTAACTGGAAAGACTATCCTTTTCATTGTAAAACTTCACCACCCATACACAATACAAAACTATTTTAGAGTATTATGTCAATTTTAGGTATATGTACTCACACACTTTATTTATAATTATCTACCCTGAAAATGTGCTACTTAAATAAAAATATCTGGGTATTTACACTAACATTCTAAAAACCTATTGTATAACATCCAAACCTTCTTTTCTTTATACCCACATATAAACCATTAATGTTCTCTGTTCAGGTCATTCCAAATTTCCAATCATTATATCATAATCTTCTTATATTCCCCTCAATTCAGTATTTCATGAATTTTGGAGACCCTTTAAAACATCACCAGTGATTAATCCCAGCTTTAATGAGTATCCACGGAACAACTGTTTCACATTACATGATTGTAGACTGAGTGCACACATCTCTTATTCCCTAAGCACAACAGATGTAGCTCTTTTGTGAAAAATATTCAAACATTACTTTTCAAAAGATCACCAAGCCAAATATTTGGCCATATTTTTATTTACTACATATACTATAAACATATACAATACATGCTACAAAAAAACATTTTTTCAAAATCTTACTGTCAAGAAAGTGTATAGTGTTATAATACAATGGCACATGTTCATATTTTATTTCAAATTGGTTTGCTTGTCACCCATTTCAAACCATTAATAATGAAATGTTACTTAAGGATAATTAAAAATTATCTATTTGCATTATTAACAATAAACAATTCCAACAAATTAATAAGAATGAATCATGTCAAATATTAGTATCCAAAAACTGGGCTTTTGCAGAAATGATTATATTATATAAAATATAGCAGCCAATTTCAGTTTACTTTGCTTTGTGACAATGTACATATGCAATTGAATAGGACTCTAGTATTTGTTTTTGGAAGATATTTTTAAGAAGTCCTTTGATTTCTTAAGGTCCAACAACTACCACATCCAGCCAAATCCAACCCAACAGTTCATATAATGGCTTTGGACAAGTCATCATTAAGAAGTTCTTATGATTTGGGTAGAGGTGCATGTTCCACTAATATTCCATAAGATGAAAATAGACATTACAGGCCAATATCATAATGTCAAAGGCAAAAGAAAATACAAATATTCAAAGCAGTGTGACAAGGTTTCTCTACAAATATTTTAGATGTCATACTTTCAGAAAAACAAGTTTCATGTGTACGTATTTGAATTTTACAGTATCTGTGCTCTAACTGAAAATTTGACAGAGTAGTCAGGTGGAATTAAGTCTAGTATTGCAAATTTGTTCATTCAACATTGAGCACCCACTGTGTGCATAGCACTATGCTAGCATTTAAAAAGTCGAGTATTGATGTCTTTATCAAGCATTACCTTAGTGTGAGGTAAAAATACATTAAATTAGCGTCAATGCATTAGTTTACTTGTGGTAATGTATGTAATCCTGTGCCAGCTGGCTTCCCTGTGCCATGTAATGAGCTTCTACATTCCTCTCATTCACTCACACAAACATCTGCACATCAATTGTGCCAGACATTGTGCTAGTCACTGGGATATCACGATTTGGTGCACGCCAAAAAATGCAAATTAATCATTACCTATGCAAAAGAATTAGAAAGATACATTTCTTTTCTAAAATGAGGCCCTAAGCTAAATATAAAATGTTTCTATTGGTTGTATCATACCATATACCAGTTAGTGCCTTCCTAGGCTGGAAGCTAGCTTTGAAAGTTTCATATTACAGTCTATATAGCCTAGATCATTTTTGGTCTCAGAAATCTATTTTTTGGAGCACCTGACCCCATATAAACCATTCTGTACTTAAAAGGATTTGTAAACTAAACTTGAACATAAAGACCCAAAACTGAAGGGAGTTTATAATGTACTTCATGCACTGTTCTGGTAATGTGAAATGAATAATACCTAAGTAATTCATGATTGGTTCAAACATTTTTCAAAGTGCTAACCCTATCCCCAAACTCATGTAATTTTAACTTGACTTATACAAGTTGCACATAAAGCAAAGGGCAGAATTTGGCCACACAACCTTCTATGGAATATTCTAGTGATTGGTCCTTCCACTCCAAGTAGAAGCTAAGAATTCCAAAGAATCTTGAGAAATGTCCCTGCTGGATCCCATTAGTCAGGAGTCTATTTAGCTGCGATAGCAGTGTGAACCTACTATGACCCCTTGAGGAAAGGCAGAGAGCTGAGTTTGGCTGTCCACTCAGTGAATCCAATACTGGCTTAAAGCTATGCACTGAATAAAGTGCTCTGCACATCCTGCTTGTCATCTGGAATGAAAATAAACACTTTTCATGCGAATTAACCTATCTGCGGAAAAGGATGACAAGGGTTCAAAGAATCCCAAGAAAAAGTATGAAGCATTGACTTAGAAGGAAGAAAATGCCTTTAGTAGTGTCCTCAGAAATCTCAGGATTTGAACTGTCAGAATGAGTCATACATGGTCATGTTCTATAAATGAAAAAGCAATCCCACTGGGCATAATTCACACAGTACATGATTACTTTCTGGGGGTGAAAGGGAACAGTCTATTGCCATTTGATAAGATGGTTTCAGAATGAAAAAAAAGCCATTGGATAAATCAGGGTAGGTAGTGTGCAACACTTCTCTCCTGTCCATCAGTTTTCCACAGGTTGACTTGCATTGCCTGAAGAAAGGAGGCAAGATACCCACCTATTCCTCTGATAGACTCAGGCATAGCAGCTACCACCTAAAATGTCCAATTCAGAAGTTGACACACAAAGCCCTCCAGTTTTGTACCCTGAACGTGGTAAATGGAACTAGGGATGTAGTAGTTCAGTCTAAAAATGATCACAGGTAACAGAACACTTATATAAACTAGACTGTGTTTGACATCTGTAAAAAAAAAAATGTATAGATGGCAACTGAAAAGGAAAAAAAAAAAAAGGATTGTTCCCATCTGTCAGCAAAACTGTTGAGCTATACTCAGCTGAAGTCCTCATCAGGATTCTGTTGATCCAGCAGACGAACATGTGTGAATGGGAAGTGACCTCGTTTGCCATTACACTCCCCTTCCCACTGACCATTGACATTAATCTTCGTAACCTTTACCAGCTCACCGACCTGCAAGAGGAGAATAAGGAGAACAATTTATTTCCAGTTATGAATGAAAGCTGAAACTCTAATCTCTGATTAGGCATACCCTGCCCACGAATGCTCTAGGGCTGACATTACAGAAATGGCTATTTGCTGCCTCCCAAGCCCCAGCCATCAGACTGATTACTTGTGGTTAATGCAGGCAGAAAGAAGTGATTTTAGCAGTGCAGAAAAACACACAGAAAATAGAAAGGATCCTAGAAAACAATACTTTTTGGAAATATCAAGTGTTGATGAGCAAGCCCAACTATAGTGACCTACTGTTCCCTTTATTTGTATCCACTACCTTTAGCTTCCAGCCTGCCCACAAGCTCTGGCCTAGGAAAAGAAATCCATGTCCTCCCCTAACTTCCCACCCAGGCATATAGCAGCAGCACAATCTCCCAACCCACTCTCATACACATATCCTGGCCTATTTACTACTAATAGAGCAGAGGGCAATCATAGGAAGCATACTTCACTTGGTTTCAGAAAATGAAACGTTCCCACCACTTTCCTACCAAGGCAAGGCTTTCCCCATTTGGGCAGATATCGGCCAAAATTCCAAATTCCATCAGCTCTCTGCAAAGCCCCCACCTTCTTCACCAACCTCACCCCTACCCCACCATATACTGACAGATTTCGTTGCTTCCTCAATGCCACTTGGTACCTGTTCATTAATAAGGGAACATTAATAAGAGCACATCTTGTTTTTGCTTCTGTTATAAAAAACTTTCTGTTGCAACATCAGATATAAAATTTGCCTTAGCCACTTTGGCTCAGTGGATAGAACGTCGGCCTGCGAACTGAAAGGTCCCAGGTTCGATTCCAGTCAAGGGCACATGTCCGGGTTGTGGGCTCAATCCCCAGTGTGTGGGGGGGGACTTGCAGGAGGCATCCAATCCATGATTCTCTCTCATCATGGATGTTTCTATCTCTCTCTCTCTCCCTCTTCCTTCCTTTCTGAAATAAAAATATATTAAAAAATAAAATAAAAAATAAAATTTTGACAATCTAGGATATACCTCTATTCTGCTATGAAACTAAGACAAGCTCAAAAAAAGAAAAAAAACAAACAAATGAAAAAGAAAAAAAAAGAACATAAGGTCAGTCTGACAAATAGATTCATCCTGTGGCAAAATAATAAACATTTTGTTTAATATTTGGAGGTAAGGCCCCAGATGTCATTAGACTAAAGAACTTGTAACTATCTTTTGCCCTGGCCAGTGTGGGCCAGTTGGTTGACCTTCATCCCATGCACCAAAAGGTTGCTGGTTCGATTCCCAGTAAGGGCACACACTGGATTACAGGCTCAATCCCCAGTACAGGGTGTGCAGGAGGCAACCGATGGATGTTCCACTCTTTTTTAAAAAATATCTCTCTAAAAATCAATTAAAAAAAAAAAAGAGCTTATAAGTATCTTTTATCAACATCTAAGTTCTGAGCATACAAGTGGTTTCTAAGCATAAGTGTTCATTTGTTTTACTAAGTTAATAACTACTATTCATTGAACGTTCATAAAGTACTGTAGAGAGTGTTTTATATTAATTATTTTCTAATCATCGTAATAACCCTAAAGGACAGGAACTGTTTTCTTATTTTACAGGTGAAAAAGACTAAGATTTACAAAAATCACACGATATACACCTTAGGTCAGCGGCGGACCACTGGTGGTCCGTGAGGTCTGAAAGGTTGGCGACTGCTGCCTTAGGTCATATCAGTGGCTAATCATGTCAGTGGCCGGGCTGGGATTTAAGCCCAGAAGTATCTGGCTCTAAAGCCAATTTATTCTCTTTTTACCATACCAGGAACTTTCTAATTATGCTGCCAGGGCCCTAGGGATTGTCTAAGAATGTCTGTAGGCCAACTACAGGCAAAGCCAACTCAGGTCTAGGTCCAGGCCTTCTCTAGAACCAGCTTGATCTCACTCACAGAGGAAACAGCTTCCCTAGTGGCCTGTCTGTAATTTCCTAAAGAACTATCTTGAAACCAGAGGCCTAAAGATGTTGCGTGAAAAGTAAAAAGAAACCAGGGAATATTAAAGATTATATTTGGGATAAGACAAAAAGGTGAGAAAAAGCAGCAGCTCAGTTTGCTGATACTGTAAAGATGAAGGCTAATGGTGTAAGGGGAGGAAAGGGAACACACTGCATGCCCATCCTTGCAAGCAGATCTGATCCCTATAGGCTGCCAGCACCAGGGTTCCATTTACTCCCAGCAATCTTCCAATTCAACATTCCTGACATCTGAGCAGGTCAACTATGACAAGTAAAGATTTTCTTACAGTCTTTGGGAAGAGGAAGGCCAGACATCAAGGGAAAATTTCCTTGCTAGTAAAATTAGTTTGAAAGATTTCTTCCTTTATCCCCAATTCTAATTCTCAGACTTTATCTCACTTGTTCCCTTATTTTTAAAACTTTTGCAGTGTTGCAAGAAGCTAGGCACACACAAAAAGGAAAAAGAAGCTAGGTACACAGCATCAGCTCCATAACATCTGACTATACCTTAGTGAATTTTCCTTGTGTTTGACCTGTCAGCAACCGACTCTCCACACTAAACACACGCATGCACGCACACACAGCACGTCACTAAAATTAATGCCCTGTGCTGCTAGCTCCTTGCTACGTTAAAGTCAATTATAGCATGTGCAGCACTTCTTTCCTCCATTTTAAATTTTTATTTGTACTACCTGTCAAAACACTCATGTCATACTAAGTGCTATTTCTGTAGTTGAACCCAGAATAATACAAGTCCACCACTGGTGTGGCTCAGTTAGTTGGGCGTGGTTCTGTGCACCTAATGGTGGCTGGTTCGATTCCCGGTCAGAGCACCTGTCTGGCTTTTTGGTTGATTCCGTGTGTGTGTGTGTGTGTGTGTGTGTGTGTGTGTGTGTGTGTGTTCGTGCGCACAGGAGGCAGCCAATGTTTCTCTCTCACATCAATGTTTTTCTCTCTCCCTCTCCCTTCCTCGCTCTCTAAAAAGCAATAAAAATATTAAAAAGAAAAATATTTGAGGGGATGTGTATGTTTATGTCAAAAATCTAAATGGGCCCTAGCAGGCTTGGCTCAGTGGATAGAGCGTCGGCCTGCGGACTGAAGGGTTCCAGGTTCGATTTCAACCAAGGGCACATTCCTGGGTTGCAGGCTCGATCCCCAGTAGGAGGTGTGCAGGAGGCAGCCGGTCAATGATTCTCTCTCATCACTGTTTCTATTTCTCTCTCCTTCTCCCTTCCTCTCTGAAATGAATAAAGAAATATATTTTTTAAAAAAATCTAGCCAAACCGGTTTGGCTCAGTGGATAGAGCGTCGGCCTGCGGACTCAAGGGTCCCAGGTTCGATTCCGGTCAAGGGCATGTACCTTGGTTGCGGGCACATCCCCACTGGGGGGGCGTGCAGGAGGCAGCTGATCGATGTTTCTCTCTCATCGATGTTTCTAGCTCTCTATCCCTCTCCCTTCCTCTCTGTAAAAAATCAATAAAATATATTTTAAAAAAAAAATCTAAATGGCACTCATGTTAGGTTCCCTTCCACATGGGGTCAAAGTGGCCAATTTAAGAAGTTAGTTTGATGACATGCCAGCTAATATCCTTATCTTGTGTCATATCTGAATCCATCATTTTATTGATATTAAAGAACATACACAAGGGATATGAAGGAACATTCTGGAGTGCTGGAAAGCTTCTATACTTTCATCAGGTGATTATCAATAGGTGCATATACATGTAAACCATGAGCTGTATACTTATGATTAGTACATTTTACCAAATAATTTCAAATCTAAATAAAAAGGTGTCAAGAAAAGGATGTCTGGCCCTAACCGGTTTGGCTCAGTGGATAGAGCATCGGCCTGCGGACTCAAGGGTCCCAGGTTCGATTCCGGCCAAGGGCATGTACCTTGGTTGTGGGCATATCCCCAGTAGGGGGTGTGCAGGAGGCAGCTGATCGATGTTTCTCTCTCATTGGTGTTTCTAACTCTCTATCCCTCTCCCTTCCTCTCTGTAAAAAATCAATAAAATATATATTTTTTAAAAAAGGGATGTCCGTTGTATTTCTTCCAGCTTTTCTAGGTGTTTTGTAGAAGATGGTTCTTCAGAATACAACCTTAAGCCCACCATTCTACTTGATACCAAAATCTAGGCTTTAATACCTCTCTTTTCTCTGTGTTATACTGTCTTTATTTACTGATTTTTTTTAAATTCTAAGCAAGATTAGCAGTATTTGATTTTTTAAAAATATGTTTTTATTGATCTTTAGAGAAAGGAAGGGAGAAAGATAGAGAGATAAAACATCAATGAGAGAGAAACATTGATAGGCTGCCTCCTGCACAACCCCCACTAGGCATTGAGCCTGAAACCCAGGCATGTGTCTTGATCAGGAATGGAACTGGTGACCTCTTGGTTCCTGGGTTGATGCTCAACCACTGAGCCCACCAACCAGGCATACTGTCTTAATTTTAGAAATTCAAAGTGCCATCTCAAATCACATCCCACAGAGCTCTAAGTAAAAGGCAGGTTGAAGTGTGGACGAGCCCAGTCCCTTGCTGTAGTACCACAGAACTACACTAGCTTCTTCACAAGCAAGGCAACAAAACTTGCTGATTTAAAGTTTTAAGCAGTCAACTGAGCTAATGAAGCTATCCATTGTGGCCTTGATGTACAAATACTTTGAGAAAGACCGTACTAAATTAAATAACCCTTTGTACCATATGGGGTCTTCCTCCTCAAACATTCAAAGCACATGGGGACTCCTGGAGTCAAAAACAATAAACCCCAAAGGCAATATGACTATCCACATGAGGCCCTAGTGCAGTGGTTCTCAACCTTCTGGCCCTTTAAATACAGTTCCTCATGTTGTGACCCAACCATAAAATTATTTTCGTTGCTACCTCATAACTGTCATGTTGCTACTGTTATGAATCGTAATGTAAATATCTGATATGCAGGATGGTCTTAGATGAGCCCTGTGAAAGAGTCATTCGACCGCCAAAGGGGTCTCGACCCACAGGTTGAGAACCGCTGCCCTAGTGCTTCAACAGTTTGGAAGAAAGGGTGGTTGACACCCTAGGGCTGTGGTCGGCAAACGGCGGCTCGCGAGCCACACGCGGCTCTTTGGCCCCTTGAGTGTGGCTCTTCCACAAAATACCACATGCAGGCGCGCACGTACAGTGCAATTGAAACTTCATGGCCCATGCGCAGAAGTCGGTATAATTTGAAAATAAAAAACAAAAAGAAAGGTTGATACACTAAAAACAGTTCTTTCTTCAAGTCAGAAACATGACATGTTTCTGAATGTATGCTCCTCTTCCTGTTAGGCAACAACTCACTAAAGCCAAATTCCCTAAGGCCAGACTAGAGAGGATGAGGGGGATGCAGAAGAGTTTGAAGCTTGATATACTGTATCAAAGACAAACAAAGCAAAACTGAACACTTGCCCCAGATATGTTACAATCTTAAGATACAGACCTAGCTGGTTTGGCTGAGTGGATAGAGCGTCAGCCTGCAGATTCTGGGTTCAATTCCGGTCAAGAGCACATGCCCGGGTTGCAGGCTCGATCCCCAGTAGGGGGCATGCAGGAGGCAGCCTATCAATGGTTCTCTCTTATCACTGATGTTTCTCTCTCTCACCCTCTCTCTTCCTCTTTGAAACAGGATGGAAAAAAGAGGGACAGTAGACACCTGTCCTAATGAACAATACAGAAATCCACTCATGTTCTTATACCTCCCATCTCATTTTTTCTGTTAACAAAGGGGAAATTGGGTCTTCACTCTTATTTTCCATACATAGTTTAAAAGTTCTTAACTTATAGTTCAAAGAGTTCTATGCGGGGAAATGTAGAGCTCAAGTAATCACTGTCAGATATGATCAGGGACCCAAAGCACTTTACAGCTTGCCCTGAAGAACAAGTCCAAAACAAAAAATAAAAATAAAATGAAAAAAAGACTAAGTCCAAGCCTAAGAACATCAGAGAAGCTTTCCTTGGTTACTCTGAAATGTTATTGTCTATCAAAGGCAAAATGCGAGTTATATAATTAGTACATTTAAAGATATTATGATAGTTTTGAACAATCTACAGAGGCTGCAAAGTAAATTTTAGCACCTGCAATATACAAGATAAGATTTGTTACTATGCCAGCTTCCAAGGAGCCATGAAACAAAAATCTAAGATCAAAATCTTAGTTCAAATCCTATCTAATAAAAGAGCAATAATAAAAGAGCAATAAGCAAATTAACCGTCACTCCATCACTCCACGACAAAGATGGCGGCACCCATAGCGGCCGAGTCACCCCGGCAACGTGAGCCCAGCAGGCAAGTGTGCCCACAGGCAGCACCCAGCAGGGCCCACTTGGCCATCACCGTGGTGTGGAGCAGGCAGACCCCGCAGAGAACAGAGAACCACAGGGAGCGGGCCCAAGCCATCAGTAGGACATAACCTGAGGACTCCGGATTGGAGAGGGTGCAGGTCAGGCTGAGGGACACCCTCCCCCTGTGCACAAATTTCATGCACCAGGCCTCTAGTCTAAGATAAAAAAATAAAAGCTGCCTCTACACAACTCTGCTGTTATTTCCAGAATTTCTTCTTCAAAACATGCAGCATATCTGCATTGTTTACAATCTGTCTTAATCAGGATAAATTGGACGGAACAGATAGGATCTGTCCGATTCAGTTACATTCCCCTGGGATACGAGTACCTGACTCACAGAATTATAATATGCAAAGGAATACCCATACTTTGGTTGTTAACTAGAATTGACCTCTTCTTTCCAGACTCTTCATCTCTACTAGAGAAATCTGGTGGGTGGAAAAGAGGAAGTATCTATAACTTATATTCCAGTGGGGAGCTCTGGTCATAGCAAATATACCATGCAGGGAATGTCCATCTGTAAGACAAGGGCAGGTGGTTCTTCAGCACTGTTTTTTAATTTACTGTTTTAAAATACAGAAACCCTTTCTTTAAAAAAAAAAAAAATCAATCTGTCCTAGCCGGTTTGGCTCAGTGGATGGAGCATCAGCCTATGGGCTAAAGGGTCCCAGATTGCATTCCAGTCAGGGGCATGTAAATCGGTTGCAGGCTCCTTCCTGGCCGGGGCCCTGGTGGGGCAAATATGGGAGGCAACCAATCGATCTGTTTCTCTCACATCGATATTTCTCTCTATCTTTCCCTCTCTCCTACTCTCTCTAAAAATCAATGGAAAAATATCCTTGGGTGAGAATTTAAAAAATAATAATCTTAGAGAGACCCTAATATATAATGCAGATAAAAACAGTTACTTTGGTTAAGCAAGACAGGGAACCCACAGCCTTGCATCCTCAGCTTTCCCCTCTCCCCAGGCACCTTCTGGGAACTCTTAGGATAGTGAGAAGCCTTAGTCTGAAGACTGCTAGCCTAATATATTATCTCTAGGGTCCTGCCCAATTCTAAAATACAATGATTCTATTGTATGTCAACCACAATTTTTTTTAAAAAAGGAAAGAAAAAAAGAACTCAAAGAACCCTTCCAGAAAATTACATATATATATACATACATACATAAAATGTAATGATTCTAATTAATCAATTTTAAGTTAAGTGTATACTGAATGTCAACTATAATGGAAAATAATTGAAAAACATTCAAGTTAAGTATAAAACTCCACTAAAATGCACCTAGTTGGTCTACAGATCTGGACTTACAATGGGTCATATATACCAATAAATGGTGTTTGTTGTTGTCATTTTTGAAAATATATTTTTGAAAATTTCAGAGGAAGGGAGACAGAAACATCAATGATGAGAGAATCATTGATCAGCTGCCTCCTGCATGTCCCCACACGGGGGATTGAGCCCATAACCCAGACAAGTGGCCATCACAGTATCTTTAAGTGACTTAGCGAACCATCACCTCCTGGTTCATAGGTCGACGCTCAACCACTGAGCCATGCTGGACAGGCTGTTGTCTTTTTTTTTTTTAACCAGAATTCGAAGGTCAGAAAGCCAGAGTCTCCTAATCTTATCTTCCAGCCTCATCTCAATAAGGATGAGGCATAGCTTCTATGAAAATCCAGAAATGGGAAAGGAGAACTGTGCGCCTCCCTGCATAGATAGTACAACTGAGGGTATGCTTTCAGTGAACCCACAGAAAACCTGCACTGAGGAGGGCAGCAGCACTGTTATAAAACAAAAAGAGCTCTAGACGGTTTGGCTCAGTGGATAGAGCATTGGCCTGCAGACTGAAGAGTCCCGGGTTCGATTCCAGTCAAGGGCATATGCCTGGGTTGCAGGCTTAATCCTCAGTAGGGGGCAAGCAGGAGACAGCCAATGATTCTCATCATTGATGTTTCTATCTCTCTCTCCCTCTCCCTCTCTGAAATCAATAAAAAATGTATTAAAAAAAAAAAAAAGAAAAAAAGAATCACAGACTGAATTTGAGTATGGTAGAAAAAGCACCAAGGTAGATATGGGTTGATCATATCTTCACTTCCACCTGGTTTGAACAATCCATTCAATCTATCTAAACATCAGGATATCTAAGGTCCTTTCCAACTATAGAATTCTACAATGGTAAACTACACCATGTTTTTAATCACATAAGATGTTTTAAAGCTATAACTTGGGGTATTTGTTCTAACTCAAAAGAGGCGATCTTCAGCAATCAACATATGTGGCTCAAAACCAATATTCAATCAAAAAAGAAAACTTACTAAAATCATAAATTAGTTTTCTACTTAAATCTCTATTTCACTAGATTTGTGTTTCAAAGCAGGGCTAGCAGCTCAACCATTTTTGAGCACTAAAGGCTCTAATCAAGGCAGGCATCATTAAAAACAATTCTCTTTCAGAAAGCAAATGGAGCCCTAACCGCTTTGGCTCAGTGGATAGAGCATTGGCCTGCGGACTGAAGGGTTCCGGGTTCGATTCTGGTCAAGGGCATGTACCTTGGTTGTGGGCACATCCCCAGTAGGGGGCGTGCAGGAGGCAGCTGATCGACGTTTCTCTCTCATAGATGTTTCTAACTCTATCCCTCTCCCTTCCTCTCTGTAAAATATCAATAAAATATATTTTTTTTAAAAAAGAAAGCAAATGCAGCACTGGCTGGCACCAGGGTTCCATGCACCAAAAGGTAGATGGTTCGATTCCCAGTCAGGGCACATGCCCAGGTTGCTGGTTTGGTCCCCGGTTGGGTTGTATAGGGAAGGCAGCTGATCGATGTTTCTCTCTCACATCGATTTTTCTCTCTCCCTCTCCCATCATCTCTCTCTAAAAATCAATAAAAACATATTTTTGAAAAAAGAAAGAACATGAAAATGGAAGGAAAATTAATGTGATATATATTCTCTCCTGGTGTTAGCTAACTTATCCCATGAGTGCTATTACCACACTCCAGTCCAGTGCTAACAAAGTCTGCAATGACTGTCAAGTGTCACATCTGTTGCCTGGTCAGTGTGGCTCAGTGTTTGAGTGCTGACCTATGAACCAGGAGGTCATGGTTTGATTCCCATCAGGGCACATGCCCAGGTTGAGGGCTGGATCCCCAGTAGAGGGTATGCAGAAAGCAGTTATCAATGATTCTCTCTCATCATTGATGTTTCTCTCTTTCTCTCCCCATCTCCCTTCCTCTCTGAAATCATTAAAAATATATATTTTTTAAAAACAGCCACACCTGTCATATGCACAGCACCATGTTGGATGTTGCCATCATCTGAACTGAAATAAAAACATGAGGCTAGAACAGGGGTGGGCAAACTTTTTGACTCGAGGGCCACAATGGGTTCTTAAACAGGACCGAAGGGCCGGAACAAAAGCATGGATGGAGTGTTTGTGTGAACTAATATAAATTCAAAGTAAACATCATTACATAAAAGGGTACGGTCTTTTTTTTTTTAGTTTTATTCATTTCAAACGGGCCGGATCTGGCCGGATTGGGCCCGCGGGCCGTAGTTTGCCCACGGCTGGGCTAGAAACTTGTTTTCTTCATCCTCCAGACTCTAAGTGGGAAAAAGTGGTGTGGCCTAGACAACATATATTTCACTTTTCTTCAAAGCAGGGACACAATACTTTTAAGTCATAACATGATGTCAAAGAATACACACTTCAAAAATACACATATTCCAGTCAAACCTTTAAGACTCAACCAACCCACCTCTGCATACACTATCCAGAATGTAAAAGAAAAACTTCAAATCCAGTAATATCAGAGACTAATACAAATAAATTCTGGCTTATTCTGTGGGCTAACACTCCCCCATTTAGACAGAGGGCAGCTCTTACTCCTCAGTGTATGAACATGACCAAAGAAAACAAAATTTAGGGAAGATGTAAGTTTATAAGAATACATATTTGCCCCGTCTCAGCTAATCTGTGCTCACGTAACTACAGCCTGTGCTTATGAAAGTTACTTCCTTATATTCAGGTTATAATATCAGGAGACTCTGAAAGATGGGATAGCATGCCACTCCTGTACAAGCTTTTATAATGAACCACTAGCTCTGCATAACTCAGAAAGGGGGAGAGGTAAAGGGGAGGTAGGGAGAAAAGGAAAGGGAGGGAGGAAAGAGACAAAGCTGTGAATGCTAAAGAGAAGAATAAAGGAATAAACACAATGGTTGGCCAGAGAAGAGGGGCTACCAAGGATAACTATTTACTAGTAAAAGGTAATAATTTATTCCTCGGGAGGAACTAGCTTTTTGCCTGCAAAATGCATTATACAACAAAGACCAGGTAAACCTGCTGCTCCTTGGAATTAATATTTTTGAGTATATCTTTTCACACCTGGACTATGCTTTACTTTTCCTCCTGAATTCTTACTTGAACACAATCAATCAACAGTAAGAATCCCCATGCCCCAAAAGTAAAAAAATGAAGTTTCTGTGGAAAAATTCCATGTAAGTGCTCTGACAGGAACCACTTATTATTACTCAAATCTTTGTGAGCCCACCTTATTTCAGAACAATGATAAAAAGAAAGGAACAGGTTAGAATGTAGATGAGAAAAAAATATTTTAGGTTAATTCCTGTGAATTCAGGTGGTGTTATTAATCAAAGTATGTTTAGTAGACCAATCAGAACATTCAGTTATACAGTTTTAAGCTAATTCATTCCAAAACAGGTTTTCTATAAAAGAGAAAACCCAATTAAATGCCCAAATCAGTACTTAATGGTTCAACATCTACAACATCACAATGCTGGAGCTTGTATTCAGCATTCCTACAAAGCTCTAAGAGGTCTAAAAGGGAGATCCTGTAGCAGATCTCTTCTTTCTATATTTTGCACATTATGTACCTCCAAAGCCAAGGCTGTCTTGTCGTAGGCATTAGGGACTCGCTTCTGGATTACCCTGGCATAAATGGGCCCATTCTGGAGGTTAGGGAGCGGAGTGTTGACGCTGGGTTGGGCATAGGGCCCAGGCTCCGGCCCACCCAGTGGCTGTGGGTGGGAACCCTCCTGGTTACCTCCAATCATAGCCGATACTGAGGCGGGGACAGGTCTATACTTCTCCACGTAAGGGACTGGAATCATCCCCCTCTTGCCTTCCATGTCCTCTGCATTCCACCACTGCTCTTCAGGCTTATCCCGGATTTTCAGGATGTCTCCTTTCTTAAAGGGAAGATCTTCTTCATCATTCCCATTAAAGTCAAAGAGGGCTCGCACATACTCTATCTCCTCCTGCCTGAGATTCACTCCACTACCCTGCCTGGATCTGGAAACTGGTTCTATCAACGTTGTAGTGTCCAAATAGTGTATTTTGTAGAATTCCAGTAAAGCAGGCAATGAATCAAACTCTTGATCTCCTATTCGGAGCCTGGAGGGGCTCACCCCTGGAAAAAAATAGAACAGGGTATTATTTAAAGAAGTATTACACCGGTGATAAAAACAGATTTTAAACATTTCCCACACACATTTAGTCAATATTTTATCAGAAAAAAAAATAGTCTAAAAAAAAATAACCCCTTCTCCTCATAGCAAACAAATCATATTTTGTAGCTGAAACATTCCCTGGGAAGAAAGATTCCCACCACCACCTGCAGCAGAGAAGGAACAGGTCATGATAGACCAAGCCACTCAGGACAGGCTCTCATACTGGATCGAAGACAGCAACATCGAGACCTGTTGTTCATTCTCCCAAAATGTTCTGTTATTATCCCATTTACATAGTAGCGTAATGTTCAAGGTTTTGTTGCAATATTTTCTTCAACCTCAGGGAATGTAGCAATCTCTCCTTCTTCATAGGTCCCAGCAGCTATTCCAGGAAGAGGTGGAGAGAACTTGGTATTTATCTACACTAAACTCATACATTTGTTCTCACATCTAGAATGTACAATTTGAAAGAGAAACAGTTTTAAGACTGATTGCTGAGCTGGCCAAGTATGTCAGTTGGTTAGTGCCGTCTACAGGATTGATTCCAGGTCAGGACAACAGAGAAGAATCAACCAATGAGCCCTAGCCACTTTGGCTCAGGGGATAGAGCATAGGCCCTCGGACTGAAGGGTCCTGGGTTCCATTCAAGTCAAGGACAACCTTGGTTGCAGGCTTGATCCGAGGCCCTGGTCCAGGCATGTGAGGGAGGCAACCAGTCTATGTGTTTCTCACATGGATGCTTCTTCCTGTTTCTCCCCCTCCCTTCCACTCCCTCTAAAAATCAATGGGAAAAATATCCTCAGGTGAGGATTAATGAAAGTAAACAAATGAATAAAAATCCCTTAAAAAAAAAAATCAACCAATGAATGCATGGATGGGTGGAACAACGAACAGATGTTTCTCTCGTCTTTCCGCTCTATAGTCAATTTTAAAACTGATTGCTGGCCCTGGCCGGTTTGGCTCAGTGGATGGAGCATCGGCCTGTGAACTGAAGGGTCCCGGGTACGATTCTGGTCAGGGGCACATGCTCGGGTTGTGGGCTCGATCCCCAGTTGGGGGGCTTGCGGGGGGGGCAACCGATCCATGATTCTCTCTCATCACGGATGTTTCTCTCTCTCTCCCTCTTCCTTCATCTCTGAAATCAATAAAAATATATTTTAAAAAAACTGATTGCTGATATCAATGTCAATTATGATAGCCAAAAAAAAGCTTCATTTGGCAAAAAGACAAAAGGAGTCTAAACAAAAACGAAGGAACTGCTTAAAAATCAATACCTAAGGCCTTCGCTTTAATATAACATGGAAACTAGACTATTCCCTTAGGACAGTGGTTGGCAAACTGGGGCTCGCAAGCCACATGCGGCTCTTTGGCCCCTTGAGTGTGGCTCTTCCACAAAATACCGACTTCTGCACATGGGCCAGGAAGTTTCGATCGCACTGTACGTGCGCACCTGCACGTGGTATTTTGTGGAAGAGCCACACTCAAGGGGCCAAAGAGCTGCATGTGGCTCGCGAGCCACGGTTTGCCGACCACTGCCTTAGAAGAAACAGGTCATAAAAAAGGTAAACAAGGATGCATTGGAGGAAAAATAAAGAGGTGTTAAAATCCTCAACCTCTGATTGACACACTGAGGAACCAAGACAAAGGATATATTAGAAATGCTTAACATTTGTAATATGCAAAGGTGTGTGGCCTTAGACACAGGGCCTACTTCAGAATGTATTCCCTCTCTATTGAGTTTGGAATTAAATAATAATAAATGAACATATATCAGTTCAAATAAGAAACAGTTTTGTGTGTGTTTTAATACTCACCTGAGGATATGTTTTCATTGAGCTTAGAGAGAGGGAGGGAGAAACATCGATGGGTTGCCTTCTGCATGCACCCCGACTGGGAATCCAATCCACAATCTAGGTATGTGTCCTGACCAGGAATCCAACCCACAACCCTTCGGTGCATAGGATGATGTTCCGATCACTGAGCAACACCAGCCAGGGTGAAATAGTTTTCTTTTTCTTAAATATTTTTTTCTTTTTTTATTTCAGAGAGAAAGGAAGGAGAGAAACATCAATGATGTGTCAGAATCACTGATAGGCTGCCTCCTGCACACCCCACATTGGGGATTGAGCCCACAACCTTAGCATGTACAGTGATCAGGAATTGAACCGTGACCTCCTGATTCATAGGTCCACGCTCAACCACTGAGCCACGCTAGCTGGGCTTCTTTTTTTCTTAAGATTTTTAGACAGAATGGAAGGGATGGAGAGAGGGAAACATCCATCAGAGAGACATATCTATTGGTTGCCTACCACTCTTGCCCGGGCCTAGGAACCTGCAACAGAGGTACGTGCCCATGACAGGGAATGGAACTCATGACCCTTTGGTCCGAGGGCTGACACTCTAACCACTGAAGAAACCAGCTAGAGCAGAGAAACAGTTTTCTAATGAGGAATACAAACTTTTAACTTACACTCTGCTGAGCACCAAAATATCAAATCATATATTAGATTTAAACATTTTTAAAAAATGTATTGATTCCAGAAAGAGAAAGGGAAATATTGATTTGTTGTTCCACTTATTTTTAAGTTTTCTTAGTGCAGTTTGGCCGATTTTTTTTTTATTGTGGTGAGATACACATAACAGTCACCGTTTTAACCATTTAAAAAAATGTTTATTGATTTTTTTAGAGAGGGAGAAGGAGAAACATCAATGTGAGAAACATCGATCTGTTGCCTTCCATATGCATCCTGACCTGGGATCAAACCCGCAACCTAGGCATGTGCCCTAACCAGGAATTGAAACAGCGATCTTTTGGTGCATGGATGAGCCACACTGACCAGGGCCCCATTTTTCTTCTTTCCTTTTTTAAGAGACAGACAGACCGACATAGATTTGTTGTTCCACTTATTTATGCATCCATTGGTTGCTTGTTGTATGTACCCTGACTGGAGACCGAACCTGGAACCCTGACTTATCAGGAGGACACTCTAACCAACTGAGCTTACCCAGCCAGGGCCCTTTACTGGATTTTTTACCTTTTGGTTTCCTGATAATAGCTCTACAGACAATTGTTTTTTGATTTTTATAATTTCCCATCTTCTTCAAAAACATGATTTTTTAAAATTGATCTTAGAAAGAGGGAGGGAAGGGGGGAGGAGCTAAAGGAAGAGGGAGGAAGGAAGAAAGATTGGTTGCCTCCCACATGCACCCCAACTAGGGATCAAACCGACAACCTGGGCACATGCCCTGATCAGGAATCGAACCGCCACCCTTGGTGTACAGGACAAAGTTCCAACCAACTGAGCCTCACCAGAGCCAGGGCAAGAACATGACTTTTACTGGATATAAAGTATTCTCAACATTTCCCTAGTGCAAATGATGCTGTTATTAGCATTTTTGTTCTTATTAATGAATATTTTATTACTTCCTTAGGATACAACAACTTAAAACGCAAATTACTTCCTTAGGATAAACAACTTAAAATGCAACTGTGGGATCAAATGGTAAGAACATTATGGTTTGCCCAGCTGGCTTGGCTCAGTGGTTCAGCGTCTTGGCTCAGTGGCTGAGCATTGACCTGTGAACCAGGAGGCTGCGGTTCAATTCCCAGTCAGGGCACATGCCCGGGTTGCAGGCTCAATCCCCAGTGAGGGGTGTGCAGGAGGTAGCAGATCAATGATTCTCTATCATCCTTGATTTTTCTATCTCCCTCTCCCTTCCTCTCTGAGATCAATAAAAATATATATTTTTTTTTAAATTAAGGTTTATGCTGTCAAATTGCCCTCCAAAAAAATTTGCACGATTTTACACTCCCACAGGTGGTTTATGAGTTCCCATTTTCCCATGTCCTTATCAAAACAGCATTTTAAAAATCACTGCCAATTTAATAAGAGAAATATTATGTCTTGAAATATCGTTAGTTGTTTGCTTTTCATGTTTTTTGACTATTTGTACTTCTTTCGTGAAAGTTACTTAAATCCTTTTTAAGGAAAATTGGACAATCTACCCTCTCCACTTATATTAACAATGACCCACCCATCCAAAAGCCATAGCGATTAATGCTGTGAAACAGAAACACTGTGGTAGACCAGTGTCTAAATTAATTCACCACTTTAAAAATGAGACCCAATTGTTTTGTTCAACGTCAGAAAATATTTCTTCGAGAAAAACTATACTTAACTTACTCTACTGGGGAGAGGTGAAAAGATAACCTTTGGAAGTTAGCCAAAAGTCCTTAATACAGAATGAATACTGATGAGTGCTTTCTCTTTTCATCCAAATGAGTAAGACCAATACATAATTTGAAGGAGAGTTGCATATTTCTTACATTACCAAAGTCCACCTGTGGAATTCATGGCTGTAGGCTAAAACAAGTTAATAGCCCACACTCAGTAATGCTGGCTGTCTAAGTATGATGATGAAACACATGCCCAGACCCAGGACTGTCCATCTATGACAAATACAGGCACTAGCAGAATGTAATCACAATAGTTCCAAGTGCAGGACTGGAGACATGATTTTGGTTATGAACATACCAGAGCATGGTGGTGGTGCTGCATTCTGGAGTTTCTCATCACTGAGTAGATCACCAATGAGAAATCACTGCCATTCAAATTGGGCAGGCAAGGAGATGCATGGCTACCTTGCCTATCACCACTAAGCTAATTCAGTGATTCTTCAGGCCAGATGAACTACATAAGGACAAGGTCAGTTATGAGCTCCAAGGAGACCTACTTTAGCACGCTGGATAAAGAAAGCCTCCAAGGCAGAGTGGTAGGGAGAACCCTCACAATAGCTAAGGGCCCATGGTCTAGAAAATGGTCCTAATAACACCTGGGGAGAAAAACTCCCTTGCTAGAGTAGAGCAACAGCCAAATGGTTTTCACTAGTTGTCTTTTTGGGACAGTAGTTGGCAGACAGTAAGTGCTCAGTAAGTGTTAGATATTCTTTTTTTTTAATCCTTACCTGAAGATACGCTTTTATTGATTTTTAGGGGAAGGGGGAGAGAAAAACACGATCCACTGTGTCCCCACCCCCTGCACACCCAGACTGGGGGTCACCCTGAAACTCAGGCACGTGCCTTGACCAAGAATCAAACCTGCAACCATTTGGTGTATGGGACAACAATCCAACCAACTGAGCCACTCGGCCAAGGCAGTAAGTGTTAGACATTATTCTTTTTTTTATTATTATTGCTTAAAGTATTACAAAGAGTATTACATATGTCTTTTTTTTTTTCTCCCCCTGACCTTCCCCTGGCCTCCCCTAGCCCCCAGTGTTAGACATTATTCTTAATGAACATAACTTTAAAGTGAGGGAAAGAAGTTAAATGAAAATCTGTTCCCAGCTTTAAGAAGCTCACAGCATAGCTGGGGATATATAAAAGCGTGTGGTTGGTGAGCAAGAAGCAAAGCAGCATGTCTTAAGAAGACATGCTTTTTCACCCCCGTGGCTTTTACTTTCAACTGGAGAAGTGTTCTTACAAAAATAAAATAAAATTTTGCCCCTAGCTGGTGTTCTCAGTGGTTAGAGCATCAACCCATGGACTGAAGGGTCCCAGGTTCAATTCTGGTGAAGGGCACATACCTTGGTTGCGGGCTTCATCCCCAACCCAGTTGGAGCATGTGTGAGAGGCAACCAATCGATGATGTTACACTGATGTTTCGTTGTTTCTATCCCTCCCTTCCACTGTCTGAAAAATCAATGGAAAAATATCCTCAGGTGAGGATTAACAAACCATGTTCTCAGATACAACAAAATCACAATGAAAAAACAGCTCTGGCCACTCCTAAACATTTGCAAGGTATCCTTTTAACTCTAAGAAGGAAGGCAACCACTCCGTCATCCATTGTTATGGCTCTAACTAGAGGCCTGGTGCATGAATTTGTGCACAGGCAGGGCTGGCCAGGGGGAGGAGCTGTGAGAGGTTGGCCAGCCACCCTCTCCCCACCCCTGTCAAACTCTGGGTTGAACTCCCAATCACAATCCCAGTCAAGGGGACAATTTGCATATTAGGCTTTTGTTATATAGGATATTGCACTAGCCCAAGTGAAATTTGTGTGTGTGTGTGTATGTATGTATGTATGTATTGTTGGGTTTTTGTGTGTGATTTTTTTTTTTGGGGGGGGGGGGTAGAGTTTAGAAGAATAAGACCACTAAGCCAAGTCCCTTATAAAGATCAGTGTGAGAATTATGAAAAGAAAAACTGGAAGCTCATCTTCCATAAAGGTAGGGAGTTGGTTCAATTAATTTCTTGTTCAAATGTTTCATGGTGTAAACTGGATCCAATATGTGTATTGTTGTTGTTGTTGTTTCAGCTTGACAATCCCAATGGTCACAGAAATGCAAGTTAAGCACCAAGGGAAATCTTCCACATTACCTATAAATTATTTATCTGTTCTAATTCCACAGAGAAATACCTGTTTTTGTGTATTGCTAGAGCAGTTAGATATATGTGAAATCAAACTTTGTTGGTCCAAACTCCAGAAGGGAAGGGAGGGGAACAGAATATACGTAAGTCATAGATAAGCTCTAACCTCACCACAACTATGTGTCTAGCTTCTTTTCCTTTTTTTTAGAGGGGGAGGGGGGAAAGTAAAAGCTTATTGATCAAGAAGATAGGCGAACTAATTCTCAGATCCATCTTAAGAGAGTCTGGAAATCAAGCATCATTTTATTCTCAAGGGAATGGAGGAGGGGGGAGGCAAGGGGTAGGTACTGCCTTAGACATAGGTAGGCAGGGAAAAGGATGGAGGAAGAGCTCAAACTCTCTAAATTCCTTTGTTCCTTGTTCTGGGTCAACCCCATCTGAGTCCTGACAAAGGGACTGCTCAAGCCACAAGCAGAATCCCTTCATGTAATTAGCATGTCTACAGCCAGAGCACTTAGCAAGGCCACCGGAGAGAGGGAGCACCTCACCGTTACTTCCCCCTCTATGTTGGCCCCTCAATCCTGAGGGGTAATGGGTAACTGGGTTCAGGTTCAAGAGGGCAGATTCACTTGTAGTTTGGAATCTGGTTTGTCTGTCCATTGTGACTCTCTTCTCTGGCTCTTACAATCTCACACATATCTACCTCTTCCACAATCGATCGCTGAGCCTTGGAGGGGCATTTTGGGTGTTCAATTTTAGAAGCAGTAGGCCAGGATACCTGTACCCTAAGTAATGATAAGGAAGTCTGAATCTGTAAGGCTGCCCGTCAGGAAGGCTAGATGAAATGACGGGCTCAGAGCTTCCTTTTTGCTAGAATAAAGACAGGCAGTGACAGTCTAACAGATTCCCCAGGTCCTCAGTCCAAATGTCCCTGATGATGTCATCAGATGCTCAAGCAAGCTCTATGTGTGGCTTACACAGCATCAGTCACCAAAACAGCCCATGCATGAGCTGTTGTGCTCAAAGTTCACATTATGTGATCTAACTGGAAAGACTGCTGGGAACCATGTAAGCAAGGTGCTATTCTGTTTTATCAGCCTCCAAAGTCCATCTTCATTTGTTCGATTTCTGGTGACATCCAGAGTCTCTGCGTGTCTCTCTCAGACATGACACTGCTGTCAAAGCCTCATCAAGTATTTCCAATTGTGTCCCTTCTTACAAATGGAGCCGTGGCTCACAGAGAAACAACAAATAGGTGGAGTCCAACACCCTGGCCCTATAGAGCAGGGGTCCTCAAACTTTTTAAATAGGGGGCCAGTTCACTGTCCCTCAGACCGTTGGAGGGCCGGACTATAGTTTAAAAAAAAAACTATGAACAAATTCCTATGCACACTGCACATCTTATTTTGAAGTAAAAAAACAAAACGGGAACAAATACAATATTTGTATTTGCATGTGGCCCGCGGGCCGTAGTTTGAGGACCCCTGCTATAGAGGCTCCCAAAATGCAGATGGCTTTGTACCAAGTGAGAGAAAGCCCTTGAGTGAACCTAAACCCACTTGCCCTATATTCCTCAAGACTGGGGGATCACCCTAACTGGTTTGGCTCTGTGGATAGAGCGTCAGCCTGCGGACCGAAAGGTCCCAGGTTCTATTCTGGTGAAGGGCATGTACCTTGGTTGCGGGCACATCCCCAGTTGGAGGTGTGCAGGAGGCAGCTGATCGATGTTTCTCTCTCATCGATGTTTCTAACTCTCTATCCCTCTCCCTTCCTCTCTGTAAAAAAACCAATAAAATATATTAAAAAAAAAAAAAAAAAGAGGCTGGCCCTCCTTGCCCCAGAGATTTCAAGTATGTCAGCAACAAATATTTAAAAAAACAAACAAAAAAAAAACCTGGAGGATCAACAGTGAAATGCTCCCTTCTCTGGTGGCCTTTAAGCTAACCACTCGTGCTATATCCAGCTCCTTTTCCCTAGTTATCTTCTTCCAACCACAAACAGCCAAAGGCAGGAAACAGAAAGGTGGGAAAGGAAAAGAGATATAGTCAGTCTGGAGAACAGAACCAAGGACAGGGCTCTCATTGCTGAGACTTGGAAAACCTCACTGACTTGTTCTACATCAAACTTATGCTGGATTCTGAACATACAGTTTAAACTAGTGGTCAGCAAACCGCGGCTCACGAGCCTCATGCAGCTCTTTGGCCCCTTGAGTGTGGCTCTTCCACAAAATACATGCGGGCGCGCACATACAGTGCAATTGAAACTTCATGGCCCATGCGCAGAAGTTGGTTTTCAGAAAGGAGATAGACGAAACAAGTATACAAGACGAGTGTGAATGGGAGAGTTGGAAGGGGTGGACCTCAGCGAACGTACCTCAGATTGAGGACGTTTTTAGCAAAGGCCAGCTTAGGAGTACCCTAATTAAGTTAATAACAATGTACCTACCTATATAGTTTAAGTTTAAAAAATTTGGTTCTCAAAAGAAATTTCAATCGTTGTACTGTTGATATTTGGCTCTGTTGACTAATGAGTTTGCCGACCACTGGTTTAAACTAACACATTCAGAAATCAAAATCAACATATTATTGTTCTGGTTTCTATACATGCTCAACTTACTACTTTAAAGCATTTTTAGCCCTCGGGTTACATCAGTTTTTATAATACCACTCCCTGAAAGTTTTATGAAGAACACCCAAGAGCTGGCATGGGTACTACCACAGCCTTTTTGATCTCACACCACCTCCTTTTTCCTTTCCTCTTTCCTAATTCCCATTCCCCCTCTTACTTCTCCTTAGCTTATATTTATAGAGGTTGCTTAAACACCCCAACCACCTGTCCAATACAAAGGGCTAAAAAGACCACTGACTTCCATTTGTGAAGGTATCTTAAAGAGGTATCAAGATATAGGGGCAGTGATGGTGAACCTTTTGAGCTCGGCGTGTCAGCATTTTGAAAAACCCTAACTTAACTCTGGTGCCGTGTCACATATAGAAATTTTTTGATATTTGCAACCATAGTAAAACAAAGATTTATATTTTTGATATTTATTTTATATATTTAAATGCCATTTAACAAAGAAAAATCAACCAAAAAAATGAGTTCACGTGTCACCTGACACACGTGTCATAGGTTCGCCATCACTGATATAGGGTCTCCTAAGCAAACAGAATTTCTATAAATGGTGGATATCAGCATGGTGCTTTGCAGATTCAGACTGATTGGGTTTGATGAATTCTGTCTGTCATTTACTAGCTGTATGAGCTGTTTTTTAACATTTCATGGGGCCAAATACCTACCTAATAAAGTTCCTAAAAGTAGCCAGTATATTATAGGTGCTCAACAAAAGGAAATCCACACCCTGGCCAGGAAACCCAATACACCAAGGCTGCAGATTTGATCTCTGGTCAGGGCACATACAAGAAGCAACCAATGAATGTATAAATAAGTTCAACAACAAATCGATGTTTCTCTCTCCCTTGCTCTAAAATTAAATTTTTAAAAAAGTTTTGTTTTTTAAGGAGCCCTGGCCAGTGTGGCTTTTGGTTGAGTATTATCCCATGCACCTCAAGGTCACCAGTTCAATTCCTGGTCAGGGAAAATGCCCAGTTGCAGGTTCAATCCCCTGTTAAGGAGGCAACTGATCAATGTTTCCCTCTCACATTAATGTTTCTCTCTTCCTTCTCTCTTCCCCTCCCTCTAATATATATATGGAAATTCAGCTTAATATGCCCCAACCTCTAAATTTCTTTAGAAATTTTCAATTTATCCCCAAATCCAGTCTGCTGTTTCCAAGATTCCACAGAATCTCAAGCTACTTCTCAAAAAATTCTGTGGTCAAATAAGTTTGAATAAAACCCAGTATCCAATACCTGCCTCTCTTGGAGGGTCATAATTTCACAAGGGCATAGTAAAGGCTTAGAGAAGTCCTGCAACAAACAACCCTACTTCCTTTTACCACGGAATCTTTCTTGGGGGGTGTAAAACCTGTAAGTAACTCACTGAAGAACTTCTCCAGAACCACTGAATGGAGGGATACTCTGATATTGAGGAGTAAAACATGAGGACCAGGTTTGAGAACTGCAAAGATGAGATAAACAAATGAAACAGAGATGCTGAAGGTATAAAGAGGTGGCAGTGGGCAGTCAGCAGTCCCACAGGATCTCCAGAAAAGTGGCTTCAGCAGCACAATTACCACCCTAGCTTCTGCCCCACAATACCCAAAATTAGGCAAGTTTTTATGCTCCCTTCACCCACTACAGCAATAGGTAGGCAACTTTCAGTTGAGCAGGTAATAGCAGGTGCCATTCTATTTCCACGTATTGGATCCAAGGTACTTTCACAGCTCTTGCTGCACCACATCCCACCTCCACTCCAGCACATACATCCTAAGACACGCTGTTTCAGGATTGCTCACCAAACCACCATGCATTCTGAGACCCTTTCAAAGCTAAGGTTTCCATTTGTTTCAACTCCTCTCTCCCAACTTCATAGTTACTTTCATAAGATTAACATATCTAATACTTAATTTGTACTTACTATATGCCAACCTCATTTCTAAGCATTTAATACACTAAAACTCATTTAATCCTCCCAACGACCCTATGATGTCCTCTTTCACACATGAAGAACCGAGGCAGAGAAAGTTAAGGAACATGCCCAAAGTTACATGAAGTAGTGTCAGGTAAGATTCAAACCCAGGCTCCAGAGCTCAAGCTTGTAACAACTTTCCCAACTTACACTTAATCAGTTTTGTCCATTATCTACTTGTCAAGGTTAGTAGTATCACATTGTTCCAAGAAAACAATAAAACGAGTGAATCAATGATTGCAAAGTCTTCCCAAGAAGTATACTTGACAGAGCATGACCCATAGATTTGACCAAGCCCTGCCCTATGGCACTGGAGCACAGCCAGGGCACTCCCAGGCTACAAACACAACCAGAGTCTGCAGGAGTTGAGCACCCAAGTTAAAAATAGGTTCAATGGAAAAGGTTGAGAATTCCTGGTCTATTTTATCCCTACGCCTCTAAAAACTATATCTACGCCATTCCATATAAATTCTACCTATATCTTATGTCTACAAGATACACTGTACTATCCTAAGCAAAAACCTCATTTTCCATATTCAATTTGCCAAATAAGGAATTTAAAAGCCTCTTCATCATTGACTTTAGATAGCAGATGTGTATTGTCTGAACACTAAAGCCAATTTCTTTCTCTTTTTGCCAATTTCTTCTTGTCATCCTTTCCTTTTAGTCTTTACACAGAATCTGGACAGAGACAAAAAGTGAGTCCTCTATGAGCACTGCTGGGATCTCAATAGGAAACGGGCTTTGACAGAAAAGAATACAGTTTAATAGTGTCAGCTCTCAAGTCAAAATTCCTAGGTTCAAATTCTGGCTCAGTATTTACAAGCTGTATGACCTTGGGCAAGTTATTGACTCGCTGATTCTCAGTTTCCTCATCCATAAAATGGAAATATTTTAATAAATGGAGATCATAGTCTATTTCTTACTAGATTGTTATAGATAGTAAATGAGATGAGGTATATATTAAGTACTCAGCAAAATACCTGGCACAGAATAGACAGTCAATAAATGTTAGCTATTAATACTGTGTATGTCTTTCTAAAATTCAGGTTTCTTTTGAAACCTCTGTGTGGTTTCAAAATGAAAAGAGCTTGAGGGGATAGAGTGAAAACAAAGATTAAAAATTCTCTACAAAGGCAACTGAATCAATTATCCTACATGGAAAATATAGAGTATATAGCAAAAATTATTACCACAATGTCCATGAATTTTCCACACCCCATCGACAAACTTTGGCAATGTTCACTTTCTCTTTTGTGCCAAGGGATCTGAACTCACGTATGTTTTGAAAGCATGTAACTCAATGTCAAGGTAAGCGCAGAGATATAAAGTCATAATGCCAAGGTGTGGAGAAAGCCCAAACTAAGAAACCTGCCGGCTGCCATTTCCAAATTTGCAACCAGTAAAATACATACACAAACAAAATATTGAGAACTGAGTTTCAGTGACAGTTTACCATCATGCCACTGCATTAACAAAAACCCCTAGACACCATGCAGATGGCAAAAAGTAGACTATATCTGGTATAGAGCAAATAACACATCACACTGATATTCCCGTTTCATGTTACAATGCCATTAAGCCAACCAGTCGGAGAAAGACCTAGGATAATTTATAGACTTAATGATCCCATACTCTTTTTGGAACTGCTGTGCATTAACAACCAAGAGACTGACTACTGTGTCTTCCCATTTCTGGCCAGCGTAAATGAATCTAAATTGGGACTATTCTAAAAGGTTGTCTGCAAAGGCTGGTTCAGGAGCTTCCTGATTCACTGGAGGCTGGCCTGGGTCTAGTCTCGGCTGGTCAGAAGGAAAATGCTCCAATTGGGGAACAGTGAGAAGGCACTGGGACTCTTGATGCTGTCACACAGATGACGATCATCTCAGAATTACTACGTACCCCACAAATCTCAAGCACCGAGTACATAAACCTTCTTCCTATTTCCCAACAACTCCAATGGCATGGGGAAGACGGTCACAGCTCCATGAGTCTTGACCAGGAAGACCCAGTGCAGATCCTTTAAATGCTCAGGGCATCTGCCCAGCAGGGGTCTGTCGCCAACATCTAGACTCAGGCCACAGCCCCAACTTACTGAGGAAGAGGAGGCCCTGGACCACAAGACTGACAATGTGTAAGCCCAGGAAAAATGAAGTTCCTTTCACTCACTTTCAGAGAAGGGATTGTTTTCGTTGGCTTATTTCTGGTTTGTTTCCTGAAAAGAAATGTTCCCTCCACTAAACACTTTGAAAACGAAGACACCCCCCCCACCCCCACCCCCACCCCCCCAACTGTGGAGAAGAGTTTTCTGGGCACTAAGATCTCTTAGGCACGGTCGCCCGGCACCGACTTACACTGAGCTGGCCACAAAGGGCTTCCCTTCCACCGCCAAGGCGCTGAGCTCACCTCCGCGGAGGAAGAGGACGGTAAAAAGTATTTTGGAAAAATGCCCAAGAAAGGAAAAAGCTGGCCGGTTTCCTGAAGGGTGTCTCCATCCCTCCCGGCCTGTATGCGGTGACTTCCTACCCAAGGCCATCCGCGGAGTAGGGCCAAGCTCGGCTCTCCGACCTCGCAGGAAATGTCTGAAGCCGAAAAAGCCACTCGTAGGACGACCGGACTCCCGCTCGACACTGCTGCCAAGGGATGCCCCCGCAGTGCCAACATCCCCCTCGGCGCTCGGTCCCCACGCTGCCCGGCCCGGCGCTGGCCCCACCCTGGAGCGGAGCAGTTCCCCTTCCCCGGGGCTGTCCTCCCGTCACACCCAGAGGCCTGGGTCAGCGGCTCCTCCTCCCCCACGCACGCCCGCGGGTCTGTGGGAACCAGCGCCGGCAGCACTCCGCCCCCTGCCACGGCCACGCCAGCCCTCTGCCCACGTGGGGGTCAGCTCGCGAGGAGCAGCCGGCGGCCAGGCTGGGGGGTTCCGCGGCCCTCACCCCCGCCCGGGCCTCCCGTCCTGTCCGTCCCTCACCGGGCGGAGGCTGGGCGGGCGACGGTGGCACCGGTGGGCGCGGGCCGCTGCTGTTGATGATGTAGTGGGAGACGCGCGAGTTCTCGGAGACGCTGAGCACATAGTCCCCAGGGCTGGTGCTTGAGTCCCGCACCAGGAACACCCCGTGCCGCTGGCCCTGCAACATCGACACCGCCTCCTGCCGGCTCAACCGCCCCCAGTACCAGCTACTCCTCTCCTCCGAGTCGAAGTTGCCCGCCATGGCCGCCTCGGTGCCTACACGCAGGGCCGCCGCCGCCGCGCGTGCCCCTCCAGCCCGTCGCCCGCCGCCCAGCGGACCGGCTCGGACCTCAGTCTAACAGCAGCGCCCGAAATGGCGGCGGAGGCCGCGGGCCTCTCGACCGGAAATGACGCGCTCCCTGCCCCGGAGGATGCCGGGAAAGGGACCTCCGCCCGCCATTGGGAGAAGGGCAAAGGACGGGTCGCGCCTGCACTGCGCATGCGGCCTCATGGGCGTCGCCGCCTGGCGGGAACCGGGACTGCAGACGATGGGGAGGCGGGGCTTAGGGCCATGGGCGGGGCCTCAGCCAGCGGTGGGCAGAGGTTTCCGTCTGCGCCGTGGACCGCTCGGTTCTTCGCTCCCCCAGGCTTCAGGTTCCTGGATGGCCCAGGACTGCAAGGCAGCAACTCCGAAACAAAATTGGAATAGGAAAGACGACATGGCCTCAAGGCCTGAGCTACCTGAGGCGGTCTTTTTCCGACGGTTCCGCCAGCTCCTCCCTCCCCGGGCCACCTACAGCTCTTGTTTTCATTGATTCATTCAGCAAACAGAGTTATTGACACATTTGCCCTGCGGGTGCAAAGGTGAGCCCTTTGGTCACCGAATTCCCAGACTAGTGGGAGGAACCAGGAAACAGTCCAAAGGAATGCCAACTACTAATGAACAGGGCACAGACAGGGGCTCTGGGAACATAGAGCAGGGCCCCCTAACCCAGTCTGTAAAGGGATGCAAGAGGGCTTCCCAGCGGAGGTGGCATGTGCCGAGTGAATGTTGAATGGCAAGGGGGGAAGGGCATTCAAGACAAAGGGGTGCCAAGCCAGGTAGAAGTATGGAGTTCACTGTATTGAGGCTCTCAAGTAAGTCATCTGCCCAGATCCTTCTAAGCCCTAATTGTAGCAATAGGTCACCTCTCCTCTCCCTACCTTCCTGATCATCTCTGTCCCTGTATTCCACATCTATGTCTGTATTCAGTGGTGCTCGATGGTCCTGCTACCCCTAATTGCATTGCACACAGCTGTCAGTGTGCTGTTCCTGAAGTACAACTCCGAAACTGTGGCCCCCCTGTGTAAACCTTTTAACCGTCTCCAGGTGTTAAATCTCCCAGTTCAGTTCACAGCATGAAACTGGACCACAGTCTCATCTGAACTGCTTCTACACAAACCTTGTGTTTCTTCTTTCTGGAATGCCCTTCCACTCCTTGTGGGATCTCAAACTCAAATGCCTCCCTTTCCTGACCACCGCACCACACCCTCTGTGCGTGGACAGCACTATGCTTATATTCTCTCCCCATTACAATCCTTACCCAATGTACTGTAACCTTTCATTTACAGGTCTGTCTGTGTCCCGTACTAGAGCTCCTTAAAGGCCAAGCATCTTGTGTAGGAGGCTCCCCATAAATGTTTCATAATGACAGCTAACGTTTACTCAGGGAATACTGTCTTCCAGGAATAATGCTGCCTTTATGTGGACCATCTTATTTAATAATCCTCTCAACAACTTTATGGATTGGTATTTTACAACTATCCGCATTAGCAGATGAAGCTCAGAGAGCTTAAGTCACTTGTCCAAAGACACAAAGCTGCTGAGTGGGGAGGTGAAATTCAAATCCTGGAAGGAAAAGAGAGCTATGGTCACTGCTATATTCTCAGACATATGAGATAGGAATGGTGGAGGTGACAGGGAAAGGTGGCAGAAATAGACTTTATTATGTATTTATTTTAGAAAAGCAAGCTAGAATTTATTGACCACAGCAAAAACATACTTAGGACAGTAAAACAAGGAAGGGCATAGAAGAAGCAACAGGAGAGCCCAGGCTGGGCTGCTTTGGCTCACTGGGAAGTCAGAGGAAAGGGGGCCTTGGAGACAGGGTCAGGGGTTAGCCTGGGACAAGCTGCCGCTGCCCATTGCTCCCCTGGTTGCAAGTCTTGTGAGGTCCCTTGGAGTTTAGGAGATACGTGCCTGTGGGGGAAGAAAATGGAGAAGGGAATGGCATGGGCATGCTCCCTGATTTCTTTTAAATCAGTTAGGAGCTTGGTGCCCTGGTGGGGAGCACAGGGAAATGGCCACAGGGACAGACCAGGTGGTGGGACTCGGCCTCATTGCTGTTAGCCTGAGCATCTTCACCTACTACACTGTCTGGGTGATTCCCTCACCATTCATCAGCAGCCAGCATGTCATCCACGAGAATTTCCTGACCTGAGCCTATGCCATTGCCGTCCCACTAGCTGCTGGCCTCCTGTTGCTCCTGATTGTGGGGTGTTCACTGCTGGGGTCCAGCTCCAGCGGAGTTGGGGAAGAATGTTTTACACGGAGACAGCCTTCAGAACTCTCTAGCTCTCTTTAGTCTCTGTGGATCTTCCTGTGCCTGGCTGAGGCCACAGAGAAAGATCCTGAGGCAAGCTGAGCCTTTATTTTATAGTCAGAGGTAAACAAGGTAGTGGTTTCCATAGTTATACTGTTCTTGTGAGTTTCACTTGTTTACACTATTCTTGTGAGTTTCACTTGTTTTTGTTCTTGTTCTTGCTACACTTCCCTCAGCCCATTAGCTTCCCAGATAAGATCTAGGGAGCGTCATAAGGTCAAGCCTAATTATGCTTAAGAGGACTGTGCCCTCTAAGCTGGGACTTGTTTGTGACTTTGCCAACAGGTCAGTCCGAGGCTTAATCCTATATCGGCTCCCCACAGTTCATCACCTATGTGATGCTGAAGGACCAGAAGGTGACCAAAAAAAGCCCAGTGAGGGCCCAGTGGGGATGAGGCTGCCTAACTCTTCTCTGCCTCCCCTCCGGGGCATATCATGGGTGGGGGTACAGGACCTGTCCAGGCCCTGCAGCCCCTTCAAGCATGTGCCCTGCAGACACCCATGGGGGTGGAGCTGCTCAGGACTCACCCTGACTGCCCAGACCTCCCACACCTCCCCTGCTCACTCTTCTAGAGCCAGGAAGTATCTGGAAGTCTCCCTCTCCCCCTTTCTGGCTCAGGGCTTCCCTATCTCACCTTCAGACCCCCGTCACTTTTTCCTCTGAGTTCCACCCTCTTGCCTCAGTTTCCCTCCTGTCTCAGGCTGATGTTGGAATTGGCAGGTTCTGAGACATCACGTGGCCTCCCCCCACATGTCCTTTTCCTCCCCGAAGGCAGCTTTCCCAGATCTGACAGCCTGGGATCCCATAGGACTTGCAGACCTGGAAAGCTTAGGGGGATGACTGACAGGCCCCAGGGCACATTATGATGGTCACACAGGGTCCCCAGACCTACTTCTCATTTAGGCCCAGCCCTTCGGCCCTAGCCCTGGCCTATTGAGGGAAGCTGAACAATAAATATTGATGGTGTGAAAAACAAATAAGTAATCCGTCAGCCCCGGGTTATGATCCTACATGAGTAACATTCCTCTTCCAGACCTAGTTCACACACCCCTGGGCCCGAGCTGGGAAGGAGAAGGGAGCAAGGGCACCTTCCCTGCTGCAGATGACTCATCATGGTGACCCTGGCTGAGTCACAGCACGTTACCACAAGCCAGCAGACGCCACTCCAGTGTGACTTCTGCCCTCTGGGAAAGAAGCCTCTACCCCCCCATTCCCCAGGACCTTACGGAGACGCCTGTGGGGTTCTGAAGCCACGCCTTTAAGCACATCCTCAAGGCATATGGGCATAAGGGGGGAGGGAATACTTTAATAGAAGAAAAAGAAGGAAAGAGACACAGAGAAAGAAAAGGAAGGAAGGAAGGAAGGAAGGAAGGAAGGAAGGAAGGAAGGAAGGAAGGAAGGAAGGAAGGGAGGAAGGAAGGAAGGAGAGAAGGAGAGAAGGAAGGAGAGAAGAAAGGGGAGGAAGAGCACCCCTGGGGGTGGAGCTGTTCAGGACTCACCCTGACTGACCAGACCTCCCACACCTGGAAGGGAGGGAGAGCTGGAAAATAGCGAGGAGACTGGCCAGCAGGGAAGGCTCAGGCCCAGGTGCTTCCTGGGGTGTGTTCCTCCCTGGAGCACAGAGAATCTACTAAGTCAGAGGACAACCAAGTAGGAACAGAAGTGGCCTTGGGACAAGAAGAAGGCAAGCCCACCCGCCTTTCTCTTTTCTTCCTCCGCCTCTCCCCTTCACACATCAGGATTTGCATCTATAATGGTGGCTTTTGCCCCACCGCACCCAACTTCCCAGATAAACCTGAGACCTGCCCTACAGTGCATGTGTCATTCTTGGCCGGGTAGCTCAGGTTAGAGTGTTGTCCTGAAACTCCAAGGATGCAGGTTCGATCCCTGGTTGGGTCAGGACACATACAAGAATCAACCAATGAACGCATAAATAAATGGAGTAACAAATGATCTCTCTCCCCCTCCCCTCCCCTCCCATTCTCTCCCCTCCCTTCTCTCTCCCCCTTCTTCCTCCCCTCTCCCTCTCTCACCTTATCTCCCCCTCCCCTCCTCCTCCCCTTCTCCCTCCCCTCCCCCCCCAAAAAAAGAAAAAATCAAAGAATGGGATTTTCCTCCTTAGGAAGGGCTCCTGGTGTTGGGGGGTGGGGATGGGAAAGTTACCTAAAGGAGAAGCAAAGATGAACGAGGGTGAAAAAAGGGAAGGCTGCACTGTTCAACAGAAAAAGACACCAGCCGGAACCGGTTTGGCTCAGTGGATAGAGCGTCGGCCTGCGGGCTGAAAGGTCCCAGGTTCGATTCCTGTCAAGGGCATGTACCTGGGTTGCGGACACATCCCCAGTGGGGGAGGTGCGGGAGGCAGCTGATCGATGTTTCCCTCTCATCGAAGTTCATGACTCTCCCTCTCTCCCTTCCTCTCAGCGAAAAAATAGTTTTTATTAATTAAAGAGGGGAAAGGGACACCAATGTTCTTTACTCGCCCGCTCT
>NW_005871310.1:1156288-1157617 GCF_000147115.1 Myotis lucifugus | reverse complement strand
ACTGTTCACAGAAAAAGACACCGAAGTTCTTTACTCCCCTTCCTAATGAAAGGAGAATATTCCTCACCTGTATTTTATTTATTTTTTAAAAGAGGAATTAACTTTATTTTTTATTTTTTAAATATATTTTATTGATTTTTTTACAGAGAGGAAGGGAGAAGGATAGAGAGTTAGAAACATCGATGAAAGAGAAACATCGATCAGCTGCCCCCTGCACACCCCCAGCTGGGATGTGCCCGCAACCCAGGTACATGCCCTTGACAGGAATCGAACCTGGGACCTTTCAGCCCGCAGGCCGATGCTCTATCCACTGAGCCAAACCCGTTAGGGCTCCTTACCTGTATTTAGCAATGAGGAGGAGCAGGGAGGCCAATGACCTGCCTGCCTGCTCTGTATCCCCTAAAGGGACCAGCGCTTCCTCATTCAGCGGTTCAGGTTGTGTCCTACACAACTCCAGGGCACTACATAAATGGAACCCTTGGGAATTGGGCTGCTCATACCCACTTTTCCTTTAAAAAAAAAAAAAAGGCAAATATTTTTTTGTATTAAGATGACAAAAATTGTTATTTAGAGAGAAAACTGACAGTATCACCTTCCAAAGTGTGTGTAAGGAGAGAGACAAGGTGGTGAGTGTGTGTAGGCCGTCCGTACTTGTAGAAAACGAGACGTCTGCCCTGTTCTCATTCACGTCTGGAAATGGAGAAAGAGAGAAAGGAGACCGAGACATCTCCACGTCTCTGCTGGAGAGGTGCCCCCCCTCCAGGGGGTAGCCCTTAGTTTTGCAGAGACAAGGACCAGTCTTAAAATGTGCAGAGAGGATCTGGAGGCAGACACCAGGGGAAGGCTCCGGGGAGAAGAGTGAGAGGACACGGAGAAGGATCAAGGGGAGGAGGGTGTGCTGGGAATGGGGGCCGGAGGCCGGACCTGCCAGGAAAGGTCAGTGAGAGATTCCCAGCAGCGACATGCTGACATGCTGACATGCTGTAGGACTGTTGAGACTGAGTTGTCTGCTTTGCTGCAAAGTGAACCCCCCGCATTGCCCCCATCCTTTAGGAGAGCTGCTCACACGGATGCTTGTATGGGAAGGAGTCCAGGAGCAGGTGCCAACTTCCATGACTCCATCCTCAAGGAGCTGAGGAAATCAAGAACATCTGAAGGAAGTGAGATGCAAATCCACCATCTTCTCTCCCCTCTCCCCTGCTCACTCCTCTCTGACCTTCCTCTTCTCTAACCAGGCTCCATGCTTTGCACTTGCTGTTCCCTCTGCTGGGTAGCCACAGTCACCCCCTGCACCCCTTCTGTGCCAGTGTCGCAGCCCACAGGGAGGAC